>NC_088398.1:73345084-73652584 GCF_034236695.1 Oncorhynchus nerka | reverse complement strand
TTGATCATTTAAATAAGGTGTGTTACAGCAGGAGTGGAGTCTCTAACCTCTGACACAGTACTGCTGTTATTTTTGTTGGACTAACAAGTCAATTCAGCATCTCAGAAATGTTTGGGTGGTCTGCACTGTTTAGTCAGGGAATGTTTTCAGGGAATGTTTCAGGGAATGTTTTCAGTGAATATTTTCAGAGAATGTTTCAGTGAATGTTTCAGTGCATGTTTCAGGGAATGTTTTCAGATAATGTTTCAGTGAATGTTTCAGGGAATGTTTTCAGTAAATGTTTTCAGAGAATGTTTCAGTGAATGTTTCAGATAATGTTTCAGGGAATGTTTTCAGATAATGTTTCAGTGAATGTTTCAGGGAATGTTTTCAGTAAATGTTTTCAGAGAATGTTTCAGTGAATGTTTCAGGGAATGTTTTCAGTGAATGTTTCAGTGAATGTTTCAGGGAATGTTTTCAGAGAATGTTTCAGTGAATGTTTCAGATAATGTTTCAGATAATGTTTTCAGAGAATGTTTCAGGGAATGTTTTCAGAGAATGTTTCAGGGAATGTTTTCAGAGAATGTTTTCAGGGAATGTTGTCAGAGAATGTTTCAGGGAATGTGTTCAGGGAATGTTTTCAGGGAATGTTGTCAGGGAATGTTTTCAGAGAATGTTTCAGTAAATGTTTCAGCCACAATTCCAGTTCTTATTTACCATTTTTATGTCCATGTAGTGTAATGTAGTCCCTATATGAGAATTACATGTAATCTGTAATGTGATTATGTTGTTTGTGTTAATGCTGCCATGGTGATAGGACTACTAGTAGCAGAACGTAGGTATCCCTCCTCTAGGTATATACTGCTCTGTGTGTCTGTTCTCTAACTGTCTGTGTTGTCCCTAGTTCCCTAGCAGTAAACTCTGAGATAGTTCTCTAGCAGTCAACTCTTAGATACTTCTCTAGCAGTCATCTCTGAGATAGTTCTCTAGCAGTCAACTCCGAGATAGTTCTCTAGTAGTCAACTCTTAGATAGTTCTCTAGCAGTCAACTCTTAGATAGTTCTCTAGCAGTCAACTCTTAGATAGTTCTCTAGCAGTCAACTCTGAGATAGTTATCTAGCAGTCAACTCTGAGATAGTTCTCTAGCAGTTAACTCTTAGATAGTTCTCTAGTAGTCAACTCTTAGATAGTTCTCTAGCAGTCAACTCTTAGATAGTTCTCTAGCAGTCAACTCTTAGATAGGTTTCTAGCAGTCAACTCTGAGATACTTCTCTAGCAGTCAACTCTGAGATAGTTCTCTAGCAGTCAACTCTGAGATAGTTCTCCAGCAGTTAACTCTGAGATAGTTCTCCAGCAGTCAACTCTGAGATGGTTCTCCAGCAGTCAACTCTGAGATGGTTCTCCAGCAGTCAACTCTGAGATAGTTCTCCAGCAGTCAACTCTGAGATAGTTCTCCAGCAGTCAACTCTGAGATAGTTCTCCAGCAATCAACTCTGAGATAGTTCTCCAGCAGTCATCTCTGAGATAGTTCTCCAGCAGTCATCTCTGAGATAGTTCTCTTGCAGTCAACTCTGAGATAGTTCTCCAGCAGTCAACTCTGAGATAGTTCTCCAGCAGTCAGCTCTGAGATAGTTCTCCAGCAGTCAACTCTGAGATAGTTCTCTAGCAGTCAACTCTGAGATAGTTCTCTAGCAGTCAACTCTGAGATAGTTCTCCAGTAGTCAACTCTGAGTTGGACCTCTAGCAGTCAACTCTGAGATAGTTCTCTAGCAGTTAACTCTGAGATGGACCTCTAGCAGTCATCTCTGAGATAGTTCTCTAGCAGTCAACTCTGAGATAGTTCTCGAGCAGTCAACTCTGAGATAGTTCTCTAGCAGTCAACTCTGAGATAGTTCTCCAGCAGTCAACTCTGAGATAGTTCTCCAGCAGTCAACTCTGAGATAGTTCTCCAGCAGTCAACTCTGAGATAGTTCTCCAGCAGTCAACTCTGAGATGGTTCTCCAGCAGTCAACTCTGAGATGGTTCTCCAGCAGTCAACTCTGAGATGGTTCTCCAGCAGTCAACTCTGAGATAGTTCTCCAGCAGTCAACTCTGAGATAGTTCTCCAGCAGTCAACTCTGAGATAGTTCTCCAGCAGTCATCTCTGAGAGAGTTCTCTAGCAGTCAACTCTGAGATAGTTCTCCAGCAGTCAACTCTGAGATAGTTCTCTAGCAGTCAGCTCTGAGATAGTTCTCTAGCAGTCAGCTCTGAGATAGTTCTCTAGCAGTCAACTCTGAGATAGTTCTCTAGCAGTCAACTCTGAGATAGTTCTCCAGCAGTCAACTCTGAGATAGTTCTCCAGCAGTCAACTCTGAGATAGTTCTCTAGCAGTCAACTCTGAGATAGTTCTCCAGCAGTCAACTCTGAGATGGACATCTAGCAGTCATCTCTGAGATAGTTCTCTAGCAGTCAGCTCCGAGATAGTTCTCCAGCAGTCAACTCTTAGATAGTTCTCTAGCAGTCAACTCTGAGATAGTTCTCTAGCAGTCAACTCTGAGATATATCTTAGCAGTTAACTCTGAGATGGACCTCTAGCAGTCAACTCTGAGATGGTTCTCCAGCAGTCAACTCTGAGATAGTTCTCCAGCAGTCAACTCTGAGATAGTTCTCCAGCAGTAAACTCTGAGATAGTTCTCCAGCAGTCATCTCTGAGAGAGTTCTCTAGCAGTCAACTCTGAGATAGTTCTCCAGCAGTCAACTCTGAGATAGTTCTCTAGCAGTCAGCTCTGAGATAGTTCTCCAGCAGTCAACTCTGAGATAGTTCTCTAGCAGTCAGCTCTGAGATAGTTCTCTAGCAGTCAACTCTGAGATAGTTCTCTAGCAGTCAACTCTGAGATAGTTCTCCAGCAGTCAACTCTGAGATAGTTCTCCAGCAGTCAACTCTGAGATAGTTCTCTAGCAGTCAACTCTGAGATAGTTCTCCAGCAGTCAACTCTGAGATGGACATCTAGCAGTCATCTCTGAGATAGTTCTCTAGCAGTCAGCTCCGAGATAGTTCTCCAGCAGTCAACTCTTAGATAGTTCTCTAGCAGTCAACTCTGAGATAGTTCTCTAGCAGTCAACTCTGAGATATATCTTAGCAGTTAACTCTGAGATGGACCTCTAGCAGTCAACTCTGAGATGGTTCTCCAGCAGTCAACTCTGAGATAGTTCTCCAGCAGTCAACTCTGAGATAGTTCTCCAGCAGTCAACTCTGAGATAGTTCTCCAGCAGTCATCTCTGAGAGAGTTCTCTAGCAGTCAACTCTGAGATAGTTCTCCAGCAGTCAACTCTGAGATGGACATCTAGCAGTCATCTCTGAGATAGTTCTCTAGCAGTCAGCTCCGAGATAGTTCTCCTGCAGTCAACTCTTAGATAGTTCTCTAGTAGTCAACTCTGAGATAGTTCTCTAGCAGTCAACTCTGAGATAGTTCTCCAGCAGTCAACTCTGAGATAGTTCTCCAGCAGTCAACTCTGAGATAGTTCTCTAGCAGTCAACTCTGAGATAGTTCTCCAGCAGTCAACTCTGAGATAGTTCTCCAGCAGTCATCTCTGAGAGAGTTCTCTAGCAGTCAACTCTGAGATAGTTCTCCAGCAGTCAACTCTGAGATAGTTCTCTAGCAGTCAGCTCTGAGATAGTTCTCTAGCAGTCAGCTCTGAGATAGTTCTCTAGCAGTCAACTCTGAGATAGTTCTCTAGCAGTCAACTCTGAGATAGTTCTCCAGCAGTCAACTCTGAGATAGTTCTCCAGCAGTCAACTCTGAGATAGTTCTCTAGCAGTCAACTCTGAGATAGTTCTCCAGCAGTCAACTCTGAGATGGACATCTAGCAGTCATCTCTGAGATAGTTCTCTAGCAGTCAGCTCCGAGATAGTTCTCCAGCAGTCAACTCTTAGATAGTTCTCTAGCAGTCAACTCTGAGATAGTTCTCTAGCAGTCAACTCTGAGATATATCTTAGCAGTTAACTCTGAGATGGACCTCTAGCAGTCAACTCTGAGATGGTTCTCCAGCAGTCAACTCTGAGATAGTTCTCCAGCAGTCAACTCTGAGATAGTTCTCCAGCAGTAAACTCTGAGATAGTTCTCCAGCAGTCATCTCTGAGAGAGTTCTCTAGCAGTCAACTCTGAGATAGTTCTCCAGCAGTCAACTCTGAGATAGTTCTCTCCAGCAGTCAGCTCTGAGATAGTTCTCCAGCAGTCAACTCTGAGATAGTTCTCTAGCAGTCAGCTCTGAGATAGTTCTCTAGCAGTCAACTCTGAGATAGTTCTCTAGCAGTCAACTCTGAGATAGTTCTCCAGCAGTCAACTCTGAGATAGTTCTCCAGCAGTCAACTCTGAGATAGTTCTCTAGCAGTCAACTCTGAGATAGTTCTCCAGCAGTCAACTCTGAGATGGACATCTAGCAGTCATCTCTGAGATAGTTCTCTAGCAGTCAGCTCCGAGATAGTTCTCCAGCAGTCAACTCTTAGATAGTTCTCTAGCAGTCAACTCTGAGATAGTTCTCTAGCAGTCAACTCTGAGATATATCTTAGCAGTTAACTCTGAGATGGACCTCTAGCAGTCAACTCTGAGATGGTTCTCCAGCAGTCAACTCTGAGATAGTTCTCCAGCAGTCAACTCTGAGATAGTTCTCCAGCAGTCAACTCTGAGATAGTTCTCCAGCAGTCATCTCTGAGAGAGTTCTCTAGCAGTCAACTCTGAGATAGTTCTCCAGCAGTCAACTCTGAGATGGACATCTAGCAGTCATCTCTGAGATAGTTCTCTAGCAGTCAGCTCCAGTCATCTCTGAGATAGTCAACTCCTGCAGTCAACTCTTAGATAGTTCTCTAGTAGTCAACTCTGAGATAGTTCTCTAGCAGTCAACTCTGAGATAGTTCTCCAGCAGTCAACTCTGAGATAGTTCTCCAGCAGTCAACTCTGAGATAGTTCTCTAGCAGTCAACTCTGAGATAGTTCTCCAGCAGTCAACTCTGAGATGGACATCTAGCAGTCATCTCTGAGATAGTTCTCTAGCAGTCAGCTCCGAGATAGTTCTCCAGCAGTCAACTCTTAGATAGTTCTCTAGCAGTCAACTCTGAGATAGTTCTCTAGCAGTCAACTCTGAGATATATCTTAGCAGTTAACTCTGAGATGGACCTCTAGCAGTCATCTCTGAGATAGTTCTCTAGCAGTCAACTCTGAGATAGTTCTCCAGCAGTCAACTCTGAGATAGTTCTCCAGCAGTCAACTCTGAGATAGTTCTCTAGCAGTCAACTCTGAGATAGTTCTCCAGCAGTCAACTCTGAGATGGACTAGATAGTTCTCCAGTCAACTCTGATCTAGCAGTCATCTCTGAGATAGTTCTCTAGCAGTCAGCTCCGAGATAGTTCTCCAGCAGTCAACTCTTAGATAGTTCTCTAGCAGTCAACTCTGAGATAGTTCTCTAGCAGTCAACTCTGAGATAGTTCTCCAGCAGTCAACTCTGAGATAGTTATTAGCAGTTAACTCTGAGATGGACCTCTAGCAGTCATCTCTGAGATAGTTCTCTAGCAGTCAACTCTGAGATAGTTCTCCAGCAGTCAACTCTGAGATAGTTCTCTAGCAGTCAACTCTGAGATAGTTCTCCAGTAGTCAACTCTGAGTTGGACCTCTAGCAGTCATCTCTGAGATAGTTCTCTAGCAGTCAGCTCCGAGATAGTTCTCCATCAGTCAACTCTTAGATAGTTATCTAGCAGTCAACTCTGAGATAGTTCTCCAGCAGTCAACTCTGAGATAGTTCTCCAGCAGTCAACTCTGAGATAGTTCTCCTGCAGTCAACTCTGAGATAGTTCTCCAGCAGTCAACTCTGAGATAGTTCTCCAGCAGTCATATCTGAGATAGTTCTCTAGCAATCAACTCTGAGATAGTTCTCCAGCAGTCAACTCTGAGATAGTTCTCCAGCAGTCAACTCTGAGATGGTTCTCCAGCAGTCAACTCTGAGATAGTTCTCCAGCAGTCAACTCTGAGATAGTTCTCTAGCAGTCAACTCTGCGATGGTTCTCTAGCAGTCAACTCTGAGGTAGTTCTCCAGCAGTCAACTCTGAGATGGTTCTCCAGCAGTCAACTCTGAGATAGTTCTCCAGCAGTCAACTCTGAGATAGTTATCTTGCAGTCAACTCTGAGATATTTCTCCAGCAGTCAACTCTGAGATAGTTCTCTAGCAGTCAACTCTGAGATAGTTCTCCAGCAATAATCTCTGAGATAGTTCTCTAGCAGTCAACTCTGAGATAGTTCTCCAGCACTCATCTCTGAGATAGTTCTCCAGCAGTCAACTCTGAGATTGTTCTCCAGCAGTCAACTCTGAGATAGTTCTCCAGCAGTCAACTCTGAGATAGTTCTCTAGCAGTCAACTCTGAGATAGTTCTCCAGCACTCATCTCTGAGATAGTTCTCTAGCAGTCAACTCTGAGATAGTTCTCCAGCACTCATCTCTGAGATAGTTCTCCAGCAGTCAACTCTGAGATTGTTCTCCAGCAGTCAACTCTGAGATAGTTCTCCAGCAGTCAACTCTGAGATAGTTCCCCAGCAGTCAACTCTGAGATGGTTCTCCAGCAGTCAACTCTGAGATAGTTCTCTATCAGTCAACTCTGAGATGGTTCTCCAGCAGTCAACTCTGAGATAGTTCTCCAGCAGTCAACTCTGAGATGGTTCTCCAGCAGTCAACTCTGAGATAGTTCTCCAGCAGTCAACTCTGAGATAGTTCTCTAGCAGTCAACTCTGCGATGGTTCTCTAGCAGTCAACTCTGAGGTAGTTCTCCAGCAGTCAACTCTGAGATGGTTCTCCAGCAGTCAACTCTGAGATAGTTCTCCAGCAGTCAACTCTGAGATAGTTATCTTGCAGTCAACTCTGAGATATTTCTCCAGCAGTCAACTCTGAGATAGTTCTCTAGCAGTCAACTCTGAGATAGTTCTCCAGCTCTCATCTATGAGATAGTTCTCTAGCAGTCAACTCTGAGATAGTTCTCCAGCACTCATCTCTGAGATTGTTCTCCAGCAGTCAACTCTGAGATAGTTCTCCAGCAGTCTACTCTGAGATAGTTCTCCAGCAGTCAACTCTGAGATAGTTCTCTTGCAGTCAACTCTGAGATAGTTCTCCAGCAGTCAACTCTGAGATAGTTCTCTAGCAGTCAACTCTGAGATAGTTCTCCAGCACTCATCTCTGAGATAGTTCTCTAGCAGTCAACTCTGAGATAGTTCTCCAGCACTCATCTCTGAGATAGTTCTCCAGCAGTCAACTCTGAGATTGTTCTCCAGCAGTCAACTCTGAGATAGTTCTCCAGCAGTCAACTCTGAGATAGTTCCCCAGCAGTCAACTCTGAGATGGTTCTCCAGCAGTCAACTCTGAAATAGTTCTCTAGCAGTCAACTCCGAGATGGTTCTCCAGCAGTCAACTCTGAGATAGTTCTCCAGCAGTCAACTCTGAGATCCTGCCTACAGTATGTGTGCTTTGTGATTTGTTGTTTTATTGTTATTATTTGTCCCTTTAGCTTTATCATATTCAATGTATTCTCTTTTGTGCTACTGTTGTGTTGCCTACATAACTGATGTGTGTGTGTGTGTGTGTGTGTGTGTGTGTGTGTGTGTGTGTGTGTGTGTGTGTGTGTGTGTGTGTGTGTGTGTGTGTGTGTCTGTGTGTGTGTGTGTGTGTGTGTGTGTGTGTGTGTGTGTGTGTGTGTGTGTGTGTCTGTACAGGGGCTGTGTCTCAGGTGCTGGACAGCCTGGAAGAGATCCATGCGTTGACAGACTGCAGTGAGAAAGATATAGACTTCCTACACAGTGTCTTTCAAGATGAGCATCTACACACACTACTAGATGTGAGTAGATACACACACACACACACACACACACACACACACACACACACACACACACACACACACACACACACACACACACACACACACACACACACACACATACATACACATACATACAGTATACAGATGCTACTTGAGAGGACTGCAAACACCTACACAACACACACACATACAGTATACGCATTCTACATGAGAGGACGGCAGGGCAGCCTAGTGGTTAGAGTGTTGGATTCGTAACGGAAAGTTTGCAAGTTCAAATCCCCGAGCTGACAAGGTACATCTATCATTCTTCCCCTGAACAGGCAGTTAACCCACTGTTCCTAGGCCGTTGAAAATACTCACACACATACTAAGACAAGAAATACTAGTCAGGTCACAAAAATCGAAGTCAGAAAGAAAGTTTCCCTTATGAAAGTGAAAAAATAAATAAATAGTGTTGTTTCTATCATTAGACGTGACTATCTGTCATGAGATGCCTCTCTATCTGTCATTAGATGCCTCTCTATCTGTCATGAGATGCCTCTCTATCTGTCATGAGATGCCTCTATCTGTCATGAGATGCCACTCTATCTGTCATTAGATGCCTCTCTATCTGTCATTAGATGCCTCTCTATCTTTCATTAGATGCCTCTCTATCTGTCATTAGATGCCTCTCTATCTGTCATGAGATGCCTCTCTATCTGTCATTAGATGCCTCTATCTGTCATTAGATGCCACTCTATCTGTCATGAGATGCCACTCTATCTGTCATTAGATGCCTCTCTATCTGTCATTAGATGCCTCTCTATCTTTCATTAGATGCCTCTCTATCTGTCATTAGATGCCTCTATCTGTCATGAGATGCCTCTCTATCTGTCATTAGATGCCTCTCTATCTGTCATTAGATGCCTCTATCTGTCATTAGATGCCTCTATCTGTCATGAGATGCCTCTCTATCTGTCATTAGATGCCTCTCTATCTGTCATTAGATGCCTCTCTATCTGTCATTAGATGCCTCTATCTGTCATTAGATGCCACTCTATCTGTCATGAGATGCCTCTCTATCTGTCATTAGATGCCTCTATCTGTCATTAGATGCCTCTATCTGTCATGAGATGCTTCTCTATCTGTCATTAGATGCTATCTGTCATTAAACGTGACTCTATCTGTCATTAGATTTCTGTCTGTCTCTGTCTGCCTCTGTCTCTGTCTGCCTCTAGCTCTGTGTCCCCCTGTTTCTGTCTGTCTCTGTGTGCCCCTGTTTCTATCTGCCTCTGGCTCTGTGTGCTCTTGCCTCTGTCTGCCTCTGTCTCTGTTTGCCTCTATCTGCCTCTGTCTGCCTTTGTCTCTGTCTGCCTTTGTCTCTGTCTGCTCATGTCTCTGTATGCCTCTGGCTCTCACACACTTACGGCTCGATTCCAATACGCTAACTCCCGTCTGTCTGTAGGTCCTAGCTGACTACATTAACAGCTCCATTCCAATACGCTAACTCCCGTCTGTCTGTAGGTCCTAGCTGACTACATTAACGGCTCAATTCCATTACGGTATTGGTGGGAGAAAGATTTTGCAAACATCATTGAGTTGAAGTTGATTTATACCCATATTGCCATGTTGTTCTTACAGAAAGAGAGGTGGTGAAAACAGTAGTACAGTCTCTCCTCCTCTAACAATCATACAGTCTCTCCTCCTCTAACAATCATACAGTCTCTCCTCCTCTAACAATCATACAGTCTCTCTTCCTCTAACAATCATACAGTCTCTCCTCCTCTAACAATCATACAGTCTCTCCTCCTCTAACAATCATACAGTCTCTCCTCCTCTAACAATCATACAGTCTCTCTCCTCTAACAATCATACAGTCTCTCCTCCTCTAACAATCATACAGTCTCTCCTCCTCTAACAATCATACAGTCTCTCTTCCTCTAACAATCATACAGTCTCTCCTCCTCTAACAATCATACAGTCTCTCTTCCTCTAACAATCATACAGTCTCTCTTCCTCTAACAATCATACAGTCTCTCCTCCTCTAACAATCATACAGTCTCTCCTCCTCTAACAATCATACAGTCTCCTCTAACAATCATACAGTCTCTCCTCCTCTAACAATCATACAGTCTCTCCTCCTCTAACAATCATACAGTCTCTCTTCCTCTAACAATCATACAGTCTCTCCTCCTCTAACAATCATACAGTCTCTCCTCTAACAATCATACAGTCTCTCCTCCTCTAACAATCATACAGTCTCTCCTCTAACAATCATACAGTCTCTCTTCCTCTAACAATCATACAGTCTCTCTTCCTCTAACAATCATACAGTCTCTCCTCTAACAATCATACAGTCTCTCCTCTAACAATCATACAGTCTCTCTTCCTCTAACAATCATACAGTCTCTCCTCTAACAATCATACAGTCTCTCTTCCTCTAACAATCATACAGTCTCTCCTCCTCTAACAATCATACAGTCTCCTCTAACAATCATACAGTCTCTCTTCCTCTAACAATCATACAGTCTCTCCTCCTCTAACAATCATACAGTCTCCTCTAACAATCATACAGTCTCTCCTCTAACAATCATACAGTCTCTCCTCCTCTAACAATCATACAGTCTCTCTTCCTCTAACAATCATACAGTCTCTCTTCCTCTAACAATCATACAGTCTCTCCTCTAACAATCATACAGTCTCTCCTCTAACAATCATACAGTCTCTCTTCCTCTAACAATCATACAGTCTCTCCTCTAACAATCATACAGTCTCTCTTCCTCTAACAATCATACAGTCTCTCTTCCTCTAACAATCATACAGTCTCCTCTAACAATCATACAGTCTCTCCTCCTCTAACAATCATACAGTCTCTCCTCCTCTAACAATCATACAGTCTCCTCTAACAATCATACAGTCTCTCCTCCTCTAACAATCATACAGTCTCTCCTCTAACAATCATACAGTTTCTCCTCCTCTAACAATCATACAGTCTCTCCTCCTAACAATCATACAGTCTCTCCTCCTCTAACAATCATACAGTCTCTCCTCCTCTAACAATCATACAGTCTCTCCTCCTCTAACAATCATACAGTCTCTCCTCCTCTAACAATCATACAGTCTCTCCTCCTCTAACAATCATACAGTCTCTCCTCCTCTAACAATCATACAGTCTCTCCTCCTCTAACAATCATACAGTCTCTCCTCTAACAATCATACAGTCTCTCCTCCTCTAACAATCATACAGTCTCTCCTCCTCTAACAATCATACAGTCTCTCCTCCTCTAACAATCATACAGTCTCTCCTCCTCTAACAATCATACAGTCTCTCCTCCTCTAACAATCATACAGTCTCTCCTCCTCTAACAATCAAACAGTCTCTCCTCCTCTAACAATCATACAGTCTCTCCTCCTCTAACAATCATACAGTCTCTCCTCCTCTAACAATCATACAGTCTCTCCTCCTCTAACAATCATACAGTCTCTCCTCTAACAATCATACAGTCTCTCCTCCTCTAACAATCATACAGTCTCTCCTCTAACAATCATACAGTCTCTCCTCCTCTAACAATCATACAGTCTCTCCTCCTCTAACAATCATACAGTCTCTCCTCCTCTAACAATCATACAGTCTCTCCTCTAACAATCATACAGTTTCTCCTCTAACAATCATACAGTCTCTCCTCCTCTAACAATCATACAGTCTCTCCTCTAACAATCATACAGTTTCTCCTCTAACAATCATACAGTCTCTCCTCCTCTAACAATCATACAGTCTCTCCTCCTCTAACAATCATACAGTCTCTCCTCTAACAATCATACAGTTTCTCCTCTAACAATCATACAGTTTCTCCTCTAACAATCATACAGTTTCTCCTCTAACAATCATACAGTCTCTCCTCTAACAATCATACAGTTTCTCCTCTAACAATCATACAGTTTCTCCTCTAACAATCATACAGTTTCTCCTCTAACAATCATACAGTCTCTCCTCTAACAATCATACAGTTTCTCCTCTAACAATCATACAGTTTCTCCTCTAACAATCATACAGTTTCTCCTCTAACAATCATACAGTCTCTCCTCCTCTAACAATCATACAGTCTCTCCTCCTCTAACAATCATACAGTCTCTCCTCCTCTAACAATCATACAGTCTCTCCTCCTCTAACAATCATACAGTCTCTCCTCCTCTAACAATCATACAGTCTCTCCTCCTCTAACAATCATACAGTCTCTCCTCCTCTAACAATCATACAGTCTCTCCTCTAACAATCATACAGTCTCTCCTCCTCTAACAATCATACAGTCTCTCTTCCTCTAACAATCATACAGTCTCTCCTCTAACAATCATACAGTTTCTCCTCTAACAATCATACAGTCTCTCCTCCTCTAACAATCATACAGTCTCTCCTCCTCTAACAATCATACAGTCTCTCCTCTAACAATCATACAGTCTCTCCTCTAACAATCATACAGTCTCTCCTCCTCTAACAATCATACATATTCTAATAACATATCGTCTGTTCCCCTGCCTCTCCTCTAACAATCATACATATTCTAATAACATATCGTCTGTTCCCCTGCCTCTCCTCTAACAATCATACATATTCTAATAACATATCGTCTGTTCCCCTGCCTCTCCTCTAACAATCATACATATTCTAATAACATATCGTCTGTTCCCCTGCCTCTCCTCTAACAATCATACATATTCTAATAACATATCGTCTGTTCCCCTGCCTCTCCTCTAACAATCATACATATTCTAATAACATATCGTCTGTTCCCCTGCCTCTCCTCTAACAATCATACATATTCTAATAACAATAACATATCGTCTGTTCCCCAGCCTCTCCTCTAACAATCATACATATTCTAATAACATATCGTCTGTTCCCCAGCCTCTCCTCTAACAATCATACATATTCTAATAACATATCGTCTGTTCCCCAGCCTCTCCTCTAACAATCATACATATTCTAATAACATATCGTCTGTTCCCCTGCCTCTCCTCTAACAATCATACATATTCTAATAACATATCGTCTGTTCCCCTGCCTCTCCTCTAACAATCATACATATTCTAATAACATATCGTCTGTTCCCCTGCCTCTCCTCTAACAATCATACATATTCTAATAACATATCGTCTGTTCCCCTGCCTCTCCTCTAACAATCATACATATTCTAATAACATATCGTCTGTTCCCCAGCCTCTCCTCTAACAATCATACATATTCTAATAACATATCGTCTGTTCCCCTGCCTCTCCTCTAACAATCATACATATTCTAATAACATATCGTCTGTTCCCCAGCCTCTCCTCTAACAATCATACATATTCTAATAACATATCGTCTGTTCCCCAGCCTCTCCTCTAACAATCATACATATTCTAATAACATATCGTCTGTTCCCCTGCCTCTCCTCTAACAATCATACATATTCTAATAACATATCGTCTGTTCCCCTGCCTCTCCTCTAACAATCATACATATTCTAATAACATATCGTCTGTTCCCCTGTCTCTCCTCTAACAATCATACATATTCTAATAACATATCGTCTGTTCCCCTGCCTCTCCTCTAACAATCATACATATTCTAATAACATATCGTCTGTTCCCCTGCCTCTCCTCTAACAATCATACATATTCTAATAACATATCGTCTGTTCCCCTGTCTCTCCTCTAACAATCATACATATTCTAATAACATATCGTCTGTTCCCCTGCCTCTCCTCTAACAATCATACATATTCTAATAACATATCGTCTGTTCCCCTGTCTCTCCTCCTCTAACAATCATACATATTCTAATAACATATCGTCTGTTCCCCTGCCTCTCCTCTAACAATCATACATATTCTAATAACATATCGTCTGTTCCCCTGCCTCTCCTCTCGCTCTCTCCATTTTTTCTCTCTCTGTCTCACTGTCTGTCCCACTCCTTTGACAGTGTTTTCTGTGTTTTGTCTGTCAACCAGAACTCATAGCAGCCAGCCAAACACCAAATCTCTCTGCTCTAGAGGGAACCAGTCGTTCACTGCCATAACACACACACTGCCAGGGATGCCAGGCTGCGCTCCTCATGATTTCATGCCACATTAGTAGAGAAGCTTTCTGGCTGGGAGAAACATGGTGTGTGTGTGTGTGTGTGTGTGTGTGTGTGTGTGTGTGTGTGTGTGTGTGTGTGTGTGTGTGTGTGTGTGTGTGTGTGTGTGTGTGTGTGTGTGTGTGTGTGTGTGTGTGTGTGTGTGTGTGTGTGTGTGTGAGTGTTACTGAAGGCTAGCTGGCTTGGAGGAACTGGATGCTACTAAAGTGTTTAAAGTTCACTTGAGGCCTGTTGACTCTAGAAATTTATCTTAATCCTGTCAGGGTCTTGGGAACACTTGAAACCTTTTATCACAAGACCAACATACAACAGTTAACGTCAGCTTATGGCAGCTGATTTACTGCAACACAGACATAACACAAACCCTTATCTAGGTAAGTTGGCTGGCGAACGATAACTAGCTGACACACAGAACAGTTTGTGTCATGCCTTCATTAAGGCAGTTGTTTTAAGAGGACACATATGACACTGTAATGATGTACATCCAGACCTCTGTTGACCCTGTGGGCTGGTTTATTTGGTTCTTTATGAGTTAGCGTTAAGCCTTGAGCGCTACGGCAACAATATCTTAAATCTAAGGATGGGGAGTCTGGAGGGCGTTGGGAGACGGAATTACCAAATAGTGTTATAAAAGGGTTGATGGAGAATGGAGGAAGGGGGGAGGAGGAAGGAGTCAGTGAGGAGGAAGGAGTCAGTGAGGAGGAAGGTGTTAGGGAGGAGGAAGAGATTAGGGAGGAGGGAGTTAGGGAGGAGGAAGGTGTTAGGGAGGAGGAAGAGGTTAGGGAGGAGGGAGTTAGGGAGGAGGAAGAGGTTAGGGAGGAGGGAGTTTGGGAGGAGGAAGGGGGGTTAAGAAGGGAGTTAGGGAGGAGGGAGTTAGGGAGGAGGAGGGCGTTAGGAAGGGTGAAGGAGGAAGGAGTTGAGGAGGAGGCTATTGCTTTCAGACCCTGCCCCAGGGGCTGAATGGGTGCAAGATGAGAAGTAGAAAGAGACACTCTCCCTTGGAAGGGCTTTCACTAGGAACCTGTTGCTGTAGATGTCCATTCAAAACCCAGACCCAGCTGAAGAGAGAGCGATATAAGAGAGAGCGAGACCACACTCCTGCACTGAAAATTGAGAGAAGAGCGAGCCAAACTCCATCACTGAAAAGAGAGAAAGATAGAGCAACCACAGACTCTTTCAACTGAAAAGAGAGACAAACCTCCACATTACTGCTCTGAAAGCCACAGAAAGAAGGAGAGCGACATAGAGAGAGACCCAGCCTGAAAAGAGAGAGAGAGAACAATGGGTGCTATTGTCAGGCCTTAGTCCCTTTCACTGCCTTTTCTCCAGGCTCCAGACGCCTGCAGTAGGCTATCTGTGAGTACATCTGTAGGGCTGAAGTTACCATCCTCTCCACTCAGACACAGAGAGGCTCAGGGAAACTACAGATCCACTCGGCACGGAATGGACGTACTGTAACAGTAGCCTACTGAAGTCTGGATGCTAAGCTAGTTTAGCGCTTATTGTGTCTATTCTCTTCTGGGTTAGGGTGTGTGGCTACTGCTTGGGATCTGGTTGGTGAGTCGATCTTGTTGCTTGTGTGTGTGTGCGTGTGCGTGTGCGTGTGCGTGTGTGTGTGTGTGTGTGTGTGTGTGTGTGTATCAGTGGTGTGTTAGCGACAGTTAGCCTAGCGGTTGAGAGTGTACCCTGTGTGTTTAAACTTGAAGGTGAAAGTGAGTGTTGGGCCAGTAATCGAAAGGTCGCTGGTTCAAATCCCAGAGATGACAAGGTGAAACACTGATCATGTGCCCTTGAGCAAGGCACTTTACCCCAATTGCTCATGTAAATCGCTCTGGATTAGAGTGTCTGCTAAATGACTAAAATGGGATGGAGTAAGGCTCAGTTTCTCTGTTTGTAAGGAGAAGATGTTTGGTTGTATGTTTTCACTGTGACTTCAGACAAAACTGATGTTACATGACTGTGTATATATATTCACTTCATATGATAATACTACCATTCAGCAGATGCTTTTACCAATGCGACTTACAGTCAGTCATGCATGCATACGTTTGACGTATGAGTGGCCCCAGCGGGAAATGAACCTACAACCCTTTGCTTTGCAAGCGATGTGCACTAGCAACTGAACCACACTGGAAAGCATTTACAATTGTTTTGGTAACACTTTCCTTGACACCTAGTGTAATAACAAAAAATGGCTACTTTGAAGAATCTCAAATATGACATTTATTTTGATTTGTTAAACACTTTTTTTGGTTATTACATGATTCCACATGTGTAATTTCATAGTTTTGATGTCTTCACTATTATTCTACAATTTAGAAAATAGTAAAAAATAAAGAAATACCCTGGAATGAGTAGGTGTGTCCAAACGTTTGATTGGTACTGTATACTCAATAAGTATGTAGTATACAGTATGTTAGTATTGGTATTCGAACACAGCTCTGGTCCTCCTACAGTAAATGAACAGTCTGTTTTATAAGAAACGTTTAATAACGGAGCACTTCACAGACGGCAAGCATCAGCATCATGGTGAAAGAATGAGCTGGGACACAGATGTGGAACATAGTTGATCAAAAAGCAACATATCCTCTTCGCTGCTGTGTGTGTGTGTGTGTGTGTGTGTGTGTGTGTGTGTGTGTGTGTGTGTGTGTGTGTGTGTGTGTGTGTGTGTGTGTGTGTGTGTGTGTGTGTGTGTGTGTGTGTGGCTCTAAGGTAAGGAACAGTAGGAGCAGACAGAGAGACAGAGCATCTGAACTCTGAACTTTCTCTACTGCTCAGCCTCCCCTGTACACTCCCCACTACCACACACACAACACACAGACATCTGTCTAAACATGGTTGATTCTATCTCCCACTGCCAATGCAGGCACCACAGACATCTCAAACATTCATAAATACTCTCCTTGTTTTCCCATAAAATAACCCCTTTAAAGGAGCTTAACAATGACACAGCAGACTAGTATCTGACCAGTATCTGAATATCACTGTTTGTTAGTATTTACGTTACAAGTAACACACATATTTGCTCATTACAAATAAGTTGACAGGAGGAGAGCCACAGGATGTGCATGACTCTATAAACGGTGCCGTTCCAAGCAGATCTGTAGTTAAGACTTCTAAGTGATAGGTGAATGAGGATTCAGGTAGCCTAGTGGGTTAAGTGCGTTGGGCCAGTAACCGAAAAGGTCGCTAGGTTCAAAATCTGTCGACGTGCCCTTGAGCAAGGCACTTAACCGCTATTGCTCCTGTAAGTTGCTCTGGGTAAGAGCATCTGCTAAATGACTCAAATGTCAAATGTAGAAAGACACATGAACTAACTGTTATCAGCTTAATTGTTTTCATGTTTGTTATTGTTGCCTCATCTCGTGGTTGAGACCAGTGGTAATCATCTCGTGATAGTACTGTCTGCCTGCCTTGTCTCTCTGGTCAATGGGAGGACACAAGGCATACATGTAGGTCTAGGGGCTATGGCGAAATACCTATTTTGAAAGAGCAGTGTTGTCTATGTGTGTGTGGGGGGGTTATGCCAGTGTACTTGCTCTCTCATGATGTCAACTGCTCTCCTTTGAAGTCCAGAATTATTACATTATTCAACCCAAATCCCTATGAAAATCATGAATTAGTTCTTGTATCGTAAGAGTCATTTTATTTAATGGCTGATTTTTTAACTGAGCTCTGTTTCTCTCCTCTCGGCATTGTGACCTTCGAATCAGTCATTTCTGCTTGTCCTGGTTAGATTACTCACTTGTATGTACATTTTCTGTACCACAGGAGTTTGGTGGCACCTTAATTGGTGACGATGGGCTCGTGGTGATGGCTAGAATCAGTGGAACGGTATCAAATACATCAAACACATATGTTTGATGCCATTCCATTTGCTCTGTACCAGCCATTATTATGAGCCGTCCTCCCCTCACCAGCCTCCACTGGACACAGCGATTCATGCTCGCAGTGCATGCACACACAAAGACACACACGTAAAAACAAACACAACTGTTCATCCTGTATTGTCAGCTGGTTCGTTGCAAACAGAACCAAAGTGTTGCTCTTGCTTTCAGTCTGCATCATAAATTATAATATATTTTCCCTACATTGAAAATGTCCTTTTTTTAATGTTTAAATGAAAGCAAGCAATTGTCAGCATTGATGAGAGGGAGGGAGAGAGAGAGAGAGAGAGAGAGAGAGAGAGAGACGAGAGAGAACGAACCAACATGTATTATTCAGCCGTTGAACTGATTTTGTTGGTTTATAATATTTTGTGTGTCGTGTTGTTTCAGCTTTACGACAAAATCAACACAAAGTCATCTCCCCAGATCAGAAACCCCCCCAGCAATACTGTACAGAGGGCCAAGGAGGTGAGCGCGTGCACACACACACACACACACTCACGCACACGTACACACACATTGATACAATATTGTGTTATGTGCTTGTCACCATGCTTGTGTATAAGATATTATTGATGATGATTGATGACGTGATCAACTGTGGACCACCGCACGCTGCTTCATAATTCCCTGACCACACACTCCTGCTTAATCAACACGGCTCTAGCCATTAACACATCTCTCTACTATTCATTAGGTTCACAAACAGCACCCTATTTCTCATGTAGTGCACTGTTTGACCACAGCCCTATGTGGCTCTGATCAGAAGAAGTCAAAACTGGTGCCCACTGTGTGGAATAAGGAATCTAACTCTGTTATCTACTTCGGCTTTCTGCTGCTTGTTTAACATTGGGTCAAGCTGGCCTGAGGTCAGTGTTTGAAGGAGTTGAACCTCCTCTCCTCTAACCTCTTTAGTTTTTTCCTCAAAATAACAACAACCTCACAGCTATGTGTCACCAGCTAGGTAACAAACCTGGGTTGTCCACAACACAAAACTCAATACCATGTTGGCTTTCTGAGCTAAAGGCCAGCCGTTAGGCTCTGGGAGCTAACATGAATCTTCAGGTTTCAGGCAAGGTTACTCATCAAGAGAGTATAGTTCATGAACCATCTCCACTACATAAGGACACATGCACGGCTGTCCTACTGGGACATGTCTTATGACAGCCCCAGCCAGCTTTACATTAGGATATAACTGTAACGTGGTGTGATGTGAGAGTACACCCCAGTAAAGCACGGTGGAGGTGAAGTGGTGAAGTGGAGGTGTAGAAAAGGGTGTAATTGTGTCGCTCAGTTGGTTGAGCATGGATCTCGCAAGGCCGAGGATTGTGGGTTCAATTCCCACTGGGGTCATGCAACAATATAAGCACGCATGACTGAAAGTTGCTTTGGACAGAAGTCTCTGTTCAATGTCATGTATTATTATAATATACACTCACCAAAAAAAGATAGGACCCTGTCTTTTCAAAGATAAATTGTAAAAAATCCAAATGACTTCACAGATCTTCATTGTAAAGGGTTTGAACACTGTTTCCAATGCTTGTTCAATGAACCATAAACAATTAATGAACATGCACTTGTGGAACTGTCGTGAAGACACTAACAGCTTACAGACCGTAGTCAATTAAGGTCACAGTTATGAAAATTTACGACACTAAAGAGGCCTTTCTACTGACTCTGAAAAACACCAAAAGAAAGATGCCCAGGATCCCTGCTCATCTGCGTGAACGTGCTTTAGGCATGCTGCAAGGAGGCATGAGGACTGCAGATGTGGCCAGGGCAATAAATTACAATGTCCGTACTGTGAGACGCCTAAGACTGCGCTACAGGGAGACAGGACGGACAGCTGATCGTCCTCACAGTGTCAGACCACGTGTAAAAACACCTGCACAGGATCGGTACAGCCGAACATCACACCTGCAGGACAGGTACAGGATGGCAACAACAACTGCCCGAGTTCCACCTGGAACGCACAATCCCTCCATCAGTGCTCAGATTGTCCGCAATAGGCTGAGAGAGGTTGGACTGAGGGCTTGTAGACCTGTTGTAAGGCAGGTCCTCACCAGACATCACCGGCAACATCGTCAACTATGAGCACAAACCCACCGTTGCTCGACCAGACAGGACCAGGGGTGATGATCGGATTCGCTTTTATCGTTGAAGGAATCAGCGTTACACTGAGGCCTGTACTCTGGCGCGGGATCGATTTGGAGGTGGAGGGTCCGTCATGGTCTGGGGCAGTGTGTCACAGCATCATCAGAGTGAGCTTGCTGTCATTGCAGGCAATTTCAACGCTGTGCGTTACAGGGAAGACATCCTCCTCCCTCATGTGGTACCCTTCCTGCAGGCTGGTGGCCACACCAGATCGTGACTGTTACTTTTGATTTTGACCCGCCATTTGTTTAGGGACACATTATTCAATTTCTGTTAGTCACGTGTCTGTGGAACTTGTTCAGTTTATGTTTCAGTTGTTGAATCTTGTTATGTTCATACAAATATTTACACATGTTCAGTTTGCTGAAAATCAATGCAGTTGACAGTGAGAGGACGTTTCTTTTTTTGCTGAGTTTAGAAGAGTATGACTCTGATCTAGGATCAGATTCTAGGGGACTGGTCCTATAGTAGGACTGGTTCTGTAGTAGGACTGGTCTTATAGTAGGACTGGGTCTGTAGTAGGACTGGTTCTGTAGTAGGACTGGTTCTATAGTAGGACTGATTCTGTAGTATGACTGGTTCTGTAGTAGGACTGGTCTTATAGTAGGACTGGTTCTGTAGTAGGACTGGTTCTATAGTAGGACTGGTTCTATAGTAGGACTGGTTCTGTAGTAGGACTGGTCTTATAGTAGGACTGGTCTTATAGTAGGACTGGTTCTGTAGTAGGACTGGTCTTATAGTAGGACTGGTCTTATAGTAGGACTGGTTCTGTAGTAGGACTGGTTCTATAGTAGGACTGGTTCTATAGGACTGGTTCTATAGTAGGACTGGTCTTATAGTAGGACTGGTCTTATAGTAGGACTGGTTCTGTAGTAGGACTGGTCTTATAGTAGGACTGGTCTTATAGTAGGACTGGTTCTGTAGTAGGACTGGTCAGCCAATTATTATTTTTTAATGAACAAGATGAAGAGGTAGTAAATATAGAAGGTGGCCATTGGATCCGGACAGTTTTGATCTACTAGACTGTTAAACACTGAGGCTGTGTTCCATTCCAAAAAGTTTCCCCCTGAAAGAGAGGTGGACAAGAGCAGAAGGGACAACTGTTTTGTAATGCAATGCAGCCTGAAAATCTTTTCTACAAACATACAGTCTTTTCTACAAACATACAGAATCTGTTGGGTTTTATTTCCCACTGTTAGTGAAGCTAATCCACAGTCTGTTGGATCATTCCTGAGCTACACACTCAGACACACACACACACACACTCTCTCTCACACACACACACACACACACACACACACACACACACACACACACACACACACACACACACACACACACACACACTCACACATGCGCACACGCACACACACACTCACACACACACACACACACTCACGCACACTCACACTCACGCACACTCACACACATTCACACACATACTCACACGCACACACACACACACACACACACGCACGCACACTCACACACACACGCACACGCACACACACACACACCCACACCCATACACCTACACCCACATACACACACGCACACACACTCTCACACACACACTCACACACACACTCACACATACACACACACGCACACACACACACACACACACACACTCACACACACGCACTCACACACACACACTCACACACACTCATACACACTCATACACACTCTCTCACACACACTCACACACTCACTCATACACACTCACACACACACTCAATCACACACACACATTCACAAATACACACACACACACACTCACACACACGCACTCACACACACACACTCACACACACACTCATACACACTCATACACACTCTCTCACACACACTCACACACTCACTCACACTCACACACACACACACTCAAACACACACACACATTCACAAACACACACACACACACTCACACACACACTCAAACACACACACACATTCACAAATACACACACACACACACTCACACACACGCACTCACACACACACACTCACACACACTCATACACACTCATACACACTCTCTCACACACACTCACACAGTCACTCACACTCACACACACTCTCACACACACACTCATACACACTCACACACACACTCAATCACACACACACATTCACAAATACACACACACACACACTGGCAAGACAGACTCACTCTCTCACACACACGCTGGCAAGACAGACTCGCTCTCTCTCACACACACTGGCAAGACAGACTCACTCTCTCTCACACACACTGGCAAGACAGACTCACTCTCTCACACACACTGGCAAGACAGACTCACTCTCTCTCACACACACACACACATACATAAGACACACACACACACACAGCATATTTTCCAGATATTTGTTGCCTAGACTGTAGTGTTGGACCGTTTTGGCTTCCTTTATGCACCATTAGTACCAAACAGGCTTCACATACACTGGTACATAGTGTTTGCCTCTAGCTTGCTGAATTCACACACTCTCAATGAATGAACCAGGAGAGAGCGGGGGGGGGGTATGGATTAGACGGAGGAGGGAGGGAGGGAGGGAGGGAGAGATGGGTATGGGTTAGACGGAGGAGGGAGGTAGGGAGGGATGGGTATGGGTTAGATGGAGGAGGGAGGGGGAGGGAGGGATGGGTATGGGTTAGACGGAGGAGGGAGGGAGGGAGGGATGGGTATGGGTTAGACGGAGGAGGGAGGGAGGGAGGGAGGGAGGGATGGGTATGGGTTATACGGAGGAGGGAGGGAGGGAGGGGGATGGGTATGGGTTAGACGGAGGGAGGAGGGATGGAGGGATGGGTATGGGTTAGACGGAGGAGGGAAGGAGGGATGGGTTAGACGGAGGGAGGGAGGGATGGGTGTCGGAGAGGGAGGAGGAGGGAGGGAGGGATGGGTATGGGTTAGACGGAGGGAGGAGGGAGGGAGGGATGGAGGGGTTAGACGGAGGGAGGGAGGGAGGGAGGGGTTAGACGGAGGGAGGGAGGGATGGGTATCGGTTAGACGGAGGAGGGAGGGAGGGATGGGTATCGGTTAGACGGAGGGAGGAGGGATGGGTATCGGTTAGGGAGGGAGGGATGGGAGGGGGTTAGACGGAGGAGGGAGGGAGGGATGGGTTAGACGGAGGAGGGAGGGAGGGATGGGTATGGGTTAGACGGAGGAGGGAGGGAGGGAGGGATGGGTTAGACGGAGGAGGAGGGAGGGATGGGTATGGGTTAGACGGAGGAGGGAGGGAGGGATGGGTATGGGTTAGAGGGAGGGAGGGAGGGAGGGAGGGGAGGGATGGGTTAGACGGAGGAGGGAGGGAGGGATGGGTATGGGTTAGACGGAGGAGGGAGGGAGGGATGGGTATCGGTTAGACGGAGGAGGGAGGGATGGAGGGGTTAGACGGGAGGGAGGGAGGGGGTTAGGGAGGAGGGGGATGGGTGTGGGTTAGACGGAGGAGGGGGAGGGAGGGATGGGTATGGGTTAGACGGAGGAGGGAGGGAGGGATGGGTATGGGTTAGACGGAGGAGGGAGGGAGGGATGGGTATGGGTTAGACGGAGGAGGGAGGGAGGGATGGGTTATGGGTTAGACGGAGGAGGGAGGGAGGGATGGGTTTAGACGGAGGAGGGAGGGAGGGATGGGAGGGAGGGAGGGAGGGAGGGATGGATGGGTTAGACGGAGGAGGGAGGGAGGGAGGGAGGGTTAGGGAGGGGGAGGGAGGGATGGGTATGGGTTAGGGAGGGAGGGAGGGATGGGATGGGTTAGACGGAGGAGGGAGGAGGGAGGGTAGGGTTAGGGAGGAGGGAGGGAGGGATGGGTTGGGTGGAGGGAGGAGGAGGGAGGGAGGGATGGGTATGGGTTAGACGGAGGGAGGGATGGGTTTGGGTATGGGTTAGGGAGGAGGGAGGGAGGGATGGGTAGGGTTAGGGAGGAGAGAAAAGGTAGTGTGTATTGTTAGTGTGGAGGGAGGGACTTTGGGTCAAAACAAGGGAGGGAATGGGTTGGAAATGTGGAAATGTTTGTATTGGGTTAATTCTAGGAGGAGGGAATTAAATTGGGTTACGGAGGCTGAGGGAGAAAGAGAGGAGGGAAGGGAGGGTAGGTTGAAAAGGAGGGAGGGAGGGAGGGATGGGTTAACACTGGAAAGGGATTTAGAGGAGGAGGGAGGGAGGGAGGGATGGGTTAGGGAGGGGAAAGGAGGGAGGGAGGGAATGGGTTAACCTAGGGAGGGAGGGAGGGAGGGAGTCTGGTCCTAGAGGGGATTTAGGGAACCTGTTTATGGTGGGAGGGTGGGATGGGTTTACTTTTAAGATGGTCTAATTTTATTAGGAGTTTGTATGGAGGGAGGAGGGAGGGATGGGTTGGGAGGGGGAGGGAGAGGGATTTGATGGAGGAGGAGGGAGGGAGGGAGGGATGGACTTGGAGGGAGGGAGGGATGGGTTGGGATTATGAGGGAGGGATGGGTTGGATTAGGGAGGTAGGGAGGGAGGGAGGGATGGGTTGGATTATGAGTTTGTATGGGTTAGGGGATTATACATTTGGGATGGCGTTGGATTAGGAGTTTGTAGGGCATTGGAGGGATGAGTTTGTATGGAGGGATTATGAGGGAGGGATGGGTTGGATTAGGGAGGGAGGGAGGGATGGGTTAGGCGGGAGGGAGGGAGGGGTATGGGTTAGACGGAGGGAGGGAGGGAGGGATGGGTTGGATTAGGGAGGGAGGGAGGGAGGGATGGGTTGGATTATGAGGAGGGATGGGGTTGGATTAGGAGGGAGGGATGGGTTAGGCGGGGGAGGGAGGGAGGGAGGGATGGGTTGGATTAGGGAGTTTGGGAGGGAGGGAGGGATTAGGGAGTTTGAGGGAGGGAGGGAGGGAGGGATTTGTAGGGCGTTGGAGGGATTTTGGATGGCGTTGGATTAGGAGTTTGTATGGCGTTGGAGGGGGAGTTTGGGATGGGTTGGATTAGGAGTTTGGGGCGGGGAGGGGAGGAGGGATGGGTTGGATTAGGAGTTTGTAGGGATGGGTATGGGTTAGGAGTTTGGGAGGGAGGGAGGGATTAGGAGTTTGTATGGCGTTGGATTAGGAGTTTGTATGGGTTGGATTAGGGAGTTTGTATGGCGTTGGATTAGGGAGTTTGTATGGGTTAGACGGAGGATTAGGAGTTTGTATGGGTTAGACGGATTAAGAGGGTTGTATGGGGAGGGATGGGTTAGACGTTGGAGGGAGGGGGAGGGAGGGAGGGAGGGATTAGGAGGGAGGGAGGGAGGGATGGGTTGGGAGGAGGAGGGAGTTTGGGTATGGGTTGGATTAGGAGGGAGGGAGTTTGGAGGGATGGGTTGGATTAGGGAGTTTGAGGGAGGGAGGGAGGGATGGGTTTGTATGGAGGGATTAGGGAGTTTGTATGGTATTGGATTAGGGAGTTTGTATGGGTTGGATTAGGAGTTTGGGATGGGGATTATGAGTTTGAGGGATTGGATTAGGAGTTTGATGGGTTGGATTAGGGAGTTTGTATGGGAGGGAGGGATTAGGGAGTTTGGGATGGGTTGATTAGGGAGGGTATGGTATTGGTTAGGAGTTTGTATGGTATTGGATTAGGGAGTTTGTAGGGACCAGAGGATTAGGTAGTTTGTATGGTATTGGATTAGGAGTTTGTAAAACAAGCGTTGGATTATGAGTCCAGAGAAAAGGTGTATTGGCGTTGGATTAGGAGTTTGTATGGACTTGAGAAGAAAGCTAGTAGGGAGTAGGTTGAAAAACACAGCAGTATTAACACTGGAAAGTCCATTTAGAGCAGTGTAGGACTCTGTATGTCTAAAGGATTTGAGTAATTAACCTAGAGCTATAGTTGACCCAGTCTGGAGGGGATTTAGTCTAACCTGTTTATGGTGCTGTTTGTGTCATAGTTTTACTTTTAAGATGGTCTAATTTTATTAGGAGTTTGTATGGACTTGGAGCTAGTATGGCGTTGGATTATGAGTTTGTATGGCGTTGGATTAGGAGTTTGTATGGACTTGGAGCTAGTATGGCGTTGGATTATGAGTTTGTATGGCGTTGGATTAGGAGTTTGTATGGAGTTGGAGCTAGTATGGCGTTGGATTATGAGTTTGTATGGCGTTGGATTATACATTTGTATGGCGTTGGATTAGGAGTTTGTATGGCATTGGATTATGAGTTTGTATGGCGTTGAATTATGAGTTTGTATGGCGTTGGATTAGAGTTTGTATGGCGTTGGATTAGGAGTTTGTATGGCGTTGGATTAGGAGTTTGTATGGCGTTGGATTAGGAGTTTGTATGGTATTGGATTAGGAGTTTGTATGGCGTTGGATTAGGAGTTTGTATGGCGTTGGATTAGGAGTTTGTATGGACTTGGATTAGGAGTTTGTATGGTATTGGATTAGGAGTTTGTATGGTGTTGGATTAGGAGTTTGTATGGTATTGGATTAGGAGTTTGTATGGTATTGGATTAGGAGTTTGTATGGCGTTGGATTAGGAGTTTGTATGGCGTTGGATTAGGAGTTTGTATGGCGTTGGATTAGGAGTTTGTATGGTATTGGATTAGGAGTTTGTATGGTATTGGATTAGGAGTTTGCATGGTATTGGATTAGGAGTTTGTATGGTATTGGATTAGGAGTTTGTATGGTATTGGATTAGGAGTTTGTATGGCGTTGGATTAGGAGTTTGTATGGCGTTGGATTAGGAGGTTGTATGGTATTGGATTAGGAGGTTGTATGGTATTGGATTAGGAGTTTGCATGGCGTTGGATTAGGAGTTTGTATGGTATTGGATTATGAGTTTGTATGGCGTTGGATTAGGAGTTTGTATGGCATTGGATTAGGAGTTTGTATGGTATTGGATTAGGAGTTTGTATGGTATTGGATTAGGAGGTTGTATGGTATTGGATTAGGAGTTTGTATGGTATTGGATTAGGAGTTTGTATGGTATTGGATTAGGAGTTTGTATGGTATTGGATTAGGAGTTTGTATGGTATTGGATTAGGAGTTTGTATGGTATTGGATTAGGAGTTTGTATGGTATTGGATTAGGAGTTTGTATGG
The DNA here is from genome assembly GCF_034236695.1 of Oncorhynchus nerka. NCBI lineage: Eukaryota > Metazoa > Chordata > Actinopteri > Salmoniformes > Salmonidae > Oncorhynchus > Oncorhynchus nerka. The sequence goes on along the minus strand of NC_088398.1, from coordinate 73,625,591 downwards.
TATTGGATTAGGAGTTTGTATGGTATTGGATTAGGAGTTTGTATGGTATTGGATTAGGAGTTTGTATGGTATTGGATTAGGAGTTTGTATGGTATTGGATTAGGAGTTTGTATGGTATTGGATTAGGAGTTTGTATGGTATTGGATTAGGAGTTTGTATGGTATTGGATTAGGAGTTTGCATGGTATTGGATTAGGAGTTTGCATGGTATTGGATTAGGAGTTTGTATGGTATTGGATTAGGATGTTGTATGGTATTGGATTAGGAGTTTGTATGGTATTGGATTAGGAGGTTGTATGGTATTGGATTAGGAGTTTGTATGGTATTGGATTAGGAGTTTGTATGGTATTGGATTAGGAGTTTGCATGGTATTGGATTAGGAGTTTGTATGGTATTGGATTAGGAGTTTGTATGGTATTGATTTAGGAGTTTGTATGGTATTGGATTAGGAGTTTGTATGGTATTGGATTAGGAGTTTGTATGGTATTGGATTAGGAGTTTGTATGGTATTGGATTAGGAGTTTGTATGGTATTGGATTAGGAGTTTGTATGGTATTGGATTAGGAGTTTGTATGGTATTGGATTAGGAGTTTGTATGGTATTGGATTAGGAGTTTGTATGGTGTTGGATTAGGAGTTTGTATGGTATTGGATTAGGAGTTTGCATGGTATTGGATTAGGAGTTTGCATGGTATTGGATTAGGAGTTTGTATGGTATTGGATTAGGAGGTTGTATGGTATTGGATTAGGAGTTTGTATGGTATTGGATTAGGAGGTTGTATGGTATTGGATTAGGAGTTTGTATGGTATTGGATTAGGAGTTTGTATGGTATTGGATTAGGAGTTTGCATGGTATTGGATTAGGAGTTTGTATGGTATTGGATTAGGAGTTTGTATGGTATTGATTTAGGAGTTTGTATGGTATTGGATTAGGAGTTTGTATGGTATTGGATTAGGAGTTTGTATGGTATTGGATTAGGAGTTTGTATGGTATTGGATTAGGAGTTTGTATGGTATTGGATTAGGAGTTTGTATGGTATTGGATTAGGAGTTTGTATGGTATTGGATTAGGAGTTTGTATGGTATTGGATTAGGAGGTTGTATGGTATTGGATTAGGAGTTTGTATGGTATTGGATTAGGAGGTTGTATGGTATTGGATTAGGAGGTTGTATGGTATTGGATTAGGAGTTTGTATGGTATTGGATTAGGAGGTTGTATGGTATTGGATTAGGAGTTTGTATGGTATTGGATTAGGAGTTTGTATGGTATTGGATTAGGAGTTTGTATGGTATTGGATTAGGAGTTTGTATGGTATTGGATTAGGAGTTTGTATGGCGTTGGATTAGGAGTTTGTATGGTATTGGATTAGGAGTTTGCAGTAGTGGAAAAAGTACCCCATTCTCATACTTGAGTAAAAGTAGAAATACCTTAATAGAAAATGACTAATAGAATGACTTAATAGATGAGTCACCTATTTTTTTATTTTTTTTATTTAACCTTTATTTATCTAGACAAGTGAATTAAGAACAAATTCTTATTTACAATGATGGCACGTAGTAAAATACAACTTGAGTAAAAGTCTAAAATTATTTGGTTTTAAATATACTTAAGTATTAAGAGTAAATGTAAAAGTATAAATCATTTCAAATTCCTTATATTACAGTTTTTTCCAACTGCTTACACACGTTTCCTTTTTTCAAAACTCTACACACAATTCCCAAAACTGCACACACAAAATGCAAAATGTCTCACATTTCCTTCAAAATGCCATAAACACATGTCAGAATGAAGCATTTGCATCAAATGGCAAACACTGCTTTCATAATAGTACATTTTTGGATATACCATGTAAACACTGTTGTTCTAAATCTAAAGCTCTTTTGGTCTTTCATATTATATCTACATTTCAATACAATGTTCTACAGTGAAAGTAATCTGCTGAGAGGGGTAACAAGTACACTGTAAACACCAATGCAATGTAGAAACATAAAATATTTATTAGGCCAAACATTACTGTTGTATACAGTAGCATACAACAAAACCATAAACATATGTAAACCAAAAGTAAAGTATATTCTTTAGAATACAGTAAAGAACACAATTGTGTGTGTGGGGTCCCGGGGGGGCAGTCCAGGAATTGGTGGGGGGGGGGGGGGGGCAGTCACCAGTGCTAAGCTACCCTTCATCTCTCCTCCGGCCTGGGTCTGTCCACAATACTTCGTCCACATCACAAGATACGTTTTCTCTTGCCAAAAGAGAAGTATATCCTAGCATGTCGTATCCAACCTTGGACAGAGGCAACCTCTATGTCCCCACATGTGTCCTCCATTGCCTGGAGAAGCGGCATGTGGGCATAGGGTTGACGATGATACACTTTCCAGCACCAGGCCGAAAATTCCTCTATGGGATTTAGAAAAGGTGAATATGGGGGAAGGTACAAAACTACAAATTGTGGATGGATGGCAAACCAGTTTTGGACCAGAACAGCCCGGTGAAAACTAACATTGTCCCATAAAACCACAAATCTAGCAGGCTCCTGATCTGGATCAGGGACAAACATTGTGTAAATTGCATCCAGAAAAGTGAGCATATGGCCGGTGTTGTACGGACCCAGTGTGGCATTGTGATGGAGGACCCCGTTTTGAGTGATGGCAGTACACATAGTTATATTACCCCCACGCTGTCCAGGGACATTGGTAATTGCCCTCTGTCCTATTACATTTCTTCCGCGGTGCCTGGTTTTGGTGAGGTTGAAGCCAACCTCATCCACATAAATAAATTCCTGGCGAATTACATGGGCATCCAGCTCCAATACTCTCTGTAACAGACAAAAGGATATACAGATGAGTAAATATGGGATGTCGGAAGTACTGGAAGTAATGTTGCATATATACCTCTACAAAGTCATGTTGCATATTCTTGACTCTGTCAGAGTTTCTCTCAAATGGCACCTTGTAAAGTTGTTTCATCGTCACTCGGTGCCGTTGGAGGATGCGTTGTATGGTCGACAGGCTTACAGCATTGATGCTGTTAAATATGGTGTCATTATTCAAGATATGCTCTCTTATCTCTCGAATCCAAATTGCATTGTTGGCCAAAACCATATGTATAATTGCAGTCTCTTGTACATCTGTAAACAAGCGTCCTCGTCCTCCATGATGTCTTTGCCTTTCCACTCTGTACAGAATTCAAACACAGTATGTGTTCAGTATAAGAACTGTAAACAATGTACAAAAAAATGTAGTACAGCATGATAACCAACCTCATTCATTCAATGCAGTGCAGTAAATGGATAGCTTAGAGTTACAAATGTTTATGCAATACTATGCAGTCATACGTATTTTACAGTACATTACTGTAATGCTAAAATAGTCATTAGATAGTTGCATACCTGTTCTCATTTCTGAAGGTTCGAATTATGGACGCCACTGTAAATCGACTCTCTCTCATGGTCAAACCTTGGTTGATCACACAATCAACAGGTGTTGCCCTAATCTCATCAGAGATGGCTCTCCTTCCTTCTCTTCTTTCCCCTCGTCCTCTTCTTCCTCTTCCTCTCCCTCCTACTCCTCTTGCTCTCTGTCCATTGTTGGCATCCCATTGTTCAAAACAGGTCATCTGACCTTTGACCTATCTATAGGCCTATACTACAGTGAAGCAGTGATTGGTTAGTGATCAGTTAAGCTATTAGTGTTTGCACATGTGAGGAGTGTGTGTGTGACCTGGTGAATAAGTGTAGCATTTTGATTGGTTGTGTTTGGAAAAGGAAAGCAAGTCACTTCCATTTTGTGTTTTAGGTAGAGAATTGTGTGTAGTGTTTTGAAAAAAAGTGTTTCATGCAATTGACAACTGAGTCAAAGGCTGAGAAATTGCTTATGGTTTTGGATATTTGGTGTGTAGTTTTGCACTTTGAGTGAGAGGTTTCAAAAATCGTGTGACATGAAAAGATTTTGTGTGTAAGCAGTTGGAAAAAACTGTAAGCAAACCAGACGGCACCATTTTTTTTTTTTTTTTTTTTACATTTATGGCTACCAGGGGCACACTCCAACACTCAGACATAATTTACAAACACAGCATTTGTGTTTAGTCCGCCAGATCAGATCAGATCCGCCAGATTAGAGGCAATAGGGATGACCAGGGATTTTCTCTTTAAGTTTGTGAATTGGACAATTTTCCTGTCCTGCTAAGCATTCAAAACGAGTACTTTTGGGTGTCATGGAAAATGTATAGAGTTAAAAGTATATTATTTTCTTTAGAAATGTATTGAAGTAAAAGTAAAAGTGGCAAAATATAAATAGTAAAGTAAAACCACTGGGAGTGTGTATGGCGTTGGATTAGGAGTTTGTATACAGGGAGACTGACCAGATGTTTTATAGCTGTGTGTGTGTGTGTGTGTGTGTGTGTGTGTGTGTGTGTGTGTGTGTGTGTGTGTGTGTGTGTGTGTGTGTGTGTGTGTGGTGTGTGTGTGTGTGTGTGTGTGTGTGTGTGTGTGTGTGTGTGTGTGTGTGTGTGTGTGTGTGCGCGTAATGTTCCTCCAGCAGTGTCCTCATTTTCGCTCTGCTCTGAGTGTCTTTCCAGTCAATGTTAGACGCATTGATCCAGTATTTCACCACAGAACGAAATCTCCTTTATTTCTTGCCACCAGTAACTTAAAGGGACTTCCTGTGTGATACTCTGCTTGACTTCCTGCTGCTGATCCTCAGTGGTGATACTGAAATACTTTCAAAAATGAATACTTTTTATATTTGACCCTGGTCCTAAACCTATAGACACTAACCTTTCCCGCCAACGCCTTCATCTTAGACCTCTTTCAACTTTAAACCCCTGACCCTCTTGACAACTCCTGGCCTTTGACCCCATGACCCCTGACTCTTCCTATGAGAACCAAGGACATCCTCAGAGGTCATGTGTAACTGTCCTCCCTGTGTCCTCCTCCTGGTCTAAAGAGCTCCATCCAAGACGAAACAAGTTCCGCTTTGAAAAACCTGGAATATGTAAGCCCTGAGATGCCTTTCACAACACACCCACACTCACACTCACAAATAAAACAAAGAAAGACAAGTTGGTTTTATTTTAAAGCAATGTTGTATTTGACAGAAGGAGACTGGGAGTAGCTGTCTGTGACGATGCATACGTTAGGCTGTAGCTTGACCCATGTAAGCTGTAGTTCAGTAGCACGTGTGTGAGTCTATTGTGGAGTCTGTAGTGTGGCTGTGCGTGTATCCTCTCTAAAATAGGTCATAAATTGTTGTGTAGGTCAAGTTTGTGATCCGTTTCCGTTTTCAACTCAGAAAGTGAAATTGAACGTCCTGATTGATCAGAGGCAATGGATACAACAATAGCAAACACACAGATTGATCCATAGCGATGTCACCTGGATTTATGTTTTACTTCCCCTCCAAGCCAGGTCTCACCACTCTTTTACCCCCTTTTTCATGGTATCCAATTGTTTTTAGTAGCTACTATCTTGTCTCATTGCTACAACTCCTGTATAGGCTCGGGAGAGACGAAGGTTGAAAGTCATGTGTCCTCCAATACACAACCCAAGCTGCACTACTTCTTTAACACAGTGCAGAGGATATCCCTACTGGCCAAGCCCTCCCTAACATGGACGACGCTAGGCCAATTGTGCGTCGCCCCACAGGCCTCCCGGTCGTGGCCGGTTGTGACAGGGCCTGGGCGCGAACCCAGGGTCTCTGGTGGCACAGCTGCAGTACAGCGCCCTTAACCACTGCCCCCATGTTTTGCTTGATGGCAATCAAGTTTTCAAGATATGTAACTTTCAAAATAAAGAAATCATCATATGACACAAAACGCAACATCATATGATGGAAAATGCATCATACAGGTATGATTTTTTTATTTTAAAAGTTAAATATCTTGATTGCTGACAAGCAAAATATTTTGGGGACTTTGTCAACAATGGACTAATGAAACAAATACCAAAATATCATTTTTGGGTGGACTTTCCCTTTAAGTGCCTTGCTCAAGGACACATTGACAGATTTTTTACATAGTCAGCTCAGGGATTTGAACCAGTGACCTTTCGGTTATTGGCCCAATGCTCTTAACTGCTAGGCTACCTGCTGCCCATCTCCCACAGACACACTCACACACATGCTCCAACTCGCACACACCTTTACGTGCCAGGACTCTCCATCTCCCATTTCAGCAGGCAGGTGTGACATAGCAGGACCTGACTCCAAATCAGGTCACTCCGAGAGGCCAGGGGGCATGAACAACCCCTGAAGAGGACTCTTATTGGTTAAGAGAAGCCATGAAGAGGGAACTTATGGGATGAACATTTCAAAATGCAATTTATACTGGTTTACGTGGTTCTAAAGGGAGGGGGGGGGTTAGGAAGTGTGAGAGGGTATTACTGTATATGTGTATACTCAGACCAGAGGTTGATGTACTCTTCAGTGTGTGTTTGGGACAGGCATTAAGCAGGACTACTCTACTACTTTACAGAAAGGCCCTGTGACTGGCGCCCTGTGCTTTTGTGCTTCCATCTTACAGGTACTGGAAGAGATCTCTTGTTACCCAGACAACCACGACGCCAAGGAGCTCAGACGGATACTGACCCAGCCGCACTTTATGGTGAGTGAAAGCACACACATACACACACACCTCGACTTGGCTGTGTTTAGACGTCATGACTGAAGCTATAGCAGAGACAAAGAGAGACAGAGACAGACAGAGAGAGAGGGGGCAGATAGATGGAGAAAGACAGAGATAGACAGAGAGAGAGGGGGCAGATAGAAGGAGAAAGACAGAGATAGACAGAGAGAGAGGGGGCAGATAGATGGAGAAAGACAGAGATAGACAGAGAGAGAGGGGGCAGATAGATGGAGAAAGACAGAGATAGACAGAGAGAGAGGGGGCAGATAGATGGAGAAAGACAGAGATAGACAGAGAGAGAGGGGGCAGATAGATGGAAAAAGACAGAGATAAGGAGAGAGACAGAAAGAGAGTGAAACATCAGTGAGAGAGAGAGAGAGAGAGAGAGAGAGGGAGAGAGAGGGAGAGAGAGAGAGAGAGAGAGAGAGAGAGAGAGAGAGAGAGAGAGACTCGGTCTAAACATCAGCACCACAGGTATCTTCCATAAAGCTGTAAACGATCTGAGAAACAAGGCAAGTAGGGCCTTCTATGCAGTCAAAAGGAACATACAATTTGACATACCAATTAGGATCTGGCTAAAAATACTTGAATCAGTAATAGAACCCATTGCCCTTTATGGTTGTGAGGTCTGTCTGGGGTCCGCCAACCAAGAATTGAGACTGCATGCAGAATTCTGCAAAAATATCCTCCGTGTACAAAGTAAAACACCAAATAATGCATGCAGAGCAGAATTAGGCCAATACCCGCCAATTATCAAAATCTAGAAAAGAGACGTTAAATTCTACAACCACCAAAAAGGAAGCGATTCCCAAACCTTCCATAACAAAGCCATCACCTACAGAAAGATGAACCTGGAGAAGAGTCCCCTAAGCAAGCTGGTCCTGGGGCTCTGCTCACAAACATAAACAGACCCCATAAACAGAGCCCCAGGACAGCAACACAATTAGACCTATCCAAATCACGAGAAAAAATATTATTTGTTTTTAAATTCTTTGTGGGTCTGTGTAATCTGAGGGAAGTATGTGTCTCTAATGTGGTCATTCATTTGGCAAGAGGTTAGGAAGTGCTGCTCAGTTTCCACATCATCTTGTGGGCAGTGTGCACATAGCCTGTCTTCTCTTGAGAGCCAGGTCTGCCTACGGCAGCCTTTTTCAATAGCAATACTCACTGAGTCTGTACATAGTCAAACCTTTCCTTAATTTTGGGTCAGTCACAGTGGTCAGGTATTATGCCACTGTGTACTCTCTGTTTAGGGCCACTCTATCAGCAGGATAGAACAGCAGCCTCTGGTAAGACACGGGGCGGAGGTACGTAAACAACAGCTGGTGCACAATATTTAAGGAAGTCTTTTCTACCTCAGGAGAGGTTTTGCTCACCTGAGATGGAGTATCTCATGATACTCATGATAAGCTGTAGAACACACTTTCTACCTAGAGAGTTTTCATCTGTATTTTTTGTAGCTGTCTCCATACCACCACAGACCGATGCTGGCACTAAAACCGCACTCAATGAGGTGTATTCCACCATTAGTAAACAGGAAAACGCTCATCCAGAGGCGGCGCTTCTAGTGCCTGGGGACTTCAATGCAGGGAAACTTAAATCAGTTTTGCCAAATTTCTATCAGCATGTTAAATGTGCAACCAGGGAGAAAAACATTCTAGACCACCTTTACTCCACACACAGAGACGTGTACAAAGCTCTCCCTCGCCCTCCATTTGGCAAATCTGACCATAATTCTATCTTCCTGGTTCTTGCTTACAAGCAAAAATTAAAGCAAGAAGAACCAGTGACTCTGTCTATAAAAAAAGTGGTCAGATGAAGCAGATGCTAAACTACAGGACTGTTTTTTCTAGCACAGACTGGAATATGTTCCGGGATTCCTCAGATGGCATTGAGGAGTACACCACATCAGTCACTGGCTTTATCAATAAGTGCATCGAGGACGTTGTCCCCGTAGTGACTGTACGTACATACCCCAACCAGAAGCCATGGATTACAGGCAACATTCGCACTGAACTAAAGGGTAGAGCTGCCGCTTTAAAGGAGCGAAACTCCAATCTGGAAGCTTATAAGAAATCCCGCTATGCCCTCCGACGAACCATCAAACATGCAAAGCGACTAAGATGGAATCGTACTACACCGGCTCCGACGCTCGTCGGATGTGGCAGGGCTTGCAAACTATTACAGACTACAAAGGGAAGCACAGCCGAGAGCTGCCCAGTGACAGGAGCCTACCAGATGAGGTAAATAACTTCTATGCTCGCTTCGAGTCAAGTAACACTGAAACATGCATGAGAGCATCAGCTGTTCCGGACGACTGTGTGATCATACTCTCCACAGCCGATGTGAGTAAGACCTTTAAACAGGTCAACATTCACAAGGCCGCAGGGCCAGACGGATTACCAGGACGTGTACTCCGAGCATGCGCTGACCAACTGGCAAGTGTCTTTACTGACATTTTCAACCTCTCCCTGTCTGTAATACCAACATGTTTCAAGCAGACCACCATAGTCCCTGTGCCCAAGAACACTAAGGTGGCCTGCCTAAATGACTACCGACCCATAGCACTCACGTCTGTAGCCATGAAATGCTTTGAAAGACTGGTCATGGCTCACATGATCACCATTATCCAAGAAACCCTAACCCCACTCCAATTTGCGTACCGCACCAACAGATCCACAGATGATGCAATCTCTATTGCACTCCAAACTGCCCTTTCACACCTGGACAAAAGGAACACCTATATGAAAATGCTGTTCATTGACTACAGCTCAGCGTTCAACACCATAGTGCCCTCCAAGCTCATCACTAAGCTAAGGACCCTGGGACGAAACACCACCCCCAGGTGGTAAGGGTAAGTAACAACACATCCGCCACGCTGATCCTCAACATGGGGGCCCCTCAGGGGTGCGTGCTCAGTCCCCTCCTGTACTCCCTGTTCACTCATAACTGCATGGCCAGCCACGACTCCAACGCCGTCATTAAGTTTGATGATGACACAACAGTGGTATGCCTGATCACCGACAACGATGAGACAGCATATAGGGAGGAGGGCAGAGACCTGACCGTGTGGTGCAAGGACAACAACCTCTCCCTCAACGTGATCAAGACAAAGGAGATGATTGTGGGCTACAGGAATGGCGGACCGAGCACACCCCTCTCGTCGACAGGGATGTAGTTGAGAGCTTCAAGTTCCTTGGTGTCCACATCACCAACAAACTAGCATGGTCCAAGCACACCAAGACAGTTGTAAGGAGGGCACGACAAAACCTATTCCCCCACAGGAGACTGAAAATATTTGGCATGGGTCCTCAGATCCTCAAAAGGTTTTACAGCTGCACCATCGAGAGCATCCTGACCGGTTGCATAACTGCCTGGTATGGCAACTGCTCAGCCTCTGACCGCAAGGCACTACAGAGAGTAGTGCGTACGGCCCAGTACAACACCGGGGCCAAGCTTCCTGCCATCCAGGACCTCTATACCAGGCGGTGTCAGAGTAAAGCCCGAAAAATGTACTCCAGCCGCCCTAGTCATAGACTGTTCTCTCTGCTACCACACGGCAAGCGGTACCGGAGCGCCAAGTCTAGGTCCAATAGGCTTCTAAACAGCTTCTACCCCGTGCCATCCATAAGAATCCTGAACAGCTAATCAAATGACTACCCAGACTATTTGCATTGCCCCTCCCCTCCCCCGCATGTAGCGAAATTGTGTGTACTTAACGTTACTAATGCACTTATGAATGTAGTCCTCCTCCTTTGCACGCTGCTGCTACTGTCTGTTATCATCCATGCATAGTCACTTTAATAACTCTACCTACATGTACATATTACTTCAATTACCTCGACTCCGGTGCCCCCGCAAATTGACTCTGTACTGGTACCCCCTGAATATAGCCCCGCTATTGTTATTTTACTGCTGCTCTTTAATTATTTGTTATTCTTATCTCTTACTTTTTTTAGGACTTTTCTTAAAACGGCATTGTTGGTTAAGGGCTTGTAAGTAAGCATTTCACTGTAAGGTCTACACATTGTTGTATTCGGTGCATGTGACAAATACAATTTGATTTGATTTGATTTGAAATAGCATTCTAGTTTGCTCTGTTTTTTAAAAGTAATTATCTTTTGTTTTCTCATGATTTGGCTGGGTCTATTTGTGTTTGTGAACAGAGCCCCAGGACAGCAACACAATTAGACCCAACCAAGTCATGAGAAAACAAAATGAGAATGACTTGACACACTGGAAAAAAATTATTTAAAAAAACAGAGCCTAGCTATTGAGAAAGGCTGCCGTAGACAGACCTGGCTCTCAAGAGAAGACAGGCTATGTGCACACTGCCCACAAGATGCGGTGGAAACTGAGCTTCACTTCCTAACCTCCTGCCAAAAGTATGACCATATTAGAGACACATATTATCCTCAGATTACACAGACCCACAAAGAATTTAAAAACAAATAATATTTTGATAAACTCCCTTATCTACTTGGGGATACACCACAGTGTGCCATCACAGCAGCAAGATTTGTGACCTGTTGCCACAAGAAAAAGGCAACCAGTGAAGAACAAACACCATAGTAAATACAAACCATATTTATGTTTATTTATTTTTCCTTTTGTACTTTAAATATTTGCCCATTGTTAGACATATGACATTTTCAGTTTGGAACTGTACATTTTTATTGTTAATTTCACTTTTTTTATTATCTATTTCACTTGCTTTGGCAATGTTAACATATGTTTCCTATGTCAATAAAGACCTTAACTTGAAATTTAATTGAGAGAGAGAGAGTTGGGGCCTAGCAATACAGACAGTACTGTGAAGGGAGAGAGAGTGGTGGAGGGGAGAGATGGAAGGAGGGTTTTGGAAAGAGGGAGAGATTGTGAGTGAAATGGAGTGGTCAGTGAGTCGTGTAGATCCGACCGAGAGTCTAGCTCTACACGGTCTGACACGGTCTGTCTAGCTCTACACGGTCTGACACGGTCTGTCTAGCTCTACACGGTCTGACACGGTCTGTCTAGCTCTACACGGTCTGACACGGTCTGTCTAGCTCTACACGGTCTGACACGGTCTGTCTAGCTCTACACGGTCTGTCTACACGGTCTGTCTACGCTCTGGTCTGTCTACACGGTCTGTCTAGCTCTACACGGTCTGACACGGTCTGTCTAGCTCTACACGGTCTGACACGGTCTGTCTAGCTCTACACGGTCTGACACGGTCTGTCTAGCTCTACACGGTCTGTCTAGCTCTACACGGTCTGACACGGTCTGTCTAGCTCTACACGGTCTGACACGGTCTGTCTAGCTCTACACGGTCTGACACGGTCTGTCTAGCTCTACACGGTCTGACACGGTCTGTCTAGCTCTGCACGGTCTGTCTAGCTCTACACGGTCTGTCTAGCTCTACACGGTCTGTCTAGCTCTACACGGTCTGTCTAGCTCTACACGGTCTGTCTAGCTCTGCACGGTCTGACACGGTCTGTCTAGCTCTACACGGTCTGTCTAGCTCTACACGGTCTGACACGGTCTGTCTAGCTCTACACGGTCTGACACGGTCTGTCTAGCTCTACACGGTCTGACACGGTCTGTCTAGCTCTACACGGTCTGTCTAGCTCTACACGGTCAGACAAAAATGGAGGGAGGGAAAGAGGGAAGAGAGAGATGGAGGGAGGGAAAGAGGGAGGAGAGAGATGGAAAGAGGGAGGAGAGAGATGGAGGGAGGGAAGAAAGAGGTGGGGGGGAACGGAGAGGCAGAGGTGGTGATACGAGGGAGGCAGGAACCATTAGGTACAAGCTGCCACATCCCTAGACACACACAAACAGGGGCATATGTGTCCTCAGCCTGCCACTACTCTCTCATGAGCACCTTGTGATGTCTCCGTCGTCCACCACACATGTCTCCGTCGTCCACCACTCACTCTACTAGCTACTGAAACTGGTGAGGACCTAACCTTCTAATTCTGGAACTGTAGAATTCCATTTTTGGTCAACTTTATTCCGGACCAGATATTCTAGAACTCTGGGGTTGACTTCAGAATTCCAGTTCCACAGATGTTTTCCCTCTTTTATCATCTTCCAAAATAAGTACAGGAGTGTGTCTAGCTTTTAATGTTCCTGTTGTAGTATAGTGTAGTTGGCTGAAGGTGTCATCATTTTCTGGTCAAACCTGAACCCTGCCTAATATAAGGTAATGACACTGGTCTATGTTGTGTCCATAGCAGTGTTCAACTGAAGGTAGGATGCACTTTGTTACTGTGCTGAAATCACCTCAGATCAGGTTGGTTGTTAAGATAAAGTTTCTCTGTCCGGGGGTAGTTCACTTCAAACCCATGATCTTGCTCTCATTAGGGGTCTCAAGACTCACACTCACACACACACACCTTCTGCACTCCTGTGGTAATGTGTGTGTGTGTGTGTGTGTGTGTGTGTGTGTGTGTGTGTGTGTGTGTGTGTGTGTGTGTGTGTGTGTGTGTGTGTGTGTGTGTGTGTGTGTGCGTGCGTGCGTGCGTGCTCCCTGTGGGGATGTAGTTTAATGAGAGTCAGAGAGGCTGCCGCTACCTTCATGTCTCACTCTCTGATCTCCTTCTGTGTGTGTGTGCGTGCATGTTTGTGTGAGTTAGTGTGCGTGTGTATGTTTGTGTGGGTTAGTGTGCGTGTGTATGTTTGTGTGGGTTAGTGTGCGTGTGTATGTTTGTGTGGGTTAGTGTGCGTGTGTATGTTTGTGTGGGTTAGTGTGCGTGTGTATGTTTGTGTGGGTTAGTGTGCGTGTGTATGTTTGTGTGGGTTAGTGTGCGTGTGTATGTTTGTGTGGGTTAGTGTGCGTGTGTATGTTTGTGTGGGTTAGTGTGCGTGTGCATGTTTGAAGTGTGTGGGATGACTGTGTGCGTTATTAAAAGACTGTGGTTGTAGTCTTTGTTGTGGTTTTATTACAGAACTCAGAACTTCACTCTGTCATTGAGTGAAGTAAAGCTGGTTGTCTTTTGGTAGTGCCATCAGTAGACTCACACCAAAGCTGAGAGAGAAAGAGAAAGAGAACGAGAGCGAGAGAGAAAGAGAGAGACAGAGAGAGACAGAGAGAGACAGAGAGAAAGAGAGAGACAGAGAGAAAGAGAGAGACAGAGAGAGAGAAAGAGAGCGAGAGAGAAAGAGAGCGAGAGAGAAGGAGAGCGAGAGAGAAAGAGAGAGACAGAGAGAGACAGAGAGAGACAGAGAGAGAGAAAGAGAGAGAGAAAGAGAAAGAGAGCGAGAGAGAAAGAGAGAGACAGAGAGAAAGAGAAAGAGAGAGAGAGAGAGATGTGTTATAGTGAGTATAGTACTTGAAGTGTGTCTAGGTCAGCCTTGCTGTAGACCCTTGATGGCGATCTATCTCCCTCTCTCTGTTTCTCTCCTCCTGTCACTCACTCATCTCTCAATACCCGTTCCAGGCCTTGCTCCAGACCCATGACGTGGTGGCCCATGAGGTGTACAGTGATGAGGCTTTGAGGGTGACCCCCCGCCCACCTCACCCTACTTGAACGGAGAATCTCCCGAGAACACCAACGGAGACATGGACCTGGAGAACGTGACGAGAGTACGCCTGGTTCAGTTCCAGAAGAACACTGATGAACCTATGGTACGACACACACACACGCACACACACGCACACACATGCACATACACAGCACATACACAGCACATACACAGACACACTTACACATGCACAGGTTGTATGACATGACGCACACAAACAGGTTCTGCCATTGCAAGTATTAACATTGGCAGTATTTATTATCACACATGGCCCACAAGCAGTCATACACACTCTGTTCTTTTCTCTCTATTCATCCCTTCAGCCTGGCACCTCAGTCTCTGACCCTAAGCTTGACCTTTAACCCCTGAACCCTGTCCTCTCTCTCCAGGGCATCACGCTGAAGATGAACAATCTGAACCACTGTATCGTAGCCAGGATAATGCACGGAGGAATGATCCACAGACAAGGTAGCCAGCCACCTCATTTTATTACACTAACAGATATTGTCATTATTACTGGTCAATAGACTAGACTATTAAACATTATTACTGGTCAACAGATTATTATGGTAATCTTTATGACAGTGTCTGTAGATTGTTCCAGGACATCTATATGACCGTGTCTGTAGATTGTTCCAGGTCATCTTTATGACAGTGTCTGTAGATTGTTCCAGGTCATCTATATGACAGTGTCTGTAGATTGTTCCAGGTCATCTTTATGACAGTGTCTGTAGATTGTTCCAGGACATCTATATGACAGTGTCTGTAGATTGTTCCAGGTCATCTTTATGACAGTGTCTGTAGATTGTTCCAGGTCATCTTTATGACAGTGTCTGTAGATTGTTCCAGGTCATCTTTATGACAGTGTCTGTAGATTGTTCCAGGTCATCTTTATGACAGTGTCTGTAGATTGTTCCAGGACATCTATATGACCGTGTCTGTAGATTGTTCCAGGTCATCTTTATGACAGTGTCTGTAGATTGTTCCAGGACATCTATATGACAGTGTCTGTAGATTGTTCCAGGACATCTTCATGACAGTGTCTGTAGATTGTTCCAGGTCATCTTTATGACAGTGTCTGTAGATTGTTCCAGGTCATCTTTATGACAGTGTCTGTAGATTGTTCCAGGACATCTATATGACAGTGTCTGTAGATTGTTCCAGGACATCTTCATGACAGTGTCTGTCTGTAGTGTAATGACTGTTTGTCGTGTGTTTTGTAGGAACGCTGCATGTAGGAGATGAGATCAGAGAGATCAACAGCATCAGTGTAGCCAACCAGACAGTAGAGCAACTACAGAGGATGCTGGTGAGTGGACATGTGTGTGTATGTGTATGTATGTGCGTGTGCGCGTGTGCGCGTGTGCGTGCGCGCATGTGTGTGCTTGTGTAATGACAGGTACGGGGAGTTGACATTTAATTAGGAACAGTCAAAGAGCAAGACAGAAACAGCATCAGCATCACAGATACACAGACAAACGACAATCTCTGCAGCAGCGGGGAACAGAGCTGGGGAACTGACACATAGAGGGGAGGTAATAAACAGGTGAGTCCAGGTGACTGTAATAATACACTGATGCAGGTGATGGGGAACTGACACATAGAGGGGAGGTCATAAACAGGTGAGTCCAGGTGACTAATAATACACTGATGCAGGTGATGGGGAACTGACACATAGAGGGGAGGTAATAAACAGGTGAGTCCAGGTGACTCCAATAATACACTGATGCAGGTGATGGGGAACTGACACATAGAGGGGAGGTAATAAACAGGTGAGTCCAGGTGACTAATAATACACTGATGCAGGTGATGGGGAACTGACACATAGAGGGGAGGTAATAAACAGGTGAGTCCAGGTGACTCTAATAATACACTGATGCAGGTGATGGGGAACTGACACATAGAGGGGAGGTAATAAACAGGTGAGTCCAGGTGACTCCAATAATACACTGATGCAGGTGATGGGGAACTGACACATAGAGGGGAGGTAATAAACAGGTGAGTCCAGGTGACTAATAATACACTGATGCAGGTGATGGGGAACTGACACATAGAGGGGAGGTCATAAACAGGTGAGTCCAGGTGACTAATAATACACTGATGCAGGTGATGGGGAACTGACACATAGAGGGGAGGTAATAAACAGGTGAGTCCAGGTGACTCCAATAATACACTGATGCAGGTGATGGGGAACTGACACATAGAGGGGAGGTAATAAACAGGTGAGTCCAGGTGACTCCAATAATACACTGATGCAGGTGATGGGGAACTGACACATAGAGGGGAGGTAATAAACAGGTGAGTCCAGGTGACTCCAATAATACACTGATGCAGGTGATGGGGAACTGACACATAGAGGGGAGGTAATAAACAGGTGAGTCCAGGTGACTAATAATACACTGATGCAGGTGATGGGGAACTGACACATAGAGGGGAGGTCATAAACAGGTGAGTCCAGGTGACTAATAATACACTGATGCAGGTGATGGGGAACTGACACATAGAGGGGAGGTAATAAACAGGTGAGTCCAGGTGACTCCAATAATACACTGATGCAGGTGATGGGGAACTGACACATAGAGGGGAGGTAATAAACAGGTGAGTCCAGGTGACTCCAATAATACACTGATGCAGGTGATGGGGAACTGACACATAGAGGGGAGGTCATAAACAGGTGAGTCCAGGTGACTAATAATACACTGATGCAGGTGATGGGGAACTGACACATAGAGGGGAGGTAATAAACAGGTGAGTCCAGGTGACTCCAATAATACACTGATGCAGGTGATGGGGAACTGACACATAGAGGGGAGGTAATAAACAGGTGAGTCCAGGTGACTCCAATAATACACTGATGCAGGTGATGGGGAACTGACACATAGAGGGGAGGTAATAAACAGGTGAGTCCAGGTGACTCTAATAATACACTGATGCAGGTGATGGGGAACTGACACATAGAGGGGAGGTAATAAACAGGTGAGTCCAGGTGACTCTAATAATACACTGATGCAGGTGATGGGGAACTGACACATAGAGGGGAGGTAATAAACAGGTGAGTCCAGGTGACTCTAATAATACACTGATGCAGGTGATGGGGAACTGACACATAGAGGGAGGTAATAAACAGGTGAGTCCAGGTGACTCTAATAATACACTGATGCAGGTGATGGGGAACTGACACATAGAGGGGAGGTAATAAACAGGTGAGTCCAGGTGACTCTAATAATACACTGATGCAGGTGATGGGGAACTGACACATAGAGGGGAGGTAATAAACAGGTGAGTCCAGGTGACTCTAATAATACATTGATGCAGGTGATGGGGAACTGACACATAGAGGGGAGGTAATAAACAGGTGAGTCCAGGTGACTCTAATAATACACTGATGCAGGTGATGGGGAACTGACACATAGACGGGAGGTAATAAACAGGTGAGTCCAGGTGACTCCAATAATACACTGATGCAGGTGATGGGGAACTGACACATAGAGGGGAGGTAATAAACAGGTGAGTCCAGGTGACTCCAATAATACACTGATGCAGGTGATGGGGAACTGACACATACAGGGGAGGTAATAAACAGGTGAGTCCAGGTGACTCTAATAATACACTGATGCAGGTGATGGGGAACTGACACATAGAGGGGAGGTAATAAACAGGTGAGTCCAGGTGACTCCAATAATACACTGATGCAGGTGATGGGAAACTGACACATAGAGGGGAGGTAATAAACAGGTGAGTCCAGGTGACTCCAATAATACACTGATGCAGGTGATGGGGAACTGACACATAGAGGGGAGGTAATAAACAGGTGAGTCCAGGTGACTCCAATA
Source organism: Oncorhynchus nerka (assembly GCF_034236695.1). Classification (NCBI taxonomy): domain Eukaryota; kingdom Metazoa; phylum Chordata; class Actinopteri; order Salmoniformes; family Salmonidae; genus Oncorhynchus; species Oncorhynchus nerka. The sequence goes on along the minus strand of NC_088398.1, from coordinate 73,607,635 downwards.
ATACACTGATGCAGGTGATGGGGAACTGACACATAGAGGGGAGGTAATAAACAGGTGAGTCCAGGTGACTCTAATAATACACTGATGCAGGTGATGGGGAACTGACACATAGAGGGGAGGTAATAAACAGGTGAGTCCAGGTGACTCCAATAATACACTGATGCAGGTGATGGGGAACTGACACATAGAGGGAGGTAATAAACAGGTGAGTCCAGGTGACTCTAATAATACACTGATGCAGGTGATGGGGAACTGACACATAGAGGGAGGTAATAAACAGGTGAGTCCAGGTGACTCTAATAATACACTGATGCAGGTGATGGGAACTGACACATAGAGGGGAGGTAATAAACAGGTGAGTCCAGGTGACTCCAATAATACACTGATGCAGGTGATGGGGAACTGACACATAGAGGGGAGGTAATAAACAGGTGAGTCCAGGTGACTCTAATAATACACTGATGCAGGTGATGGGGAACTGACACATAGAGGGGAGGTAATAAACAGGTGAGTCCAGGTGACTCCAATAATACACTGATGCAGGTGATGGGGAACTGACACATAGAGGGGAGGTAATAAACAGGTGAGTCCAGGTGACTCCAATAATACACTGATGCAGGTGATGGGGAACTGACACATAGAGGGGAGGTAATAAACAGGTGAGTCCAGGTGACTAATAATACACTGATGCAGGTGATGGGGAACTGACACATAGAGGGGAGGTAATAAACAGGTGAGTCCAGGTGACTCCAATAATACACTGATGCAGGTGATGGGGAACTGACACATAGAGGGGAGGTAATAAACAGGTGAGTCCAGGTGACTCCAATAATACACTGATGCAGGTGATGGGAACTGACACATAGAGGGGAGGTAATAAACAGGTGAGTCCAGGTGACTAATAATACACTGATGCAGGTGATGGGGAACTGACACATAGAGGGGAGGTAATAAACAGGTGAGTCCAGGTGACTCCAATAATACACTGATGCAGGTGATGGGGAACTGACACATAGAGGGGAGGTAATAAACAGGTGAGTCCAGGTGACTAATAATACACTGATGCAGGTGATGGGGAACTGACACATAGAGGGAGGTAATAAACAGGTGAGTCCAGGTGACTCTAATAATACACTGATGCAGGTGATGGGGAACTGACACATAGAGGGGAGGTAATAAACAGGTGAGTCCAGGTGACTCCAATAATACACTGATGCAGGTGATGGGGAACTGACACATAGAGGGGAGGTAATAAACAGGTGAGTCCAGGTGACTAATAATACACTGATGCAGGTGATGGGGAACTGACACATAGAGGGGAGGTCATAAACAGGTGAGTCCAGGTGACTAATAATACACTGATGCAGGTGATGGGGAACTGACACATAGAGGGAGGTAATAAACAGGTGAGTCCAGGTGACTCCAATAATACACTGATGCAGGTGATGGGGAACTGACACATAGAGGGGAGGTAATAAACAGGTGAGTCCAGGTGACTCCAATAATACACTGATGCAGGTGATGGGGAACTGACACATAGAGGGGAGGTAATAAACAGGTGAGTCCAGGTGACTAATAATACACTGATGCAGGTGATGGGAACTGACACATAGAGGGGAGGTCATAAACAGGTGAGTCCAGGTGACTCCAATAATACACTGATGCAGGTGATGGGGAACTGACACATAGAGGGGAGGTAATAAACAGGTGAGTCCAGGTGACTCCAATAATACACTGATGCAGGTGATGGGGAACTGACACATAGAGGGAGGTAATAAACAGGTGAGTCCAGGTGACTCCAATAATACACTGATGCAGGTGATGGGGAACTGACACATAGAGGGGAGGTAATAAACAGGTGAGTCCAGGTGACTCTAATAATACACTGATGCAGGTGATGGGGAACTGACACATAGAGGGGAGGTAATAAACAGGTGAGTCCAGGTGACTCCAATAATACACTGATGCAGGTGATGGGGAACTGACACATAGAGGGAGGTAATAAACAGGTGAGTCCAGGTGACTCTAATAATACACTGATGCAGGTGATGGGGAACTGACACATAGAGGGGAGGTAATAAACAGGTGAGTCCAGGTGACTCTAATAATACACTGATGCAGGTGATGGGGAACTGACACATAGAGGGGAGGTAATAAACAGGTGAGTCCAGGTGACTCTAATAATACACTGATGCAGGTGATGGGGAACTGACACATAGAGGGGAGGTAATAAACAGGTGAGTCCAGGTGACTCTAATAATACACTGATGCAGGTGATGGGGAACTGACACATAGAGGGGAGGTAATAAACAGGTGAGTCCAGGTGACTCTAATAATACACTGATGCAGGTGATGGGGAACTGACACATAGAGGGAGGTAATAAACAGGTGAGTCCAGGTGACTCCAATAATACACTGATGCAGGTGATGGGGAACTGACACATAGAGGGGAGGTAATAAACAGGTGAGTCCAGGTGACTCTAATAATACACTGATGCAGGTGATGGGGAACTGACACATAGAGGGGAGGTAATAAACAGGTGAGTCCAGGTGACTCTAATAATACACTGATGCAGGTGATGGGGAACTGACACATAGAGGGGAGGTAATAAACAGGTGAGTCCAGGTGACTCTAATAATACACTGATGCAGGTGATGGGGAACTGACACATAGAGGGGGTAATAAACAGGTGAGTCCAGGTGACTCTAATAATACATTGATGCAGGTGATGGGGAACTGACACATAGAGGGAGGTAATAAACAGGTGAGTCCAGGTGACTCTAATAATACACTGATGCAGGTGATGGGGAACTGACACATAGAGGGAGGTAATAAACAGGTGAGTCCAGGTGACTCTAATAATACACTGATGCAGGTGATGGGGAACTGACACATAGAGGGGAGGTAATAAACAGGTGAGTCCAGGTGACTCTAATAATACACTGATGCAGGTGATGGGGAACTGACACATAGAGGGGAGGTAATAAACAGGTGAGTCCAGGTGACTCCAATAATACACTGATGCAGGTGATGGGGAACTGACACATAGAGGGGAGGTAATAAACAGGTGAGTCCAGGTGACTCCAATAATACACTGATGCAGGTGATGGGGAACTGACACATAGAGGGAGGTAATAAACAGGTGAGTCCAGGTGACTCCAATAATACACTGATGCAGGTGATGGGGAACTGACACATAGAGGGGAGGTAATAAACAGGTGAGTCCAGGTGACTCCAATAATACACTGATGCAGGTGATGGGAACTGACACATAGAGGGGAGGTAATAAACAGGTGAGTAATAATACACTGGTGACTCTAATAATACACTCATGCAGGTGATGGGGAACTGACACATAGAGGGGAGGTAATAAACAGGTGAGTCCAGGTGACTCTAATAATACACTGATGCAGGTGATGGGAACTGACACATAGAGGGGAGGTAATAAACAGGTGAGTCCAGGTGACTCCAATAATACACTGATGCAGGTGATGGGGAACTGACACATAGAGGGGAGGTAATAAACAGGTGAGTCCAGGTGACTCTAATAATACACTGATGCAGGTGATGGGGAACTGACACATAGAGGGGAGGTAATAAACAGGTGAGTCCAGGTGACTCCAATAATACACTGATGCAGGTGATGGGGAACTGACACATAGAGGGGAGGTAATAAACAGGTGAGTCCAGGTGACTCCAATAATACACTGATGCAGGTGATGGGGAACTGACACATAGAGGGGAGGTAATAAACAGGTGAGTCCAGGTGACTCTAATAATACACTGATGCAGGTGATGGGGAACTGACACATAGAGGGGAGGTAATAAACAGGTGAGTCCAGGTGACTCCAATAATACACTGATGCAGGTGATGGGGAACTGACACATAGAGGGGAGGTAATAAACAGGTGAGTCCAGGTGACTCCAATAATACACTGATGCAGGTGATGGGGAACTGACACATAGAGGGGAGGTAATAAACAGGTGAGTCCAGGTGACTAATAATACACTGATGCAGGTGATGGGGAACTGACACATAGAGGGGAGGTAATAAACAGGTGAGTCCAGGTGACTCCAATAATACACTGATGCAGGTGATGGGGAACTGACACATAGAGGGGAGGTAATAAACAGGTGAGTCCAGGTGACTCCAATAATACACTGATGCAGGTGATGGGGAACTGACACATAGAGGGGAGGTAATAAACAGGTGAGTCCAGGTGACTAATAATACACTGATGCAGGTGATGGGGAACTGACACATAGAGGGGAGGTAATAAACAGGTGAGTCCAGGTGACTCCAATAATACACTGATGCAGGTGATGGGGAACTGACACATAGAGGGAGGTAATAAACAGGTGAGTCCAGGTGACTCTAATAATACACTGATGCAGGTGATGGGGAACTGACACATAGAGGGGAGGTAATAAACAGGTGAGTCCAGGTGACTCCAATAATACACTGATGCAGGTGATGGGGAACTGACACATAGAGGGGAGGTAATAAACAGGTGAGTCCAGGTGACTCCAATAATACACTGATGCAGGTGATGGGGAACTGACACATAGAGGGGAGGTAATAAACAGGTGAGTCCAGGTGACTCCAATAATACACTGATGCAGGTAATGGGGAACTGACACATAGAGGGGGTAATAAACAGGTGAGTCCAGGTGACTCAATAATACACTGATGCAGGTGATGGGGAACTGACACATAGAGGGGAGGTAATAAACAGGTGAGTCCAGGTGACTCCAATAATACACTGATGCAGGTGATGGGGAACTGACACATAGAGGGGAGGTAATAAACAGGTGAGTCCAGGTGACTCTAATAATACACTGATGCAGGTGATGTGGAACTGACACATAGAGGGGAGGTAATAAACAGGTGAGTCCAGGTGACTCCAATAATACACTGATGCAGGTGATGGGGAACTGACACATAGAGGGGAGGTAATAAACAGGTGAGTCCAGGTGACTCCAATAATACACTGATGCAGGTGATGGGGAACTGACACATAGAGGGGAGGTAATAAACAGGTGAGTCCAGGTGACTCCAATAATACACTGATGCAGGTGATGAGGAACTGACACATAGAGGGGAGGTAATAAACAGGTGAGTCCAGGTGACTCCAATAATACACTGATGCAGGTGATGGGGAACTGACACATAGAGGGGAGGTAATAAACAGGTGAGTCCAGGTGACTCTAATAATACACTGATGCAGGTGATGGGGAACTGACACATAGAGGGGAGGTAATAAACAGGTGAGTCCAGGTGACTCCAATAATACACTGATGCAGGTGATGGGGAACTGACACATAGAGGGGAGGTGAATAAACAGGTGAGTCCAGGTGACTCCAATAATACACTGATGCAGGTGATGAGGAACTGACACATAGAGGGGAGGTAATAAACAGGTGAGTCCAGGTGACTCCAATAATACACTGATGCAGGTGATGGGGAACTGACACATAGAGGGGAGGTAATAAACAGGTGAGTCCAGGTGACTCTAATAATACACTGATGCAGGTGATGGGGAACTGACACATAGAGGGAGGTAATAAACAGGTGAGTCCAGGTGACTCCAATAATACACTGATGCAGGTGATGGGGAACTGACACATAGAGGGGAGGTAATAAACAGGTGAGTCCAGGTGACTCCAATAATACACTGATGCAGGTGATGGGGAACTGACACATAGAGGGGAGGTAATAAACAGGTGAGTCCAGGTGACTCCAATAATACACTGATGCAGGTGATGGGGAAAGGCAGGTGTGCGTACTGATTGTGGCAGGAGTATGTAATGCTGCGCCAGGGAGGGGGAGCAGGCGTGACATCTTGTGTACTTGTGTATTTCAATGCTGAGTGTGTGTGTTTATGTGTTCACAGAAAGAGATGCGAGGCAGCATCACCTTTAAGATAGTGCCAAGCTACCGGACACAAGGATCTTCCTGTGAGGTAACGCACCGCCCTTTCCCCCTCTCTCCCCGACCTTCTCTCCTCGCGACCCTTCCTGTTAACGTTGGGGATGTTTAAACTTCTGACCCTTTGACTAACCAACCAACCAACCGCCTGCCTGGTGGCTGAATGTGTGTGTGTGCATGTGTGAACTTTTCCCTCGGGTGGGGGATCTGCTGTGTCCTGCTGTGTTCTGCTCGGGGCTGGGTCAGACACACTGCACACCAATTTCACAACCAAGATACCGGAACGCCCCGCACCCTACCCTGACCTCTGTCCCTTGTAACCTGTAACTGTGATCTGGCACCAACCACACACAGATCCCCAGTCTGGCCAGTCAGTCACAAAGAGAACAGAATGTAGTTGTGCTATCTGATGATTAGCCTCACAGCTAACGTTCTAGCCTGACCTGGATGAGACAGTCTTTGTGAGCCTATACTGCCCCTCTGTGGCGAGATGGAGATGTGCAGGGATCATTGCTATTACGATTAGTAAGTAAGATAGTCATGTTGATTTGATTTGATTGCACACCTTATGAGTTCATTGAAGACATTGAAGACGGTCATTTTTACTTGTTTATCATGGAGTGTGAAATGTCTTTTTCTTTGTATTGGTGAACAAGTAGATAGTCGATAGAGTGTGTGTGTGTGTGTGTGTGTCTGACCTATGCGTCTTGTTACAGAGAGAGTCCCCCTCCAACTCCAGGCAATCCCCTGCCAATGGCACTGGCCACTCCAGTGTTAACAGTTTTATCTTGGTAAGGACCCCCGGGACCCCCCACCTCAGCCCCTGAACACCAAACCAAACACCAAAACTACCCCCTTCTCCCCTAAGTCGACCAACACAGACCTTTGACTCAGTTGTTGTTTGCTATCATAATATATTTCTCCAACATGTATTTTTGTTTCCTTTTTCAGTTGTTTATATCACATTAAGTTATGATACTGGTACAGAGAATGTCACTCCTCACCCTCATGGCTAGCTTTTCAGACCAGACTTCAACCTTTAACCTCTAGCCACATTTCCGATATCTCCGTTTACAAATTGGTGTGCTGTAAAACGCTCCCATGTGCTGTAAAGTGCTGCCATGTGTTGTAAAAATGCTGTGCCTTTCTGCTGACACCTTCAAAAGTACACAAAAGAACTGGGAATCCTCACACAGTCACACACAAAGCTCTGGCCCTATGCAGCTCAGTTCCTATACATCCCTGTTCCTATACATCCCTGTTCCTATACATCTCTGTTCCTATTCATCTCTGTTCCTATACATCTCTGTTCCTATACATCCCTGTTCCTATACATCTCTGTTCCTATACATCTCTGTTCCTATTCATCTCTGTTCCTATACATCCCTGTTCCTATACATCTCTGTTCCTATACATCTCTGTTCCTATACATCTCTGTTCCTATACATCTCTGTTCCTATTCATCTCTGTTCCTATACATCTCTGTTCCTATACATCCCTGTTCCTATACATCCCTGTTCCTATACATCCCTGTTCCTATACATCTCTGTTCCTATACATCCCTGTTCCTATACATCCCTGTTCCTATACATCCCTGTTCCTATACATCTCTGTTCCTATACATCCCTGTTCCTATACAGCTCTGTTCCTATACTTCCCTGTTCCTATACATCTCTCTTCCTATACATCTCTCTTCCTATACAACTTTGTTCTTATAAAACTCTGTTCCTATACAACTATGTTCCTATTCAACTACCTTCAATATTATCCACTACATTCACTAAGGATCCAGACAACAAGCCTACCTTTACGTACGTACGTACCTACCTACTTACCTACCTACCTACCTACCTACCTACCTACCTATATCTACATACCTCTACCTACCAACCTACCTACCTACCTATATCTACATACCTATATCTACATACCTCTACCTACCAACCTACCTCTACCTACCTATATCTACATACCTCTACCTACCAACCTACCTCTACCTACCTATATCTACCTACCTCTACCTACTTACCTGTACCTACATCTACGTACCTGTACCTACCTACCTACCTATACCTACATCTACGTACCTACCTACCTAAATCTACGTACCTACCTACTTACCTACCTATACCTACCTACCTATACCTACATCTACGTACCTACCTACCTAAATCTACGTACCTACCTACTTACCTACCTCTACCTACTTACCTGTACCTACCTATACCTACCTACCTATACCTACATCTACGTACCTACCTACCTAAATCTACGTACCTACCTACTTACCTACCTCTACCTACTTACCTGTACCTACCTATACCTACCTACCTATACCTACATCTACGTACCTACCTACCTAAATCTACGTACCCACCTACTTACCTACCTCTACCTACTTACCTGTACCTACCTATACCTACCTACCTATACCTACATCTACGTACCTACCTACCTAAATCTACGTACCTACCTACTTACCTACCTCTACCTACTTACCTGTACCTACCTATACCTATCTACCTATCTACCTATACCTACCTCTCTACCTACCTATACATACCTACCTACCTACCTATACCTATACCTATATCTACCTATGCATACATACCTACCTACCTACCTACCTATCTACCTACCTATGCATACAGACCTACCTACCTACCTACCTACCTACCTACCTACCTACCTACCTACCTACCAAACCTAAATACCTACCTACCTGATAACTGTACACTTCGGTGCTGAAATTGCTTTGCTTGCTCTCTGCTTTCCTGCTCACTTCTGCGAGATTTGTCCTACAGAAGCTCTGCTCTAACACCCTAAAGCTCAACTATGTCTGTATGGCTAACTGAGAATCACTGTACCCTCTCTCTCATTGGTGACATGAGGGTAGGGAATGTGTGTTTGACTGTCTTCTGTACACAATATTATGGTGTTGTTGTGGCAGTTCCCCTGCCTCTCTCTTGTGTAAACTCTCTGTCTCTGTCACTGCTGGTGTTTTCTCTTCAGGATCTGCCGTCTACCGTCCAACCCAAGAGTCGACAGGTGAATACCAGCACTCTCTACCTTGTGAAACACACAAGCTGAACTGTAACACACAACCCCTCACAACTCCTCCATTCATTTCCCCTCATCCAATTTCTACACATCTGTGTGTGTGCGTGTGTGTGCGCATATGTGCACAGACACAGTGTGTTTGCGAGTTCACATGCCCCCCCACTCCCCCATTGACTAACTGTCAAGGTCAACCCATATGAGTAGACTCCATTCACTTACAATGTTGTTAATATACTGTGGCTACAGACTGATCTCCAAGCTGTGTTTAGAGCAGGATAGTGTCTGCTAGACTGGGCCATGACCTCTCTCAAAGAAATACTACTGGATATTGGTCTCAATCCAAGACAATTCAGACTCCAAATCTACCGTCATTGAAAATAAGAATGTGTTCTTAACTGACTTGCCTGGTTAAATAAAGGTAAAATTAAAAATAAAAAAATAGGGTAGTGCAGGCTTTTGTTCCAGCCCAGCAATAACACCCCTGATTCTACTTGTTAAGGTATCTATTATTATTGTTGATAGCTAGCTGATACAGTCTGCTCACCCTGTGGGCCAATAGGACCAGAGCTTTGTTTGGGACAGTCTGCTCACCCTGTGGGCCAATAGGACCAGAGCTTTGTTTGGGACAGTCTGCTCACCCTGTGGACCAACAGGACCAGAGCTTTGTTTGGGACAGTCTGCTCACCCTGTGGACCAACAGGACCAGAGCTTGTTTAGGACAGTCTGCTCACCCTGTGGGCCAACAGGACCAGAGCTGGTTTGGGACAGTCTGCTCACCCTGTGGGCCAACAGGACCAGAGCTGGTTTGGGACAGTCTGCTCACCCTGTGGGCCAACAGGACCAGAGCTTTGTTTAGGACAGTCTGCTCACCCTGTGGGCCAACAGGACCAGAGCTGGTGACTAACTGTAACTGTGTAACCAACGAGTATATATCTAGTTAACTTTGATTAGTAAAATCTTAGCTGTAAACTAATGGCACAGGCATTGTTTAAACAGTGGTGCTCCATCACCCTCCTCCTCACCCCTTTCGTCATTGTCTTTGTGGACCCCAACAGAAACACCATCACTGACTGTCTGTGTAGACTCAAACGCCCATCTTAAACCCATACACCAGCGCAAACCCAACGAGTAACTTGACCTGAGCTTTAATCTAATAAACCTAACCAAACCTCATCCCAGGAGAGTTGTGTACTTCCAGTGTGTAGATGCCACCAGTAGAGGTCACCCACAGTAGCACTGTCTCACTGAGACATGGCTGCAGTTACTTCACTGAACTGCACAGTCGCACATTAAACGGCATTACACGTCAGTCTCTAAACAGATAACTAAGACCCATGCATGGGCAGTATTGGACAGTTTGGAGGGTGTTACTGGCTCCTCAAGCCCTCTATAATCTCACCCATTAGCATGTGACATCATCATCCATTATGATCTGTCAATTTGAAACCCATAAAATTGTTTTGGATTCCTGTTACTGAATGCATTCCACCTCCCTTCCTTGATCAGCAATCACTGATCTGACAGTGTTGGATAGGTTAAAGCTCATCCATGTATTTTACCAATCTAGTCTTTTCAGATCTTTTAAAATGAAGGCAGGAACAAGGGAAGGAATACGTGTTCAAAAGAATTCTAAAGGGCCAGTCTCCTCATTATAAGAAGGAAGGAATGAGTGTTTAAAATAATTCCAATGGGTCAGTCTCCTCGTTATAAGAAGGAAGGAATGCATGTTTAAAAGAATTCCAATGGGTCAGTCTCCTCGTTATAAGAGGGAACAAGGGAAGGAATCCGTGTTCAAAAGAATTCCAACGGGCCAGTCTCCTCATTATAACCAGGGTTGGGGTCAATACCATTTAAATTCAATTTCAGAGGATGAATTGAATCCTCTTTGACAGAAACAGGCAATTCATGAAATTAAGTGAATTTCAATTTATCCTCTGAATAAAATGAATTAAAGTGAAATTTACGTCCAACACTGAAAGTGACATCATCCATGTCAATCCATCACCATAGTAGCATTAATGCTTAACATTCTCTATCTCCCCCGCGCTCCACTCACTGTACTGTGTGTGTAGACACTCTGTAGTGGTTTTACTGCATGATGTGTGTGTGGTGCTTTCACATCCTAGATGGTCGTACCCAGACCTCCAATCAAGGATAAAATGTCCGTCAAGGTAAGATATAGTGTTGCCTCCACAGTGCTACACCATTGAGATAAAACAGCAGATATCCTAGGAATTGTTTTATCTCTATGGCTACACCATAGTTATTCCCTTAGATGACTGTAGTAGGAATCTTTTTTTTCTCCTAAACAACATCCCATATAGTAGAATCTTACAGTCTAATACGACTAAAACCACAATGAAAAACCACAGCCTTTTGATTATTGCAACTAGTCAAGTCTTACTGTATTCAGAGTGCATTATCACAAGGTCTCAATACACTTCTCAGAGAAATGTATTAAATATGAACATATGAACAGGTCTTATCAGACACTGCACAAGACTGGTACTCTGTGGCTAAAGGTGTGTTGAATCAATCAGTGATACAGAACATATGTTTTAACAAGTTCAAAGAGAGATTCTAAAGAGACAACTCTGTGTTAACGATCCATGAGAGATTCTAAAGAGACAACTCTGTGTTAACGATCCCTGAGAGATTCTAAAGAGACAACTCTGTGTTAATGATCCATGAGAGATTCTAAAGAGACAACCCTGTGTTAACTATCCCTGAGAGATTCTAAAGAGACAACTCTGTGTTAATGATCCATGAGAGATTCTAAAGAGACAACTCTGTGTTATCAATCCCTGAGAGATTCTAAAGAGACAACTCTGTGTTATCAATCCCTGAGAGATTCTAAAGAGACAACTCTGTGTTAACGATTCCTGAGAGATTCTAAAGAGACAACTCTGTGTTAATGATCCATGAGAGATTCTAAAGAGACAACCCTGTGTTAACGATCCATGAGAGATTCTAAAGAGACAACTCTGTGTTAACGATCCATGAGAGATTCTAAAGAGACAACCCTGTGTTAACGATCCCTGAGAGATTCTAAAGAGAAAACTCTGTGTTATCAATCCCTGAGAGATTCTAAAGAGACAACTCTGTGTTAACGATCCCTGAGAGATTCTAAAGAGACAACTCTGTGTTAACGATCCCTGAGAGATTCTAAAGAGTCAACTCTGTGTTATCAATCCCTGAGAGATTCTAAAGAGACAACCCTGTGTTAACGATCCCTGAGAGATTCTAAAGAGACAACCCTGTGTTAACGATCCATGAGAGATTCTAAAGAGACAAGTCTGTGTTAACGATCCATGAGAGATTCTAAAGAGACAACTCTGTGTTAACGATCCCTGAGAGATTCTAAAGAGACAACCCTGTGTTAACGATCCCTGAGAGATTCTAAAGAGACAACTCTGTGTTAACGATCCATGAGAGATTCTAAAGAGTCAACTCTGTGTTATCGATCCCTGAGAGATTCTAAAGAGACAACCCTGTGTTAACGATCCCTGAGAGATTCTAAAGAGACAACCCTGTGTTAACGATCCATGAGAGATTCTAAAGAGACAACCCTGTGTTAACGATCCATGAGAGATTCTAAAGAGACAACCCTGTGTTAACGATCCATGAGAGATTCTAAAGAGACAACCCTGTGTTAACGATCCCTGAGAGATTCTAAAGAGACAACTCTGTGTTAACGATCCCTGAGAGATTCTAAAGAGACAACCCTGTGTTAACGATCCATGAGAGATTCTAAAGAGACAACTCTGTGTTAACGATCCCTGAGAGATTCTAAAGAGACAACTCTGTGTTAACGATCCCTGAGAGATTCTAAAGAGACAACCCTGTGTTAACGATCCATGAGAGATTCTAAAGAGACAACTCTGTGTTAACGATCCCTGAGAGATTCTAAAGAACCAACTCTGTGTTAACGATCCCTGAGAGATTCTAAAGAGACAACTCTGTGTTAATGATCCATGAGAGATTCTAAAGAGACAACTCTGTGTTAACGATCCATGAGAGATTCTAAAGAGACAACTCTGTGTTAACGATTCCTGAGAGATTCTAAAGAGACAACTCTGTGTTAACGATCCATGAGAGATTCTAAAGAGACAACTCTGTGTTAACGATCCATGAGAGATTCTAAAGAGACAACTCTGTGTTAACGATCCATGAGAGATTCTATAGAGACAACTCTGTGTTAACGATCCATGAGAGATTCTAAAGAGACAACTCTGTGTTAACGATCCCTGTGCCATTTATATCAGTCAAATCAAATCACATTTGTTTATGAAGCCCTTTTTACATCAGCAGATGTCACAAAGTGCTTATACGGAAACCCAGCCTAAAATCCACAAACAGCAAACAATGCAGATGTAGAAGCACAGTGGCTAGGAAAAATTCCCTAGAAAGGTAGGACCCTAGGAAGAAACCTAGAGAGGAACCAGGCTCTGAGGGGTGGCCTGTCCTCTTCTGTGTACTGCCTCTGAAGAAAGATGTTGATTAATACCACAACTCGTGTTTTTTGTACCAGGCAGCAACTAGGGCCGGGCGATATGGCCAAAATATTATATCACGGTATTTTTTTAAATTGGACGGTATGACAGTATTTGATTAATAAAAGTTCTACATTTGCTTTATTCGTGAGTGATCCCAGGGTGGCAACACATACATTCTCAGTGATTTCAATTAGTCTTTCTCCATTCTGATTGTTTTATACTGTTCAATTCAACTTCAACCAAAACACATTTCAGCACTTTTATCATTTCTGCATTTCCTGCACTCAATTGCAGTGGTGGAAAAAATACCCAATTGTCATACTTGAGTAAAAGTAAAGATACGTTAATTGAAAATTACTCAAGTAAAAGTGAAAGTCACCCAGTAAAATATTACTTGAGTAAAAGTCTAAAAGTATTTGGTTTTAAATATACTTAAGTATCAAAAGTAAATGTAATTGATAAAATGTACTTAAGTATCAAAAGTAAAACCAGATGGCACTATTTTCTTGTTTTTTTTGTAATTTAGTAATTAACGGATAGCCAGGGGCACACTCCAACACTCAAACATAATTTACAAACAAAGCATTTGTGTTTAGTGAGTCGTAGTAGATGACCAGGGATGTTCTCTTGACAAGGGAATTGGACCGTTTTCCTGTCCTGCTAAGCATTCAAAATGTAACGAGTACTTTTAGGTGTCAGGGAAAATGTATGGAGTAAAAAGTACAGTATTGTCTTGAGGAATGTAGTGAAGTAAAAGTTGTCAACAATAGTAAAGTAAAGTACAGATACAAAAAAACGACTTAAGTAGTACTTGAAAGTATTTTTACTAAAGTAGTACTTGAAAGTATTTTTACTAAAGTAGTACTTGAAAGTATTTTTACTTAAGTACTTTACACCTTTGCTCTATTGAGATCATTTCCACACTGACACATAGGGCTGCACGATATACGCAAATAATCTTGGACTTATTTTTAACCAAATATTGCAATTGCGATTTGACTTGCGAATTAGAGCAACACTGTTGGAATCATGGAAATAGAATGACTATTCTAATTTTATAGTTAGAATATAATAGTGGGCACTTTGAATACAGTGTTGTTTGAGATGCCAAAAAATTAAATTGCCAGGGTAGGAACTAAAGTTTTGATAAGTATTTCCTAGTGGACCCTATAAGCTTTGACTACATTGCATGTTTTCTCTTAGCCACTTCATGTAGCTAACATATGCTTGCTTTGCATATTCCTCTTTGATTTAGAAGATACTGTTGCACAAACAACATGCTGATTTTAGGGCTACACAATCACTGGTATTATCAGGCTGTATTAACTAGCTACTTTTGCTCTTACTTAGTACATTTATTAGCTAGCTAGCTAGCTATTAGCATTAGTGGCTAATGATTAGCACCTCACAAGATTTAGGGCAACTTGCTAAGAAAAGACAAACTAGCTGATGTATGAAACACAAACTAATAGTGTCATTATAGAACGCTAGTGGATTTATATTAAGAAGCAAAGTGAAAACAGCATCGTTGTCATCAACATTGCTGCATTGACCATGCAGACTGAATGCAAGTATCTCGTGGTTGAGGAACATCAAATGCACTCCTTGAGTGACAGGGGGCGTGGCTAGGTCTGTGTGGAAAGTGGCAGAGAGAAAGCGGAGTGAGATGACTCAAGTAGCGAAGTAAACTATAAAAATTGACATAACACATGGCGCATCACATTTAACAAACCAAACATTCAAATACCGGTATAGAAGGTAAAGTAATAACTCAAACCGGTCCCTGCATCAGTACTGGTATATCATAAAATACTGTATACCGCCCATCCCTACTGCCCATAGGGAAAGGTCTCCAACCTGGCAACCCATTGGTATGTACAGCCAGACCCCACTCCTCCCTCTCCAGGTCTCCAATCTGGCAACCCATTGGTTTGTACTGCCAGAAGCCACTCCTCCCTCTCCGGGTCTCCATCCTGGCAACCCATTGGTCTGGATGCCACTCCTCCCTCTTCAGGTCTCCAACCTGGCAACTGGACAGAGAGGCTCATTTATACCACACAGCTATTTCTTTGAGTGTCCCCCGTGAGGTAAAACTACCCATAGGGAAAGGTCTTCGATCTGGCAACCAATTGGTCTGTAGTGTTGTGGTGTCTCTCTTGTCGTGATGTGTGTTTTGTCCTGTTTTTATTTCATTCTAAAATGTTTAATCCCAGCCCCCGTCCCCGTAGAAGGCCGTTTGCCTTTTGGTAGACTGTCATTATGAATAAGAATTTGTTCTTAACTGACTTGCCTATTTAAATAAAGGTTAAATACAATAAACAGCCACACACCACTCCTTCCTCTCCAGGTCTCCAACCTGGCAACCGGGCATCACAGGAAATTATCTCCTCAACACAACTGCTCTCTCTCTCTCTCTCTTTCTATCTCTCTCTCTCTCTCTCTCTCTCTCTCTCTCTCTCTCTCTCCCGCCGGCCCTCCCTCTCTTTCCCTCTACCTCCCTCACTCCCTCTCCCTCCTTTCTCTTTCTCTTTCCCTCACTCTCTCCCTCCGTCCCTACCTCATCCGTGACTCATTCTGCTCACTCCATCTTGACCTCTAGCTGACAACTGTCTATGTATCTCAGATCTACGTGAGGGCCCAGTTTGAGTATGACCCCTCCAGAGATGACCTCATACCCTGCAAGGAGGCTGGGATTCCCTTCCGGGTTGGTGACATCGTCCAGATCATCAGTAAAGATGACCACAACTGGTGGCAGGGCAAGCTGGAGAACACTAAGAACGCCACCGCAGGGCTCATACCCTCACCAGAACTTCAGGAGTGGTGAGGAGACACACACACACACACACACACATACACACACACACATATAGACCTACACACACACATACACACACACATACACACACACGCACATACACATACACACGCACACAAACACACATACACACACACATTCACATACACACGCACACACACACACACACATATACATACACACACACACACACACACGCATTGAACACCAGACCTCCTGGAGTGGTGAGAAGACACACACACACACACACATACACACACACATTCACATACACACGCACACACACACACACATATATACACACACACACACACACACACACACACACACACACACACACACACACACACGCATTGAACACCAGACCTCCTGGAGTAGTGAGAAGACACACACATACACATACACACGCACACACACACACACACATATACACATACACACACACATTGAACACCAGACCTCCTGGAGTGGTGAGAAGACACACACACACACATACACACACACATACACATACACACGCACACACACACACACATATACACACACACACACACACACATACACACAATAATTGAACACCAGACCTCCTGGAGTGGTGAGAAGACACACACACAGCGATAGATCCCAGATCTCCATCAAAATCTAAAGAGAATCAGGTGGTGATTTAGTTTAACTCTCATTGTGTGTATTTCCGGCCATGTTTTCAGGCGTGTGGCGTGTATAGCCATGGAGAAGACCAAGCAGGAGCAGCAGGCCAGCTGTACCTGGTTTGGCAAGAAAAAGAAACAGTACAAAGACAAGTACCTGGCCAAGCACAACGCAGGTACACACACACACAAACACAAACACACATACTTCCATGTGGTCAATGGCATGCATATACCATACAGTACAGTAAACAGTCATGCAGTCAGAATGTTCCTGAGCTGTTACTTCATGGAATGTGTGGGTCTCACGTGTGAGAAGGTGGCATGGGGGTATGAGGGAAATGGAGAGGGAGGTGTGGTCAAGGAACAAGGGAGAGGTGGTGAGGGAATGTGGGACCAGGGAGGACAGGGAGAGCAGGGAATTCCCTGGCTCCAGTGACATAGTCATGCCAGAAATAGCAGGGAGACCTGGTAAGGGCAAGCTCAGATATGAGGGTGTGTGTGAGTGAGCAGTTATCAAATTGGTATGTACAGTGTGTGTGTGTGTGTGTGTGTGTGTGTGTGTGTGTGTGTGTGTGTGTGTGTGTGTGTGTGTGTGTGTGTGTGTGTGTGTGTGTGTGTGTGTGTGATCTCTGATCTCTGATCTCTGGTGTATGTGGTGTCTGGTCTCTGGTGTCGGTGGTCTCTGGTGTCGGTGGTCTCTGGTGTCCGTCGTCTCTGGTCTCTGTGGTCTCTGATGTCTGTGATCTCTGGTGTCTGTGGTGTCTGGTGTCTGTGGTCTCTGGTGTCGGTGGTATCTGGTGTTGGTGGTCTCTGGTGTCGGTGGTATCTGGTGTCTGTCATCTCTGGTGTCTGTGATCTCTGGTGTCTGTGGTCTCTGGTGTCTGTGGTCTCTGATGTCTGTGATCTCTGGTGTCCGTCGTCTCTGGTGTCTGTGATCTCTGGTGTCTGGTGTCGGTGGTATCTGGTGTTGGTGGTCTCTGGTGTCGGTGGTATCTGGTGTCTGTCATCTCTGGTGTCTGTGATCTCTGGTCACTGTGATCTCTGGAGACCAGGCCAGGGTCAATGTGCAGGACAAACTGACACTACCATGTGCGTCTATGGAGCAGCTCAAATGACAACAGTAACCAGTAACAGCAGAACATCACTGACCAGAGATCAGCTGTCAGTCTCTACACCAGTCCTGTTCACTGAGAAGCCTGGAGAGGAGAGAGGGTATTATATAGATTTTGTTGTTGGGAGAATTCATTTTTTTGTCCCCTCCCAGTTAATTGTGTAAAGATGTTTGCACATGTCAGCCTACATCTGCACTGAGCTGTTCCCAAGGGATTATGGGAGTTGAGCTGGGTATCGGGCACAGCTGGGTGTATGAGGAGCAGGTTGGCATTTAAAGAGATGACTCATGTACTGGAAGCAGCTCTGCAGAGTGTTCACTAGTTAGCATAGCCACAAAGTAATCAAATCTGATTTTAAACCTAACCCTAAAGTTAACCATGCTGCTAGCTCTAATGCCAAACCCTGACCTTAAATTAAGACCAAAAAGCAGATGTTTGTTTTCATGTCTTTTTACGATGTAGACATTTTTGAAACCGCTCAGTTCTGCCTCCAGGGCAAGACTGATGACATTAAATCAACGTGCGTATGAGGAGGGGGAGCAGGGACAGGGAGGGGGAGCTAAAGTAGTAGAGGAGAGAATGAGAGGTGATGTAGGGGATAGCTGGCAGCGTGTGAGAGAATGAGAGGTGATGTAGGGGATAGCTGGCAGCATGTGAGAGAATGAGAGGTGATGTAGGGGATAGCTGGCAGCATGTGAGAGAATGAGAGGTGATGTGGGGGATAGCTGGCAGCGTGTGAGAGAATGAGAGGTGATGTAGGGGATAGCTGGCAGCATGTGAGAGAATGAGAGGTGATGTAGGGGATAGCTGGCAGCATGTGAGAGAATGAGAGGTGATGTAGGGGATAGCTGGCAGCATGTGAGAGAATGAGAGGTGATGTAGGGGATAGCTGGCAGCGTGTGAGAGAATGAGAGGTGATGTAGGGGATAGCTGGCAGCGTGTGAGAGAATGAGAGGTGATGTAGGGGATAGCTGGCAGCATGTGAGAGAATGAGAGGTGATGTAGGGGATAGCTGGCAGCATGTGAGAGAATGAGAGGTGATGTAGGGGATAGCTGGCAGCATGTGAGAGAATGAGAGGTGATGTGGGGGATAGCTGGCAGCATGTGAGAGAATGAGAGGTGATGTAGGGGATAGCTGGCAGCATGTGAGAGAATGAGAGGTGATGTAGGGGATAGCTGGCAGCATGTGAGAGAATGAGAGGTGATGTGGGGGATAGCTGGCAGCATGTGAGAGAATGAGAGGTGATGTAGGGGATAGCTGGCAGCGTGTGAGAGAATGAGAGGTGATGTAGGGGATAGCTGGCAGCATGTGAGAGAATGAGAGGTGATGTAGGGGATAGCTGGCAGCATGTGAGAGAATGAGAGGTGATGTAGGGGATAGCTGGCAGCGTGTGAGAGAATGAGAGGTGATGTAGGGGATTGCTGGCAGCATGTGAGAGAATGAGAGGTGATGTAGGGGATAGCTGGCAGCATGTGAGAGAATGAGAGGTGATGTAGGGGATAGCTGGCAGCATGTGAGAGAATGAGAGGTGATGTAGGGGATAGCTGGCAGCATGTTCATAGTATGAGGCCTATGATTAGGTCCCATTTTAACTCTATAAAGATGAATCCTTCCTACTTTCCCTCCTCAAGAGGCCAGAGTGTGACGCTCTGTGTAGAAGTTGCCCTTTAGACACATACAGTATCTAAGGTCAGGTCAGTATACCCTGCCCAAATCCTGATCTTAAAATACAAAAACTGGCCTTAGATCAGTGTCTGGGAGCAACTTCATCCTACTCCGTTTGGTTAGTAATATAAAGCAGTGCATCAGAGCTTTGCTGCTTCAGAGTTGTATTGTTGTATTGCTGTATCTATGGTAACTTCTATATTGTTGTGTAACTGAACCCCTGTCCATCTCTCACGCTGTCCCCCTCCAAACGGCCTCTCTGCATGTAAGTAACAACCAGTGACAGTAGCTGGCTAGCTAACGCCTCTTTTGTCTCTCTCTCTCTCTCTCTCTCTCTCTCTCTCTCTCTCTCTCTCTCTCTCTCTCTCTCTCTTTCTCTCTCTTTCTCTCTCTCTCTCTCTCTCTCTCTCTCTCTCTATGTCTCTGTCTCATTCTGCCTCTCATCAATTTTTTTATTTGCGTTATTATGAACCTTTCAGTTGACCAGCTGTCACTCCTAACTAGTGCTGAGCGATTTACTGAAATTGTGTGACGTCGGTTCAATTATTTGAATTGCATTTTGTTCTTTTTTTTTCTGTGAGCTCAGTCAACACATTGCACAGTTTCTCTAGAGTTAAATCAGATTCAGCCTGAACTGTGCACTGTAGTAGGGAGTTGTAGTTTCAATATAGTTTATGTAATATACACAACAACTGAAATAGTGAGTTAAAGTAATGTGAATAAATGATGGTTAATAAATCATAGACAGTAATGGACAGTCACTACCATCATGGGACTTGTATTAATTGTTTACTATGTTGTTACAGCATCCAACCCCCAAAAAATCTAAACCGAAATTGAAAACCCGGATTATTTTTTGAACAATCAAACCGAAAACGAACTGACCTCAAAAAAGCACTAATTGCTCAGCACTACTCCCAACGTTTCCATTTTGTTCCTGTCGCACCTGCTCAGAGCAACAGAGATCCAGCACAAAACAGATAGAACGTAGCTTTGCAGTTTGTCCGTGTATTTGCATGTGTGTGTTTTTTGGTTTTCCTCCTCACCCATGTATTTAGTTTATTTTGGTGTTGTGTGTTTCAGATGTAGTTAGTTGAATTTTAACATTATACATATATTCCTCAGGGAAAGATTCCCCATTTGATATCCCTGAGCGTAATTCTCAGAATGGGACACATAAGGTTAAAGGTCGGCACAAGTTCAAGGACACATGCCAGCCAATGAGAGAACAGAGCCGAGAGAGAGAGAGCTTCTATTCCAGACAGAGTACTGTACATGGCGTACTGAGTGTTGTATTTCCCCTGTCAGACACAGCTGTTAGGTTCAGTAGAGGTGTAATGTATGCTGGGTAAGAACATATGCTCTTTGCTGTATGCTGTACAGACACCCAGGAGTGTCGCGTCCTGTGTTCTCTCATTCAGCTCTTCTTCTATCCATCCATCGTTTTATATATCAATAAATACAAACGTAAAACACATACATTGTGGTATCACTTTTTAAATGTAGATCTTCCACAGGTGCACATTATAGGCTTGTATGTGACTTGTATGCATGGAGGCCTGGAGACGCTAATCTGGTTTATGTTAATTAATGGTCAATTATCCTGAGACCGGCAGTGCCTATAATGACAATAACCGGGTGACAGAAAGTCATGATCGTCACAGAGGTCACATCAGACCAGAAGGAAAACACAATATTCTCCATCGTTGTCCTGTCATGTGTGAACAGTCTTACACAAATCTCTCTTCTTCATCTCATTGGATTAGGGCTTTAGACTGGGTTATAATAAATCACTCCTCTGATTTAGCTATTTGATTTAATGATGTCACGTTTAAGGACATACAGGGCATTGTACTTATACGACTCCAAGGGAGAAGATCAAGCTCTATTTCTCCTTGTAACATCATAGATCATTCCCTAATTGTGAATTATCTCCCAACTGTCACTAACTGTCACTAATTGTCAATAACTGTCACTAATTGTCAATAACTGTCACTAATTGTCAATAACTGTCACTAATTGTCACAGACAAAATGTCTACCTCTTCATCTCATGGCTAGCCTGGGTGCTTGTCTGTTTCTGTTTCAGCCACCTTGTCCTTCTCAGTCCTAGTGTTGTTGTATGTTGAAACACTCAAGTCCCCAGGCTATGTTCATTGTCTCCATGCCCAACTAACTGTCCCAGGCATTTTCTCACCTTAATGTTTAGGGTCCTGTGTTGTCCCCGTGTAAGATGCTCTTCTTTGGCTGTCCGTCTTTACCTCTCTTTCATAGTGTCTCACTTTCCCTCTCTCTTCCCTTGCCTCCCTTTCTCCAGTATTCGACCAATTAGATCTTGTCACGTATGAAGAGGTAGTGAAACTGCCTGCGTTCAAGAGGAAAACACTAGTCTTGTTAGGTAAGTAGAAATATCATCTGGCATTATAAAGAATAATGCTGTATTGGCTAAGGGTACTAGGTGGTGTTCTCAGTTCTGACTGAGGGCTCTCTCTTCTACAGGGGCCCATGGAGTGGGCAGAAGACACATCAAGAACACACTAATCACAAAACACCCCGACAGATTTGCCTACCCAATCCCACGTAAGACACACACACACACAAACACACACACACACACAGATTCACATACCCCATTTCACAGACAATAAATCAATTCAAATCTAGATTGACTTGTTACATGCGCCGAATACAACAAGTTTAGACCTTAACAGTGAAGTTCTTACTTACAAGCCCTTTACCAATAGTGCAGTTCAAGAAGAGTTAAGAAAATATTTACCAAATAAACAAAAGTTACAAATAATATAAAAGTAAAACAACAAAATAACAATAACGAGGCTTTATACAGGGGGTACTGGTACCAAGTCAGTGTGTGGAGGCTTTATACAGGTGGTACTGGTACCAAGTCTCCTTTCTCCTTTACCCAAATCCAGATAGCAGATGTTCTGAAAGAGCTGCAAAACCTAGACCCGTACAAATCAGCTGGGCTTGACAATCTGGACCCTCTATTTCTGAAACTATCTGCCGCCATTGTCGCAACCCCTATTACCAGCCTGTTCAACCTCTCTTTCATATCGTCTGAGATCCCCAAGGATTGGAAAGCTGCCGCAGTCATCCCCCTCTTCAAAGGGGGAGACACCCTGGACCCAAACTGCTATAGACCTATATCCATCCTGCCCTGCCTATCTAAGGTCTTCGAAAGCCAAGTCAACAAACAGGTCACTGACCATCTCGAATCCCACCGTACCTTCTCCGCTGTGCAATCTGGTTTCCGAGCCGGTCACGGGTGCACCTCAGCCACGCTCAAGGTACTAAACGATATCATTACCGCCATCGATAAAAGACAGTACTGTGCAGCCGTCTTCATCGACCTCGCCAAGGCTTTCGACTCTGTCAATCACCATATTCTTATTGGCAGACTCAATAGCCTCGGTTTCTCGGATGACTGCCTTGCCTGGTTCACCAATTACTTTGCAGACAGAGTTCAGTGTGTCAAATCGGAGGGCATGCTGTCCGGTCCTCTGGCAGTCTCTATGGGGGTGCCACAGGGTTCAATTCTCGGGCCGACTCTTTTCTCTGTATATATCAATGATGTTGCTCTTGCTGCGGGCGATTCCCTGATCCACCTCTACGCAGACGACACCATTCTATATACTTTCGGCCTGTCATTGGACACTGTGCTATCTAACCTCCAAACGAGCTTCAATGCCATACAGCACTCCTTCCGTGGCCTCCAACTGCTCTTAAACGCGAGTAAAACCAAATGCATGCTTTTCAACCAATCGCTGCCTGCACCCGCATACCCGACTAGCATCACCACCCTGGATGGTTCCGACCTTGAATATGTGGACATCTATAAGTACCTAGGTGTCTGGCTAGACTGCAAACTCTCCTTCCAGACTCACATCAAACATCTCCAATCGAAAATCAAATCAAGAGTCGGCTTTCTATTCCGCAACAAAGCCTCCTTCACTCACGCCGCCAAGCTTACCCTAGTAAAACTGACTATCCTACCGATCCTCGATTTCGGCGATGTCATCTACAAAATGTCTTCCAACACTCTACTCAGCAAACTGGATGCAGTCTATCATAGTGCCATCCGTTTTGTCACCAAAGCACCTTATACCACCCACCACTGCGACTTGTATGCTCTAGTCGGCTGGCCCTCGCTACATATTCGTCGCCAGACCCACTGGCTCCAGGTCATCTACAAGTCCATGCTAGGTAAAGCTCCGCCTTATCTCAGTTCACTGATCACGATGGCAACACCCATCCGTAGCACACGCTCCAGCAGGTGTATCTCACTGATCATCCCTAAAGCCAACACCTCATTTGGCCGCCTTTCGTTCCAGTACTCTGCTGCCTGTGACTGGAACGAACTGCAAAATCGCTGAAGTTGGAGACTTTATCTCCCTCACCAACTTCAAACATCAGCTATCCGAGCAGCTAACCGATCGCTGCAGCTGTACATAGTCTATTGGTAAATAGCCCACCCATTTTCACCTACCTCATTCCCATACTGTTTTTATACTGTTTATTTTTTATTTTTTTATTTACTTTTCTGCTCTTTTGCACACCAATATCTCTACCTGTACATGACCATCTGATCATTTATCACCCCAGTGTTAATCTGCAAAATTGTATTATTCGCCTACCTCCTCATGCCTTTTGCACACATTGTATATAGACTGCCCATTTTTTTTTTCTACTGTATTATTGACTTGTTAATTGTTTTTTCCATGTGTAACTCTGTGTTGTCTGTTCACACTGCTATGCTTTATCTTGGCCAGGTCGCAGTTGCAAATGAGAACTTGTTCTCAACTAGCCTACCTGGTTAAATAAAGGCGAAATAAAATAAAAAAAAGTCAGTGTGTGGAGGCTTTATACAGGGGGTACTGGTACCAAGTCAGTGTGTGGAGGTACAGGTTAGTTGAGGTAATGTGTACATGTAATTAGGGGTGCAGGGACTATGCATAGATAGTAAACAGCGAGTAGCAGCAGTGTACAAAACAAATGGGGGGGGGGGGGGGGGGGCGTGTCAATGTAAATTGTCAGGTGGCCATTTGAATAATTGTTCAGCAGTCTTATGGTTTTGGGGTAGAAGCTGTTAAGGAGCCTTTTGGTCCTAGACTTGGTACTCTGGTACCGCTTGCCATGCGGTAGCAGAGAAAACAGTCTATGACTTTGGTGACTGGAGTCTCTGACAATTTTATGGACTTTCCACTGACACAGCCTATTATATAGGTCCTGGATGGCAGGAAGCTTGGCCCCAGTGATGTACTGGGCTGTACGCACTACCTTCTGTAGCACCTTACGGTCAGCTGCCGAGCAGTTGCCATACCAGGCAGTGATGCAACCGTTCAGAATGCTCTCGATGGTGCAGCTGTAAAACTTTTTGAGGATCTGGCAAGTCTTTTCAGTCTCCTGAGGGGAAAAGGTTTTGTCGTTCCCTCTTCACGACTGTCTTGGTGAGTTTGGATGATGAAAGTCTGTTGGTGATGTGGACACCAAGGAACTTGAAACTCTCAATCCGCTCCACTACAGCCCTGTCGATGTTAATGGGGGCCTGTTCGGCCCGCCTTTTCCTGCAGTCCATGATCAGCTCCTTTGTCTTGCTCACATTGAGGGAGAGGTTGTTGTCCTGGCACCACACTGCCAGTTCTCTGCCCTCCTCCCTATGGGCTGTCTCATCGTTGTCGGTGATCAGGCCTACCACTGTTGTGTCGTCAGCAAACTTAATGATGGTGTTGGAGCCGTGTTTGGCCACGGAGTCGTGGGTGAACAGGGAGTACAGGACGGGACTAAATACACACCCCTGAGAGGCCCCAGTGTTGAGGATCAGTGTTGCAGATGTGTTGTTGCCAACCCTTACCATCTGGGGGCAGCCCGTTAGGAAGTCCAGGATCCAGTTGCAGAAGGAGGTATTTAGTCCCAGGGTCCTTATCTTAGTGATGAGCTTCGTGGGCACTAGGGTGCTGAACGCTGACCTGTAATCAATGAACATCATTCTCACATAAGTGTTCCTTTTGTCCAGATGTGAAAGGGCGGTGTGGAGTGCGATTGAGATTGCGTCATCTGTGGATCTGTTGGGGCGGTATGCGAATTGGAGTTGGTCTAGGGTATCCGGGAGGATGCTGTTGATGTGAGCCATGACCAGCCTTTCATGCTTTGAGTACACGTCCTGGTAATCCGTCTGGCCCCGCGGCTTTGTGGATGTTGACCTGTTTAAAGGTCTTTCTCACATCGGCTACCGAGACCGTTATCACACAGTCATCCAGAACAGCTGGTGCTCTCGTGCATGCTTCAGTGTTGCTTGCCTCAAAGCGAGCATAAAAGGCATTTAGCTCGTCTGGTAGGCTCGCGTCACTGGGCAGCTCGCGTCTTCCCTTTGTAGTCCGTAATAGTTTTCAAGCCCTGACACATCCGATGAGCATCAGAGTCGGTGTAGTAGGATTCAATCTTAATCCTGTATTGGTGATTTGCTTGTTTGATGGTTCTTTTGGGGGCATAGCAGGATTTCTTCTAAGTGTCCGGATTAGTGCTCCGCTCCTTGAAAGCGGTAGCTCTAGCCTTTAGCTCAATGCGGATGTTGCCTGACAACGTCGTTGATGCACTTATTGATGAAGCCGATGACTGAGGTGGGTATACTCCTCAATGCCATTGAATGAATACCTGGAACATAGTCCAGTCTGTGCAAGCAAAACAGTCCTGTAACGTAGCATCCGCGTCATCTGACCACTTCCATATGGAGCGTGTCACTGATACTTCCTGCTTTAGTTTTTGCTTGTAAGCAGGAATCAGGAGGATATAATTATGGACAGATTTGCCAAATGGAGGGCGGGAGAGAGTTTTGTATGCATCTCTGTGTGTGGAGTAAAGGTGGTCTAAGTTGGCCTGCATTAAAGTCCCCAGCCACTAGGAGCGCCGCTTCTGGATGAGCATTTTCTTGTTTGCTTATGGCCTTATAGAGTTGTTTGAGTGCGGTCTTAGTGCCAGCATAAGTCTGTGGTGGTAAATAGACGGCTACGAATAATATAGATGAGAACTCTCTTGGTAGATAGTGTGGTCTACAGCTTATCATAAGGTACTCTACCTCAGGTGAACAATACCTAGAGATTTCTTTAATATTAGGCATCGCGCACCAGCTGTTATTGACAAAAAGACACACACACCCACCCCTCGTCTTACCAGACGTAGCTTCTTCTCTGTTCTGCCAGTGCATGGAAAGTCCCGCCATCTCTATATTATCCGTATCCGCGTTGTTCAGCTATGAATTGGTGAAACAAATGATTTTACAATTTTTAATATCCCGTTCGTAGGATCGTAGGTTATCAATTTTATTTTCCAATGATTGCATGTTAGCCAGTAGAACGGAGGGCAGTGGGAGTTTACTGGCTCGCCTACGGATTCTCAGAAGGCAGCCCGACCTGCGCCCCGTTTCCTTTGTCTTTTCTTCATGCAAATGACGGGGATTTGGGCCTGTTCCCTGGAAAGCAATATATCCTTCTCGTCAGACTCGTTAAAGAAAAAAGCTTCTTCCTGTTCGTGGTGAGTAATCGCTGTTCTGATGTCCAGAAGTTATTTTTGCTCATAAGAGATGGTTTCACCAACATTATGTACAATAAGTTTTAAAAAATAAGTTACGCAAAAAAATTGACAAAATAGCACAGTTAGTTAGGAGCATGTAAAACGCCATCCTCTCTGGCGTCGTCTTAACATAAACATACTACACACTGACTGATTCACTCACGCACTTTGACCATCCGTTGTGGTTATCGTTCTTACTTAACCCCCTCCTCCTCTCTTTCATCTCACCCTTACACCCTCCCTCCCCCAGATACAACCAGACTTCCTAAGAAGGATGAGGAAAACGGGAAGAACTACTACTTTGTGTCACATGACCAGATGATGCAGGACATCAGTAACAATGACTACCTGGAGTACGGTAGTCACGAGGACGCCATGTATGGCACGCGGCTAGAGACCCTCCGCCAGATCCACGAGCAGGGACTCATCTCTATACTGGATGTAGAGCCACAGGTGTGTGTGTGTGTGTGTGTGTGTGTGTGTGTGTGTGTGTGTGTGTGTGTGTGTGTGTGTGTGTGTGTGTGTGTGTGTGTGTGTGTATATATATCTTGATGGGGTGTGTGTGTGTTTGCGTGAACCATAGAGATAGTTAGAGGACACAACCTTGTATCTGTTTCATTATGTCGTCTGTGAGAGAATGGGCAGCGCAATTGAGATCTTCTCCATTTTGAAGTAGTCTATTTTCTTCTTCTACTACTTCTATGAGTTGGTTAACAAACCGAAAGGGTGCATACTGCCACCTAGAGTGTGTTGTTTGAACAGGTGTAAATCTAAGGTTGGCAATTCACTGCCACCTTCAGTTATGGGATGTTGTCTCACCAGTGTAATTCATTGGCTGATCCTTCCTGATGACCTGGATGGATTATGTGATCCTTCCTTAACCCATAGGAAGTCCCACCTAGTTGACTACTTCAAAATGGTGAACGTCCTCAATGGCACTGGCCATACTAAATGGGCTTCTGGGCACTGGAGTCCTCTATCTCTACAGTGTGAACAAAACATTCCACATAATCTAGGTGTTTTGTCATGTGTGCTTGTGAAAGCTGAGGGTCTTCTCAGGCAGGTCTTGTCACATACAAACAGCCCAGCTGACCTGTAACCAATTCTCCATTAGGCCCTGAAGGTCCTGCGGACAGCGGAGTTCGCTCCTTACGTTGTTTTCATTGCTGCACCAACCATTACCCCTGGCATCAATGAGGTAACACACTCACAATACACACACACACACACACACACACACACACACACACACACACACACACACACACACACACACACACACACACACACACACACACACAGTCAACTGGGGACACTGCAGCTATAAACTGGGGACACTGCAGCTATAAACTGGGGACACTGCAGCTATAAACTGGGGACACTGCAGCTATAAACTGGGGACACTGCAGCTATAAACCGGGGACACTGCAGCTATAAACCGGGGACACTGCAGCTATAAACCGGGGACACTGCAGCTATAAACCGGGGACACTGCAGATATAAACTGGGGACACTGCAGCTATAAACCGGGGACACTGCAGCTATAAACCGGGGACACTGCAGCTATAAACCGGGGACACTGCAGCTATAAACTGGGGACACTGCAGCTATAAACTGGGGACACTGCAGCTATAAACCGGGGACACTGCAGCTATAAACTGGGGACACTGCAGCTATAAACTGGGGACACTGCAGCTATAGAGCCACACAGTGGAGGTGTCATAATACCTATAAAACCTTGCGCTCAAACAGGGAAACGGTTCCAATCATTTTCCCACCATTCATTTTTCCCATAGGGGATTTTAGAAACATTTAAAATAAGGGCTGTGTTTCGTGTAGATTTACACTAGTGTGACGTTTTGATAACCATGTCAATCTCTCTCAGACAAGGTGACTTTTATCAATATATTCAGCTCTATTTACTCTCAGATTCGAAAATGCTCATTTGCATCAAAGTAGACATCATGCAAAACTGTAAATCCCTGCAAGCTCCTGCATGTCATCTCTAGCTGACACCTTTGCTAACAGGTATTGTGTCCATGTAAAACTTGCACAAGACAGTTCACAGAATTGTCCATTTAAAGAAATGTAGCCTATTTATTCATTACTACGTTTAGTTAACATTAGATAGTTAATCCAGATATTTTTACCTTTGCCTCGATTCGGCAGTTTCGTCCAGATCATTATGGCATTTGTAGTTCTTTACGATAGCCATGTTTTTGGGGGGATAAATACAGGCATATATATTAATAAAAGTCCCCTTGACCTAAAGAGATTTACACGGTTATCAAAATGTCACAACAGGGTAAGCCTACACTAAACACAGCCCTTTATTTGAAGTGTTTATAAAATCCCCTATGGGAAAAATTAAAGGTGGAATAACAACTGGAACCATTTCCCTGTTTGACCTCTAGGTTTTCTGGGTGTCATGACTCTCTTGGCACTCTTCTTTTTTTCTGCATTCCGACATTTTCTTTTTCTTCTCTCATTGCTTTCTTCACTGGTTTATTTTGCATGCAGTCTTTGTGAGCTTCTATTTTTTCCGTTTCTCTTGCGTTCGGTTGACTGGCTCTCAGCTCCCCAGGTGGTGCAGGAGGCTGCCAGTAAGTATGAGTAGAGAAAACGCTGGCCATAGTCAGTAGTGGTCTATTGTGTGGTAGTATTACCTCAGTAAACCAGCTCAATTCTCTCCTCCAGTCTCCTCTCTCTGAGGACACCAGGGCCAGGCCTACCGAAGCACTGTCCTGAATCCCTACTCATCCACTCTACATACTCACTCTTTCTCTGTCAGTTTAATTTAAAACTGCTTTATTGGCATCACATCTCTGTCTGTGTCTTATTATGTCTCTCTCTCTCTCGTTCCCTCGCTCCTCCCCCCCTCTTTTTCTCTCTCTGTAGGACGAATCATTGCAGCATCTTCAGAAGGAGTCAGAAATTCTCCAGAAGACCTATGCCCATTACTTTGACCAGACCATAATCAACAACGAGATAGATGAGACCATCAGACACCTAGAGGAGGCTATAGACCTGGTCTGTACCAACGCACAGTGGATCCCTGTGTCCTGGGTCTACTGAGGAAAAAACACAAAGCCCTCCTCTCCTCTCCTCTGCTTTCTCCTCCTCTCCTCTCGTCCTCTCCTCTCCTCTGCTTTCCCCCCTCCCCTCCCCTCTCTGTCCTACTGGACCTTTATGGACAACACCTCTCCCCTCCCCTCCCCTTCTCCCCCTCCTCAGCGATGCATCTCTGTGAAAACTCCATAGAGATAGAGGACTCCTCTTTATAGCTGTGCCATTATCACATCTGTGACAGCATGGGCAGCACCATTGAAGAAACAACCCATAGGAATCTCCACCCAGCTGACTACTTTGACTACTTTAAAATGACCGAAGCATGGTGGAAGCCCTTAGCTGCCCATGCTAATAGGACCTTTTGGTCACTTGAGGCCTCTATTATTCTCTATGAAAAACTCACATCATTCCTTCAGGAAAAGAAAAGCACCTCAACCAATCAGAAACCTCTGTGTACTGCACATGACCTTCAGCAGTCAATTGAAATCCTCCATCTACTGCATTATGACCTGCAGCAGCCAATGAGATTCTGCCCTTACAGACTACCCAGCCGTAGAGTTGTATAAACAAATAGATATAGTCATGTCTGTATTAGCTAGGAGGCAACATTTTTGTAGAAGTTTGTTTTAAAGAGACAGTACTATATCTCCTCCCCTCGTAGTGCACTGCAGCCTTCTGCATCCTGTTACCGGCTGTGGCCCCATTATCCTTCATGGATGTTGAGGTTTTTTCTCCTGGATTACACCCACAGTGTCATTGCATTTCCGTACACCAGAAGTACATTCATTTCCAATGGTACGCTGCGTTTGCCTTGCAGCGTTGTTTTTCAGAGGCAGTTGTAATGCGTTCTGTGTGGTAAAATACATTGGACATATTGAAGGTGTGCATGCTAGACGGCTTGACAGAAATGGTAGCAGAAGGTGAATGTTGAACTTTTTGTTGCACACATATCCAGATGACGCTGTGTATCATTTTGCGCAGTGATGCTGTCGGTGTGATCGATGTGTCAGCTGTCTCTGTGTTGCAGCTCTTTTCCTGCATATTCTCCTTCTCTCTCGCTGGACAGACTGAAGAAAACCACACAAACACTCCAGCCTCCGTTTATCTGGCTCTCAAACACCTCTGTATTGATCCTGTACACCTCTCCTTTATTAGTAGTGCTGAGAGATTCATTTCGGGTGATGTAGATTCAATAACTTGAATTCCATTTAGTTCATTTTTTTGTGTGAGCCCAAATGCACTGTTTCTCTAGAGAGAAATCAAATAATTCACAAAATAAATCAACTCAAGAACTATGTGGGCCACTTGGCTGAAGGGAGTTGTAGCTTTCATTAAGCAAATATTATTTGAAGAACTAGTAAAAGGATTTTGTCAGACAGCTGTACAGCTAGCCTAGCTAAATAGGATGACTAAAGACAGAACAATATGAGGAGAACAGAGAAAACATTATCTGGCTGACTGCTACGGCCTGAACAGCGATAAGATGACTTTGAGGAATGAAAAGTAACAACGTCATCAAATAAAAACCAAGTAATATACACAACTGAAATATTGTATTACTTCAGAGTAGTTTCCTATGTTCCTATCGATGTCTACTCAATGTGGACCTGACCGAGACAATGGAATATTTGGAATGTTTTCGCAATAAGAATGTTGAATTTCCATTCAAATGAAGAAAAAAAAGGTCATTATTTCAGAATGCATTTCAAATCAAATAATAATAATTCAAACCAAAATCGAAAACTGTGATTATTTTTTAAGAATCAAACCAAAACCGACCCGACCTAGAAAAGCGCTAATCCCTCAGCTCTATGTATTAGCCTTTATTCTGAACTTTCTCTAAGCTCACTCTATCATTATTCACGTATTGTAGTTCAGTTTCATCTTGCTTCATTTTGACTGGACATGTTATCACCCTAGCCACCCCCACCCTTCTCCCCTGCAGACACACACTCACACCTCCACAAGATACTGTCTCTTCTAAACAAATCCAGAAATGTTTTAGAGATTTGAATGAGGTCTCGTGCATGTTGGACATTCGCAAGCTTACACGCCATCTGTCCGTCAAGGTCAGTCCATCAGTGTTCCCAGTGTCCTGCTGTAAAAAACACTCTCTACTGAAAACCAACATTCCACCAACATTCCACGCGTCTGGAAGACTCCACTTGACCAATGGAAGCAAGGGGAACAGGAAATAACCATCAAAAATAACCTTGAAGCCTATGCACATCCCTTGGCATTTCAGACGACATTTCTAAAACAACAGATTTTTCCAAATCGACCATGGTAGCGAGATCGATGTGTTAGTTAAAATAAAATTGTCCTGATTTGTTGTATAAGAAAATTAAGAGGAGGGGGTCAAATTACAACTGATTCCTGTTTTGCCATTTCAGAAATGTGTTGTCTGATAGTGCTAATGTTTTAATTCAGTTTAATCAACGATAGATTAACCCTGATTTGTATTCTGGATCAAAAAGGATGTGTACACACTGCATTTTGCAAGGTGAAGGTTTTGCAAAGGAACAGTAGGCAGTTTGTGTATATGAATAACTCTGTATATGAAATATGACTGATGATGATATATGTATGACTGCCCCAGTGTAAAATAATCTACAATGATAAAGTTCTTCAATATGATTTAAAAATATATATATTTCCTTTTGTGTTGAAAATGTAACCTGCGCCTGTGTCTCTCTCTCTCTCTCACACACACACAGACAGACAGACAGACAGACAGACAGACAGACAGACAGACAGACAGAGAACATGATGTTTATTCAGGTTCACAAGCAGCGTCTAACCATTCTACTTTAAGCCCAGTTCATCTCTATCACACGTTCACTCCCAGTTAACCTCTAACCTCTAAACCAGTGGTTCTTAACCTTGTTGGAGGTACTGAACCCCACCAGTTTCATATGCGCATTCACCGAACCCTTCTTAATTTGAATAATAAAATATGATTTTTTCAAATTCAAAACATAGGTATATACACTGCTCAAAACAATAAAGGGAACACTAAAATAACACATCCTAGATATGAATGAAATATTCATATTAAATACTTTTTTCTTTACATAGTTGAATGTGCTGACAACAAAATCACACAAAATTATCAATGGAAATCAAATTTATCAACTCATGGTCTGGATTTGGAGTCACGCTCAAAATTAAAGTGGAAAACCACACTACAGGCTGATCCAACTTTGATTTAATGTCCTTAAAACAAGTCAAAATGAGGCTCAGTAGTGTGTGTGGCCTCCACATGCCTGTATGACCTCCCAACAACGCCTGGGCATGCTCCTGATGAGGTGGCGGATGGTCTCCTGAGGGATCTCCTCCCAGACCTGGACTAAAGCATCCGCAAACTCCTGGAAAGTCTGTGGTGCAAAGCTTCTTGCCACAGCTCGCATTGATGTGTCATCCTGGATGAGCTGCACTACCTGAGCCACTTGTGTGGGTTGTAGACTCCGTCTCATGCTACCACTAGAGTGAAAGCACCGCCAGCATTCAAAAGTGACCAAAACATCAGCCAGGAAGCATAGGAACTAAGAAGTGGTCTGTGGTTGTCACCTGCAGAACCACTCCTTTATTGGGGGTGTCTTGCTAATTGCCTATAATTTCCACCTGTTGTCTATTCCATTTGCACAACAGCATGTGAAATTTATTGTCAATCAGTGTCAGTTCCTAAGTGGACAGTTTGATTTCACAGAAGTGTGATTGACTTGGAGTTACATTGCGTTGTTTAAGTGTTCCCTTTATGTTTTTGAGCAGTGTATTTCACATAGCGCAGGAATACAGCAAGCTGGCTTAGATTGGAAACGTCAGCGAGCGTTGTGTTCTTGTATTTTACATCTCCATGCAGCTTAAGGAAGTGTTCTCTTAGTTTTGCCCGGTGCTAGACTAGAATTGCTCAACTTGGCATTGCAAATCATGCAGTTAGGATGCTGACTCCCATCCCGTTCCGTTATACATGTGAATCCATATTGTACATATTCGTCCGACAACTTTCTTTTTTTGCTCGACATAGTAAGTATGAAGGGATTAAAATATTAAGAAAGAAATCACAAGACGTACCATCACGACAGTCACAAGTCGACTACTGAGCGCACCAAATTCCCTGCAGCACAGATAGGCCAAGCGATGTAGTGTGATCACCTGCAGCCAAGCCTGGGCGTGTCATCACGAATCATATTAGTCGAATGTGTGTCTTGACCTCTGCCGAACCCCTGAGACTGACTCACCGAACCCCTGGGGTTCGATCGAACCCAGGTTAAGAACCACTGCTCTAAACCTTAGACACTTTTTGAAGACCCCTTAGGGTTAGATCAGAAAGAGCTGGACGGTTGCAAGTAAAATGGAGAAAACTCCACCTAGCTCATTATCATGATCACGGTCAGACCACACCATCACCCTCCTCATCCAGTTCCCTAGTGGTTCAGTCCAAATACAAAAAAGGAGAAATATAATCTCAGCAGTTTATAATTTAAAAAATAACACCAACATGAATACATTAAATAAATACATGAATGCATTATATAATACATGGTAATAATACATCAAGTAAATCTAATATGACACCATGGCCTTGCAGCGTCCAGCCCATCCCGGGAGTTTGTCGCCCATATAGACCTCATCTCACATTAACAGCAGATTCACCATTACTTCACCGGGTGGGTTGACGTTTCCACTCGGCTAAAAGGACATCCTTATCAGATCAGGGTCAGAGTTCAAACTGTTGGACGTAAATCTAAGACCTAGATTAGATCCGTAGCATGAAAGATCGGCGCTGTAGGGTGATTGAAATTAAAAGACAATGTGCCCTGTATATGTCGGCTCAATCGGATAATGACCTTTACCCTTTCAGTGTGCTATAACAAGGCTCTTCCTCGAAACAGATTGAATCTAAGCCCTAAATCATGTGTAGGAGTAAGGTTGTGTGTTAAGAGTTTAGTAGACATCGCTCTGTGAAGGAGTAAGGTCAATATTAATCATTATATTATGCCAACGAACACCATTTAACTAAATCACTGGTTTGGCAAGCGGCATTTAGCAAACATTGTGTTCATAGGAAACATGTGTTTCTATACATATCAAATCATGGATAGTTGTACCTATTTAAACAGAAAGATAGGTGTTAATATGCACACCCATATGCAAAATTGCATATTTACTGTGCACAGAGACTGTGTATGAAATGTATGCTGCGTCATCAATAGTACAAATCTAATGCAAAAAGGGAGTGCTTTGATAGTCCATTGACACATTGTCATGTGACAGTCAACACAGTACTGTCGATCATCCCAAAGAATGCAGTTCATTCTGTCTTTTTGATCATGTTCCCTATTGACTAAACAACATGCTGTATATACATAAGGGAAATCAGGTCCACATAAGAGGCAAAACGTAATGATAAACTCCCTCCATTACATTGTGCTAGACTAGACAGAGGCTTACAAGGCAAAGAGGAGCGCGCTGTAAGAAGATTCATGCATTTATGAAAAGCTGCACATTCTACATTTACTGAGTTGAATGATTAAAACAAGAAGAATGAGAAAATATCTGTGGAGAATATAAAGGCGCTGAGGACTTGACCTTGTCAACTTTTACACATTACCAGAATTAGAATCATGTTTATTAATGTTACAGGGAACACATTCGTGTTTTAAATATTATATCATATGAATGCTATCATTAAATATGATATAATATGAATGCTATCATTCATTAGAGAATGTTATGTAACACGAGGAAGGTATTGAAATCTAAACCATTGCAATAATCCATGGTTTCATGGACATTCTGCATAGTACAAGACAAATCTGTGCTGTCAAATATCAAGCAGTTCAGTGTTTTACATGAGCCACCCTCTCAGTTCAGCCTGTATCCATGTGATCTGAACCTGTTGTATTACTGATTCCTTTCATTTCGAAAGGATGAACAACAAACAAATGTGAGTTTTCATCAGCAGGAAACTCACATACTCCACAAGACTTCATTGGACAGTCAGATACTCAAACAAGATTGACTTGTCTGTAGCGTCCTTCATTCTAAACAGCTTTCCTCTCAATGGGGGAAGAAATCACCCAATTTTACGAAATACATTCTTCCATCTCTCAGTTCCCAGTCACATGCCCAAACAGGAAATCCACATCAGATTGGCCAATTGTCATCCAGAAGACACACCACATCACCAACAATGAGACCAGTGATTGGCTGACGTCTGCCCCTTTGATCCCAGCGCTGAGTCCCTCTGCGGGGTCCAGCAGAGTCCCGTTCCTCAGGCTCTCCGTCCCATTCCCCACCTCTTCCCTGAGCTCCTGCTGGAGCAGCTTGGAGATCAGGCTGTTGAAACGGTTCTCTGTGGTCGAGAGGATCTCCGAAGACATTGTGGTCAGGTTCAGCTCCCCCGGATCCAGGCATGACCCATTCACCCTGGCGAAGACTACCTCGCTCAGATCCAGGCCGACCACGGAGGACGGGGAGGCGCAGGGGATGTCCCGGACCAACTTATAACTCTCCATCCACTCCTTAAGATACTCCAGAGAGCAGTCACATTCCCAGGGGTTCCTGAAGAGGTAGAGGCGTCCGATGAAGTAGACAGGCTGGAAGACAGGGAAGGGCAGGGAACTAAGGTTGTTGCTGTTGAGGTGGAGGGTGATCAGACTGGTCAGGTTCTCAAAGGAGCCCTCCTCGATATAGACCAGGCGGTTGCGGTCCAGGTAGAGGACCTCCAGCTCCACCAGGTCGCTGAACCAGGTCTTGGAGATGTTGGTGAACTGGTTCCCCCCCAGGTTGAGCATCTTGAGGCGGCTAAGGCCCTTGAAGGCCACCCGAGGCAGCTCAGACAGCAGGTTGTCGTTGAGGTAGAAGTTCTCCAGGCGCATGAGGTCCTGAAAGGACTGGTCGTGGATCACGTTGATGCGGTTCTCCTGGAGGTTCAGGTACCTGACGGGTTTTGGGAAATAAGAAGTGTGATTATGCACATCTAAAAAGAACAGGACAATGAATTATCCAGACAAAGAGAGAAAGAAATGTCAGCTCAATGTTCTCTGCTCACCAAGAAGTTTGTCAAAAATCAAATCAAATCAAATTGTATTAGTCACATGCGCCAAATACAACAGGTGTAGTAGACCTTACAGTGACATGCTTACTTACGAGCCCCTAACCAACAATGCAGTTTTAAGAAATCCGGATAAGAATAAGATATAAAGCGTAATTAAAGAGCAGCAGTAAAATAACAATACAGTAGCGTCAACATTATGCACAAAATAAGTTTAAAAAATAAGTTACAAACAACGCAAATAAACAAACAAACAAAAAACAATCGGTTGGGGACACGTAAAAACGTCAGCCTTCTTCTCCGGCGCCAATAAGATAATGCCAGTTATAATGTTTTGACATTATCGTAAAAACGTCAGCCTTCTTCTCCGGCGCCAATAAGATAATGCCAGTTATAATGTTTTGACATTATCGTAAAAACGTCAGCCTTCTTCTCCGGCGCCAATAAGATAATGCCAGTTATAATGTTTTGACATTATCGTAAAAACGTCAGCCTTCTTCTCCGGCGCCAATAAGATAATGCCAGTTATAATGTTTTGACATTATCGTAAAAACGTCAGTCTTCTTCTCCGGCGCCAATGAGATAATGCCAGATATAATGTTTTGACATTATTTTGTCTTTGCACCAATTTGGCTTCAAAGGTTTTATAAACTGTACAAATTGAATAAAGATCAACATGGTTGAAATGTTTAAATAACTTCTTGCCAAAAGCAGCCAACAGTGAACAGAGTCTGCCTTTCTCTCTCTGAGTTACAGCTTGCTACCTACCTGAGGTTCCCCAGGCATAGGAGAGAGTTACAGCTTGCTACCTACCTGAGGTTCCCCAGGCCTAGGAGAGAGTTACAGCTTGCTACCTACCTGAGGTTCCCCAGGCCTAGGAGAGAGTTACAGCTTGCTACCTACCTGAGGTTCCCCAGGCCTAGGAGAGAGTTACAGCTTGCTACCTACCTGAGGTTCCCCAGGCCTAGGAGAGAGTTACAGCTTGCTACCTACCTGAGGTTCCCCAGGCCTAGGAGAGAGTTACAGCTTGCTACCTACCTGAGGTTCCCCGGGCCTAGGAGAGAGTTACAGCTTGCTACCTACCCGAGGTTTCCCGGGCCTAGGAGAGATACAGCTTGCTACCTACCTGAGGTTCCCCAGGCCTATGAGAGAGTTACAGCTTGTTACCTACCTGAGGTTCCCCAGGCCTAGGAGAGAGTTACAGCTTGCTACCTACCTGAGGTTCCCCAGGCCTATGAGAGAGTTACAGCTTGCTACCTACCTGAGGTTCCCCAGGCCTAGGAGAGAGTTACAGCTTGCTACCTACCTGAGGTTCCCCAGGCCTAGGAGAGAGTTACAGCTTGCTAACTACCTGAGGTTCCCCAGGCCTAGGAGAGAGTTACAGCTTGCTACTGACCTGAGGTTCCCCAGGCCTAGGAGAGAGTTACAGCTTGCTACCTACCTGAGGTTCCCCAGGCCTAGGAGAGAGTTACAGCTTGCTAACTACCTGAGGTTCCCCAGGCCTAGGAGAGAGTTACAGCTTGCTACCTACCTGAGGTTCCCCAGGCCTAGGAGAGAGTTACAGCTTGCTAACTACCTGAGGTTCCCCAGGCCTAGGAGAGAGTTACAGCTTGCTAACTACCTGAGGTTCCCCAGGCCTAGGAGAGAGTTACAACTTGCTAACTACCTGAGGTTCCCCAGGCCTAGGAGAGAGTTACAGCTTGCTACCTACCTGAGGTTCCCCAGGCCTAGGAGAGAGTTACAGCTTGCTACCTACCTGAGGTTCCCCAGGCCTAGGAGAGAGTTACAGCTTGCTAACTACCTGAGGTTCCCCAGGCCTAGGAGAGAGTTACAGCTT
Source organism: Oncorhynchus nerka (assembly GCF_034236695.1). Classification (NCBI taxonomy): domain Eukaryota; kingdom Metazoa; phylum Chordata; class Actinopteri; order Salmoniformes; family Salmonidae; genus Oncorhynchus; species Oncorhynchus nerka. Next base: position 73,568,357 of record NC_088398.1, on the reverse strand, counting down.
GCTACCGACCTGAGGTTCCCCAGGCCTAGGAGAGAGTTACAGCTTGCTACCTACCTGAGGTTCCCCAGGCCTAGGAGAGAGTTACAGCTTGCTAACTACCTGAGGTTCCCCAGGCCTAGGAGAGAGTTACAGCTTGCTAACTACCTGAGGTTCCCCAGGCCTAGGAGAGAGTTACAACTTGCTAACTACCTGAGGTTCCCCAGGCCTAGGAGAGAGTTACAGCTTGCTACCTACCTGAGGTTCCCCAGGCCTAGGAGAGAGTTACAGCTTGCTAACTACCTGAGGTTCCCCAGGCCTAGGAGAGAGTTACAGCTTGCTACCTACCTGAGGTTCCCCAGGCCTAGGAGAGAGTTATATGCCACTGCCTCGATCTTGTTCCGCTCCAGGTAGACGTGGGTCAGGTTCTCCATCCCGCGGAACGCTCCGGGAATCCTTCGGAAGTTGTTCTGGAAGCAGAACAGTTCCTTCAGAGCATAGTTTTCTAGAAAGATCCGGTCGGGCATGTTGAAGAGGTTACAGTCGGCCACGTCCAGTCGGACCAGGCGTTTGAGCCCGGTGAAGGTGCGGGTGTGGAGGTAACGGATGTACTCGTTGTGGGCCATCTTCAGTTCCACTAGGTTGGGCAGACCCTAGAGAATGATCATAATAATACATGTGTTAGTAGTATATTAATCATATATTCTATACACTGTCCAAACTGTTCACGTACAGCAGTAAGATAAGTCAAAACATGATCAATAATACTGAAAAAATGTAATCAACCAAATGCTCAGTATATCAGGAGAGGAAAAGGACATAATCTCAAGCAAAAAGACCATTTGTAATCTTGATTGTAAGGGATCTCTTTTTGATTGTGTGTTTGTTAGGTGTGTATAGTACATGTACAGTCTGTCAACAAATTTGTTTCTTTGTATCTGACCTGTAACCAAACATTATCACCTACCATTGACATTTTACTAATTTAGCTGACTCTCTTATTCTTTAGCAAACTCTCTTTAAGATAGCTATGCGAGCCAACTACATATCACAGTCGTAGTAAGTACATTTTCCCTCAATAAAATAGTTACTGGCAAAGTGCTAGGAGAAAAGGACAAGTGCAGTTTTTATTACATTTTTGGGAATACAACAGTCAAGATGTTGCTGCTGACTAGTGGTGGAAAAAATACCCAATTTTCATACTTGAGTAAAAGTAAAGATACTATAATAGAAAATGACTCAAGTAAAAGATAAAGTTACCCAGTAAAATACTACTTAAGTAAAAGTCTGAAAGTATTTGGTTATAATTGCTAAAATATACTTCAGTATCAAAAGTTAAACTTAACGTATAAATTATTTGAAATTCCTTATGTTAAGTAAACCAGCATCATTTGTTTTTGTTTTTACGGATAGCCAGGGACACACTCCAACACTCAGACATCATTTACAGATAGCCAGGGACACACTCCAACACTCAGACATCATTTACAGATAGCCAGGGACACACTCCAACACTCAGACATCATTTACAGATAGCCAGGGACACACTCCAACACTCAGACATCATTTACAAACGAAGCATGTGTTTAGTGAGTCCGCTAGATCAGAGGCAGTAGGGATGACCAGGGATGTTCTCTTGATAATTGTGTGAATTAGACCATTTTCCTGTCCTGCTAAGCATTCAAAATGGAATGAGTACTTTTGGTTGTCAGGGAAAATATATGGAGTAAAAAGTACATTATTTTCTTTAGGAATGTTGTGAAGTAAAAGTAAAAGTTGTCAAAATATAATTATTAAAGTAAAGTACAGATACCCCCCAAAAATACTTAAGTAGTACTTTCAAGTATTTTTACTTAAGCACTTTACACCACTGTTGCTGACCTTGAAGGCCCCAGGGGTGATGAAGGAGATGTTGTTGTGGTCCAGGGACAGGGACCTGAGGGACGGCAGGGTACCAAAGGCCCTCTCAGACAGGAACTTAAGGCTGTTCTTGTCCAGGTTGATGGAGGACGCTTCACAAGGGAACTCACGGGGCAGGTCGGGTAGGCCAGAGCGGTCACACAACACACTGCAGCTCTTCTCCAGCGTGCACGTGCAAGAGGCTGGGCAGGAGCGTGCGCACGCCCACAGAGCCAGCGCAGCCTGGGGAAACAGGCACAGGACAGAGACTAGAGGGAGGATGAGAGGATAAGAGAGAGAGGAACAAATAGGAGAAAAGAGGAGAGATACATATGGAGGAGTGATGGAGATAGAGGGGAAGGTAAGAGAAAGAGAAAGCAGAGGTTTGTTTATATTTACAAAGATCTTTTTCTCAAAATGATAAATTGCCCAAAATGTCTCAAAATGAATTTAGCTGAATCAGACAGATGGATGGCAGAGAAGGATTGGTTAATACTGCAGTGCAGATGAGAGGGGATTTCACCAGACCTGATTTGAAAGTTTTAGGATTACGACTTTCATTCAGTAACCCTAACCTTATGTTACACAACGCAGATGTTGCAAAACAAACCATATCACTGATTAACAGATACATACTGTATGTCAAACTTCACCTTTTGCTTACATTCATCTCACCAAGTATGAGTATTTTGAGGGTGGATTCTAATAAACATAGTGCATAGGTAGTGCATAGGTAGTGCATAGGTATATACAGTGGTTATAAACATCAGCTTTTTATTAGAGATACTTTTACTGAAGGAAGACTAGGACTAGGTTGCTCCTAAAGCTCAGAAAGAAGTTGGCATCTGCTTACTAAGGCCCAAGCGATCATAATTATTATAATCATTATAATTATCGACAAGTGAAAATCCCCACTACAGTATATATTAGAATCACGTTGTGGAGGGGATATGATCTGCAATGTTCCCTCTGCCCAGATTAAAGTGGTGTTGTGAGTAAATGTGTACCAGGGCACAGGGTGGATATAGTGATGATTTGATAAGGGAGTCACGCTGCACAGTGGCCTGACAGCTAGGCCTGTTCTCAGGGTTCTAGCATCATGCCAAACCAGACCGCAGTCAAGTCAAATAATGATGTGATTAAGACAGAGCAAATCAGATTAGGGATGAGTTAATACAACAATAGGACTGGGATTTTACCCTCTCATCCAGCTACAGTAAGACTGCTGGGAGTTTAACGGCAGATTTTGAATTTGATCAATCAATAAAATCTCTCCAGATTAAGGGCCACTGTTCAATCAAACCCAGTATCCAGGGTTTTTGTGGTGGGGGGTTTGGGGGGCATGTTTGGATTAACAAAGGCTTGTTTGGATTAATGGACTGGAAATAGAATAGGCATCTAATAATAGTGGACTGGAAATAGTGGACTGGAAATAGTGGACTGGAAATAGTGGACTGGAAATAGTGGACTGGAATTAGTGGACTGGAAATAGTGGACTGGAATTAGTGGACTGGAATTAGTGGACTGGAAATAGTGGACTGGAATTAGTGGACTGGAATTAGTGGACTGGAAATAGTGGACTGGAAATAGTGGACTGGAAATAGATGGACTGGAAATAGTGGACTGGAAATAGTGGACTGGAAATAGTGGACTGGAATTAATGGACTGGAAATAGTGGACTGGAAATAGTGGACTGGAAATAGTGGACTGGAAATAGTGGACTGGAATTAGTGGACTGGAAATAGTGGACTGGAAATAGTGGACTGGAAATAGAATGGGCATCTAATGTTAGTCTGTTGTATATCTATTAGATTAATGTAACGTGATTCAAGAGAAAACATTCAGCGCATGAGCATCATCAGTAGGCATTTCAATAAGAAGTGTGAAACTTTGTGTGAGAACATTGGTTTTTGGATTCATATGCTCAACCACACAATGTTTACAATGTAAAATGAAAAGAAACTCCAGAGCATGTATAGCCTACCATTTTATGACTCATTCCTAAAGCTGTGCCTGGCTGTGTTACTGACATGTCACCATAGGCTTTTCTAGCCTCTTTTCCGTGCCCATTAACCTCCAAAACCTCCAAACCTCCATGGATACCCTGGATCATTTAGCTGTTTGATTTTTCATTTTAAGACCCCTGTAGGTATCATAAAAAATATATACAAAAATAATTTGATAAAATATAGAATTTGGCCTTTACTAATATAGTTCACTGAAACTATTCAAATTACACATTCATAAATGGCAATGCAGAGAGTCAAAAATTAAATAACAAGGAATACGTTTTTAAAGTGTCTGTCCAATCTCTAGGATATATATATTTTTTTAAATCTGGAAATATATTTATTTTTTGTGACACATATTTAATCCCTTTTTTTTAATGGCACAAAACTAATTCTGTACATCTTTTAAAACAGGTTACCTTCAGAGAAGTCTTGTGGGGGTCATAGAGTAAAACTTTCCATGGAGTGGTCATTTTCTTTTTGGAGGCCAAACCGTTTTTTTTTTTTTTTTCCGTGAGAAGACAGATTTTTGGGATGTCTCCTGCTCTGACCAACAGCTCTGTAGCTCCACCACTTTCTACAGCAGATGTTTTTTTTGTATGGGCTGCATCTCAATCCACCACAGATCCGGAAGGGTGATATAGATGGATGCAGTATATTGAGATGTAGCCCATACCAAAAAAAAACAGATGTCTATAGTTTAAACAGATGGATTTTGATGGGGATTTTTATATTATGTTAATTGATTGATGTGCGTCAATGGACTCTTAAGGAGGGGGCGATCTGGGATTGATACATACATTTTTGGGCTTTAAAATGAATGATATCTTGAAGAACATTACTTATAAATGCCTCATGAGCTTAGTTCAACATTCTTACTCCATCACAACCTAAAATATAAGTTGGTTTTCACTCCATTGCAACAGCCTTGGTTTCTCAAATGCCTGGTTCACCAACTACTTCTCAGATAGAGTTCAGTGTGTCAAATCATATGGCCTGTTGTCCGGACCTCTGGCAGTCTCTATGGGGGTGCCACAGGGTTCAATTCTCGGTGCGACTCTTTTCTCTGTATGCATCAGTGATGTCGCTCTTGCTGCTGGTGATTCTCTGATCCACCTCTACGCAGACGACACCATTCTGTATACTTCTGGCCCTTCTTTGGACACTGTGTTAACAAACCTTCTGATGAGCTTCAATGCCATACAACACTCCTTCCGTGGCCTCCAACTGCTCTTAAATGCAAGTAAAACTAAATGCATGCTCTTCAACAGATCGCTGACTGCACCTCCCCGCCCGCCCAGCATCAGCACTCTGCACGGTTCTGACTTAGAATATGTGGACAACTACAAATACCTAGGTGTCTGGTTAGACTGTAAACTCTCCTTCCAGACTCACATTAAGCGTCTCCAATCCAAAATTAAATCTAGAATCGGCTTCCTATTTTGCAACAAAGCATCCTTCACTCATGCTGCCAAACATAGCCTCGTAAAACTGACTATCCTATCGATCCTTGACTTCGGTGATGTCATTTACAAAATAGCTTCCAACACTCTACTCAGCAAATTGGATGTAGTCTATCACAGAGCCATCCATTTTGTCACCAAAATATACTACCCACCACTGCGACCTGTATGCTCTCGTTGGCTGGCCCTCGTTTCATATTCGTCGCCAAGCCCACTGGCTCCAGGCCATCTATAAGTCTTTGCTAGGTAAAGCCCCGCCTTATCTCAGCTCACTGGTCACCATATCAGCACCCACCCGTAGCACGTGCTCCAGCAGGTATATTTAACTGGTCATCCCTAAAGCCAACTCCTCCTTTGGCCGCCTTTCCTTCCAGTTCTCTTCTGCCAATGACTGGAACGAATTGCAAAAATCACTGAAGCTGCAGTCTTATATCTCCCTCACTAACTTTAAGCATCAGCTGTCAGAGCAGCTTACAGATCTTTGCACCTGTACACAGCCCATCTGTAAATACCCCACCCAACTACCGCATCCCCATATTGTTTTTTTAATTGTTTTTTTGCTCCTTTGCACCTCAGTATCTCTACTTGCACATTCAACTTCTGCACATCTATCACTGCAGTGTTTAATTATTAAATTGTAATTATTTGCCACTATGGCCTATTTATTGCCTTGCCTCCATAATCTTACTACGTTTGCACACACTGTATATAGATGTTTGTTTGTTTACTCCATGTGTAACTGTGTTGTGTCACACTGCTTTGCTGTATCTTGGCCAAGTCACAGTTGTAAATGAGAACTTGTTCTCAACTCGCCTACCTGGTTAAATAAAGGTGAAATAAATAAATAATAATAATAAAATCTAAAGCCCCGTATGAATTTGGGAGTGGTTATATTTCTCCAGCCCCATCCATCAGCTGTTTACCAAGAAAGTGGAGGGGTGTGCGCTTTGTCGTTGTTTGAATCCCAGATTGCCACTTTAAACATGCCCACAACTTCTTATTGAGTAAGTATTTTAATAGAGCCAATCACTGATCTGACATGACTGTATGTAGCTATGTTTGTTTTTCCATCCATCCACACTTTCCAAGTATTCAAACAGGTCGTTAACAGAGAGAGAAACCGTGAATAACAGACAGTGTCGATATGAGTGAGAGACTGACCTGTGAAAACAATGAGAATCATCCCTGCAGTCTCTCATCTGGGACATGACAGGATTAAAGAAGATCTGAAACCACACACACAATTCTGTTAAAACACATCAACACTGTATCAGGTTAGATCTAGATGACGCTTAGAGATGTTGCTACGTACTAATATGTTAATATTGTTATATACATGGAGCAATCTAAAAGTTGTGTTCTTCATTATTTACATAGAATTATAGTCATCTTATTATAATGTTTAAATATAAAATATGTATTTACAAATGTGAATAAATACATGAACTAATACAATTATTCACAAACAGTTTACTAATAGTTAACAAAACATCTATTCATTTCATATTGGCAGTTTACAAGCAGTGTTCCCAAAAAACAGGTTGGCATTTTAGTAAAGGGCAAGACAAACAGCATTAAAATAGGTAACAATTCAAATCAAATCAACACAAACACAAGACCCTTCAAAAGTTACAAAACACAAGCAATGAAACTATTTTTAAGGACATTTTGCATTATAACATCAACATGGAGGCAAACCAAAATTATATTTGGAAATTCTGCGAATAAATAGTGTGACAACACACTTATATATAATTTTGTCATAATTATGTCAGGACTGTAAAAAGTATTAAAATACCATAAAACACACAAAGTGTTCTTACCTGTCAATCATGTCTGACACTTGTGTCCATGTGTGATCCAGGTGTGCTCCTATCCATCCATCTGTCTGTCTGTCCGTCCATCCTGCCGGTCATTCAGCAGAGATCCCTCCCACATACTGGACAGGCGAACAGGTCCTGTCTGACGGAGGCAGAGTGTATGTGTGTGTCTGGGAGTGCAAGTATATGCGGATATATTTGCATGAACGTGTGTGTTTGATAAGTGTGAGTACACCAGTGTGTGTGTGTGTGTGTGTGTGTGTGTTCCTGCACTTAAACCACATCAACCCCCACCGTCATTAAAACCTGTGTGCGTGCATATTATTCATGTGTGTACTTATCCAGTCAGCATGTGCTTATGTCTGCTTCATCACTAACTACACACCACACACACATTCCCAAAAGCCATCTCTTAATGGCAAATCCCCTGGAAGGAGAGAGAGATTGAGGGATGGTTGGAGAGACAGGGATTAACAGAGGGGTAAAGCAGTACTCTACGCTAACAGCACAGCCAGGCCTGTAACCCAGCAGAACGCAGCACAACTCAGATTACAAAACTAGCTCAAATCTACGAATTTATATCCACAACCACTTCAGTTCATCAAGGAGAACAAGTTGTCAAATCTAGGCTTCCTATTCGTCCAGAACATCCAGGAAAATCGGCCAGCATGCTTTCCACCTCTTTTAACCTAAGAGGTCAGAGGTCATCAATCAGTGCGGATGCTCCTAAAGAGGCTCTTAACCACCAATTTGGGGTCAGATTACCCCAACTCAAATCCCATGCTTCTGGCATGTGGATGTATTACCAGTAGATCCACTCACTGGGCACACCACGTCATTTCAACGTGAACCATCAGATCCTCCTCTCCACCCTCTCAGGCTCTACACACTCCTGGATTGCATCCTACCTGGCAGGTCGCTCCTACCAGGCGGTGTGGAGAGGATCTGTGTCTGCACCACCCTGGTGCTTGTTTACGAAGCAGCAAGGGGAAATGTCCCTCCTTACCTTCAGGCTCAAACCCTACATCCCAACCCGAGCACTCTGTTCCACCACCTCTGGTCTCTCACCACCCCACCCCTACGGGAGCGCAGCACTCACTCAGTCCAGTCAAAGCTCTTCTCTGTCACAGGCACCTCAATGGTGGAAAAAGCTTCCTCCTAAAGTCAGAACAGTGGAGTCCCTTCCCATCTTCCAAAAACATCTGAAAACCTACTTCTTTCAAGAGTATCTTAAATAACGCTCAGTAACCTCAAAATGTGGCCGTGTTACTAATTTTGAACGTTACATTAGATTTGACTGTAAAATAGCCTTAGCTTTAAGCTATTCACTGTATTACAAAAATAATAATGAATTGTGTTTGGTTGACAAGGCAACCAAATATAAACATTTAAAGGAGATGTAACTACTGCTTGGATAGTTCCATCTGAGCCACTGGCTTAGATGGACTTTTAACTTGTATTTTTGGTTGAGTTGGAGACAAGTTAATAGGCTATTTATTGTGGGACTAAATCAAATCAAACTTTAAATGCACTTTAAATAACGTTTGATTTAGTCCTATACTTCAACTTTGCTTTTTGGTAGAGATGGAGACGTGAATCCAACAATTATACATTTGTAGACCAAGTGGAATTAAAGCCAGACTAAGTCAGTGGCACAGATGGAACTATTCAAGCAGAAGATCTCCTTCAAATGTCAATATGTGGTTGTGTTGACAAGACAAGATTCAATCTCACTGAATATCATTATGTTTGAAATCAACCAGATCTTGAAACCCTAGGCCTATTGTATGGTCTATTTTTAGTTGAATTCTGGTCTTAATTTAAACAATAGCTGTTGATGACTTTGCAAATGTTATATATACACTTAACAAAAATACAAGCACAGCATGTAAAGTGTTGGTCTCATGAGTTGAAATAAAAGATCACTCAGATTTTGGGCACACATTTGCTTCATCCCTGTTAGTGAGCATGTCTCCTTTGCCATTGCCAAGATAATCCATCCAACTGACAGTTGTGGCATATGAAGAAGCTGATTAAACAGCATGATCATTACACAGGTGCACCTTGTGTTGGGGACAATAAAAGGTCACACTAAAATGTAGTTTTGTCACACAACACAATGCCACAGATGTCTCAAGTTTTGAGAGAGCGTGCAATTGGCATGCTGGCTGCAGGAATGTCCACCAGAGCTGTTGCCAGAGAATTGAATGTTAATTTTCCTACCATAAACTGCCTCCAATGTCGTTTTAGAGAATTTGGAAGTAAGTCCAACTGGCATCACAACCGCAGACGTGTGGGCGAGTGGTTTGCTGATGTCAATGTGGTGAACAGAGTGCCCCATGGTGGTGGTGGAGTTATGTTATGGGCAGGCATAAGCTACAGACAATGAACACAATTGCATTTTATCAATGGCAATTTAAATGCAGATACCGTGATGAGATCCTGAGGCCCATTGTCATGCCATTCATCCACCACCATCACCTCATGTTTCAGCATGATAATGTCCATGTCGCAAGGATCTTTACACAATTACTGGAAGCTTACAATGTCCCAGTTCTCCCATGGCCTGCACACTAACTGTGCCACTAGAGATTCTGGGTTTGAGTGCAGGCTCTGTCGCAGCAGGCCGCGACCGGGAGACCCATGGGGCGGCACATAATTGGCCCAGCATCGTCAGGGTTAGGGGAGGGTTTGGCTGGCAGGGATGTCCTTCGCGCAATAGTGACTCCTGTGGTGGGCCGGGCGCAGTGCCCGTTGACACTCGCCAGGTGTACGATGTTTCCTCCAACACATTGGTGCGGCTGGCTTACGGGTTAAGTGGGCATTGTATCATTGAGCATGTTTGGGATGCTCTGGATCAACGTGTATGACAGCTTTTTCCAGTTCCTGCCAATATCCATCAACTTCACACAGCCATTGAGGAGTGGGACAACATTCCACAGGCCACAATCAGCCTGACCAACTATGTAGAGATGTGTCGTGCTGCATGAGGAAAATGGTCACACCAGATACGGACCGGTTTTCTGATCCAAGCCCCAAACAGATTCATATCTGTATTCCCAGCCATGTGAAATTCATAGATTAGGGTTTAAATTTCAATTGACTGATTTCCTTGTGTACTAATCCAGTCAGCGTGTGCTTGTGTCTGCTTCATCATTAACTAGACCACACACACATTCCCAAAAGCTCATCTCTTAATGGCAAATCCCCTGGAAGAGAGAGAGAGTTAAGACAGTTAAGTGGATATCCCTCAACAATTCTCACTAAATATCATTACTAAGCAGGGCTGAGCTTGGTTAAAACTCTGGATGGAGACAAAAAGGTATCTATAGATGTTTTTAAAGACCACAGGAACAAATTCAGCATTTTATACAAGTCTAGTCTATGTAAATTGGTTACCATGACAATCCTGTAGTTGAAATGTCAACCTTCAAAACAAATTGCTGACTTTCTTCAAATTCAGTGTATTGTTCCACATACATTCCATTGACAAATTAGGCCAAAATAACATTGAATCAACTAGTTTGTAACAAGTTACTTGATCACATTCCGGTTTAGTAGGCACAAAACAGGACGAATGTTTGAGAAACAGGGCCAAGGGATTCTCCCTGAACTTGCCCAATAAGGCTAATCTTAAATTGTACCATGCAAAACGTTTGGCTAATATGTGCACTACAGAACACAACCTTGATTTGACAAAGCCATACAGGATTTTTTATTTTAAATAAGACAAGTGACAGGGTTTTTGTTTTTAATGAAATCAATTTTTATTTTATTTTAATTTTTATCTTCAAAAGAACTGAAGCCTATCAAATCTCAACCAGCGCCAACGTCGCAGCTCCTCTCTGCCGCAAACACTCCAGGCAATAGCCTGTCCTACATTTATAACAAATCTTATAAAACATGCTTACATTTTATAATAAGGTACTTTTGCATTCAAACTTTTTATTTTGGTAAAATCATTACAATAGTCACACAGCCAAGTCTCTCCCCATGCAGTGCATTAGCCTCTAAGCTAATACAGAAAGCAAAGTCCACATCTAAACACCTGTGTATGTCTCAGGGCACTGAGCAAGTAAATGGTGGTCATAGCATAGTCATCTTGTGGTCTGGCTAGTTAATGTCCTGCTACGGTGGGGAACACTACTGCAGCAGAGACCTGCTCAATACTCTGAGGGGAAAACAATTACTACAGGTGCCATATATGCAAATGCAACAGAGAATAAACCACATGTTTGTTTAAGATTGCCATGTGCCAGACATTCACTGGAACAAAAATAATTATAGGCCTAATTAGAATAGAGTTAAACACAACGCACACAATTGGACAATCCCATGCACTTCTGCACTGGTACGTTGAGGAAAATTAGCTTTTGCTCTTTTGAGAACTTTAATTCCAAACCTTGGCATGTCTGTTTAATTCCATGTTTTCTTTTGAAGGCCAATCAGACTATCTAGCTAGTATTTAGATATGTCAGGGCCCAAGGCCTCAAAACAACTGCAGATATTATTATTATTATTATTGACAGAGTCCAATATGTCTTAAACATTAAAAAGCTCACACTACCCCGAAATATAAATTTCACGCATACAGGTGACATTCAACATTCAAGTGCCAGTGTTTGTTACCGTCTTTTGGTCAAGTTTCTTGAAACTTTCAAAGAACCACTTTGAGGCTTAGAAAAATAAATATTTCTCAAAAATGCTTAATAAATTACACAAAACTAGCAGCAAAAGTAGAATCTAGAAATCTGTGTGCAAATGGCTAAATTCCAACTGCTTAATCCCCTGGTCCCAAAAAAATCCTGGTTAAATGTTGAGAACCCTTCCCCTTTGTAAACAAGCTGCGTTTTTTCCACAATCTCCTCGAACAATATTTGGAAGCTTAAGGACACGTATTCAAGACATTTATATAAAACTCTAAATGTGCAATAAAATAACTTTTGTAAAACTTGATGGGCACGACAACTAACGAGGGCCTACACACTGAAACTCAAGTAGCACCATTCAATCAAAGTTCTCAAACACTGTCAGTGCATCCACTTTTTAAGTTCAATTTAAAAAGTGTTGAAAGGCACAACACACTTGAGAAGAAACATAGCGCACTTCGAGCTCGCCAAATGCCCCTTCCCTCCTCAGCTGCTCCTCTGAGTGGAAAAGCCTCGTCTGGCCATTCGGTACCAGAGCTTTATACACATCTAAAGCAGACAAACCCCCAGAGGAGTTGACAGTACATATATATACCATAAGGGGACAAAAGTTGCCCAGCTTTGGCCACCTCCATAGCTACGGTAAGCAGCAATGGAAACCAAAGCAATGTTGGCGCACTGAACTTGAGCCCAAACCCCTGACCACCCCATAACACCAGCCCAGGGCACAACTGTCCTACTCTGAACAGTCCATTTGCTTTCTGACTGGTTAACCCTTAGTGATGGACTCCTCCTGTCTCTGACAGATGAACCTCCAACGCAGCTTGAAAAGAGAAAAGGGTTGTAATTAAGTTAAGCCTGCGACTCAGTTCATTTGTCTTATATCTCCTTGACCAAAAAACAAAACACTAGCATGCGTAGAATACCGGCTCCACCGCTCGGTCAACGGTAAGACGGTTTAACGTTAACGTCGCGCCACACTGTGCCCTTCCCACGCTGTGCACCCCCGACTCTGTGGTCCTTATGGAGCCATTTTGAACTTCACTTCCAAGATGGCGCCATTTTTTTGTTACAGGTGTGGAGAAACATTTCACTCAAAAAAAAAAAAAAAACTGTTTTTCAAATACTGCGCATGCGCCCACTTCAAATGTTTGGAGTTTAAATCTAAATAAAAACACCGCCCAGTTAATGTAGCTAGCGTTAAGTTAACTTTACTAGCTGCCATAACACTGTCAAGTCAATAGATGTGGAGTAACAAGTTACAACATTGAGTGTTTGTGTTGTTTGAATTAAACCCCAGTGTGCGTTTGTTAGCACGGAGGTTAATGACTTTAAGTGTTAAGAGATCTGGAATGGCTTTTCGAAAGACTACCGTATCCTTTATAGACGAGCCTATCCAGGATAGAGTGAGCAAAAAAAAGAAAAAGTAATCGAACTCTTCGTCCCTTAAAGATTAGAATACAGTTCTATTAGCCACACTAGGAGAACGGCCCAGTGATGTCGGATGCTACAGTGATGTTAGCTGTTGGAACTCTGGGTTGAACCCGAGAAAAGGCTACATGATGTCACTGCGACAATTTTGGAAGGTTCAAATGGATTCATGACTCGAACGAGCCACAATGCCCCAGTGTTTGCCAAGGTTTGATTAAGTACAAGCAGTTCTCTTCTATGCTTCTTTTTTCACCAAATAAATAACAATAATTCAGAGCTCTTGGCCAACATTCATTTGGTGAAATGACACAGAATTAGTCCTGTCTAAATTCAAAAGGCACAGTACATTAACATACAAATGATCCTCAGGTTATTCTTGGGTTTCTTTTCCGTTTATACAAAGATAGGATTTGCTGTTTTGGTCCGAGTTGCTATATCAGACCATACATGTGAGCACTCCTTTTATCTGAAAAATGTGCAAATCTCTGCTCTTCTCCAATAGATCGGCGCTGCGCTGGTTGTCTTGGCGTTGCGTCTTGCTCCTTGTGAGAGAAGCGAAAGGGCAGAGAATCACAGTGTGTGCAATGTACTGTGTGTCAGTGAAACTACACAGGGTTGAGTGAGGGGGTAGGGGGTGTTTTAGTCTGGCGTAGTCAACATGTGGTTTCCGTGAGAGGATGAGTTTGGTTGGCGTGGCAACCCGTTTGCAATGGCGACTAGTTGCCCCACCAGTCAGTTCCACTACCGGAGTGGCTGTAGTTGCCACCGTAGCCAGCGTCGTTACCACCATAGGAGTTCCCGCCTCCAAAGCCACCTGGGAAGATAGAAAGTCCAATAAATTCAGTTATAACTGCAGAGATCTCCCCTCACACATGATTGAAACATTCATTCCAAAAGATCATGATAAAAACTCAAGTGACATTTAGAATGGTTCTGAAGAGGGCCGAGCGTTTACCTCCACCGAAGCCGCCACGACTTCCTCCCCCTCCGTGACCTCCGGTGCGAGGGCCGCCGCGTCCACCACCACCAAAGCCACCGCCGCCGGGCGTCTGGCGGTAGTCCCTGGCACCAAATCCACCAGAGGAAAACCTAGCAGAGGGAGAGACAAAAATACACAGAACATGTAGTTAGTGTTCTCCTTTGACAATAAATTCAACATAAGTGGTCCATTTAACATCCCTGAAAAGGTGTGCGAGAGTGTGTACCTCTTAGAGCGTCCGCGTCCCGTGGTGCCCTTGTGCTGGTTCTCGTAACCCAGGCTCTCCAGCCAGGAGGGTACTTCCTGCTTGGCCTCCACCAGGATGTCCAGCAGGTCTTTGGTGATGTTGCTGTTCTTGTCGTTAAAGAACGACGTGGCCAGACCTACACACAGACGAGAGGACAGGGCTCAATACGGTGGTTTTAGAGTTACTCGTTTCTTAGCATCCCAATTATATGAGAAGTGATACACAGATGCGCATGACCAACACACACGTCACTGTTGTTCACCGGCACCCCGACCTTCCGTTAAACGTGCACCAGTGGGCCTCCTGAGTGGCACAGTGGTCTAAGGCACTGCATCGCAGTGCTAGCTGTGCCACTAGAGATTCTTGGTTCAAGTCCAGGCTCTGCTGTGACCAGGAGACCCATGGGGCGGCACACAATTGGCCCAGTATCGTCAGGGTTGGAGGTGGGTTTGGCCGGCAGGGATGTCCTTGTCCCATCGCGCACCAGCGACTCCTGTGGTGGGCCGGGAGCAGTGCCGGGTGACAGTCGCCAGGTGTATGATGTTTCCTCCCACACATTGGTACAGCTGGCTTACGGGTTAAGTGGGCATTGTATCAAGAAGCAGTGCAGCTTGGTTGTGTTTCAGGGGACGCGCGGCTCTCGAACTTCACCTTTCCCGAAGCCTTTCGCCTTTATCCAAGGATAATTTAGTATTTTATCCATTTAGTCAGGGTCATGTTAAATATGCAGCAAACAAAAGAAAGCTCCTTCCTGTTTTTCGCAGCAAAGCGTTCTACAACTTTCTCCGCCTGCCCTTATGAACAGGACCAAGGAGTGTTAGAGATGGGCCGGGTCAAACTCCTACCCACCCCTACATGACACACAGTAAATACATGTCAAACACTAGTCCCACTCACCCAGGTTCCCCACACGACCGGTACGACCAATACGGTGAACGTACTCTTCGATGTCGCTGGGCAGGTCAAAGTTGATGACATGCTTGACGTTGGAGATGTCCAGACCACGAGCAGCCACCTGGATGAGAGACAGAACAGGCAGTCAGTCACAAAGGGAAACACTATTCAACCGGCGGGGGGAAGACTGTGGTGATCAACGTTACAGATGTAGCTTCAATACAAATCCTGATACGTTCAGATGCATGCAAGAGAATGACAACTACTTCTGTGTTGACAGAGTGCGAGCGTGCGTGTGTTGTCGTACCGCGGTGGCCACCAGAATGGGGCAGCGTCCAGAGCGGAACTGGTTCAGCGCCTCCTCCCTGTCTCTCTGGGAGCGATCTCCGTGGATACTGGTGCAGGCGTAGCCCTCGCGGTACAGGAAGTCCTCCAGGGCATCCGCTCCCTTCTTGGTTTCCACAAACACTAACGTCAGAGACTCCTTACCTAGAGAGCCGGAGAGAGAGAATAAAAGAGGAAGGAAGAAACCGTACTGAGCTCACAGGCGATGAGTGGGAATAAGACTTCAGACACTGGGGAGATGGGAGCAGGAACTCAAAACAGCAGGTGATGTGCCCGACCCAGTCACCGTGGTGAAAATAAACAAAATGGCAACTGAAAAATGGAGACAAGGGGGTGCAGAAGTGGCTTTGCTTTCACTGACAACCATTAAATTATTGTTTCTGTTTTACAGATGCCAAATGTCCTCATATCAGAATCAGTCTTCACAGCCATTTGGAATGGTACTATAGAGTAGCATCATTGTTTTATCTACAGTGGACTAACACGGCATTAATGGCTATCAGAGCAAACACTGGATAGTGAAACTGGATGGTGGTGTTATGGAGATAGTGATGGGGGAGCATTGATATTCTCTGATGATCCTGTGCCCGTTTCCTCAGTGGCAGATAGGCCGTGTTTGGTATGGTTGGCATGGCAACACTGAACGATGGGAGTCCAGGACCAGGTGTGTAAAATGCATCCTGTTTTCCTTAGATCAATTACTGATCTGACATGTTTGATAGGTGAAGGATAACATCGTATGGCATGGAAGCCGAACATTCATCTATCCAGTCATATCAAAGACATCACTCCTTCCGTGAGGTTGTCTTTTCTAAGTATTCAAAACAGGGCTAGGATATCTACATGCATGTTCACCTCTTAGGGCCTAGTTACCACGGTGATGAAGAGGTCTGCTTGCTTTGGTCCTAGCGTCCTGTGACATCTAGGCTATTTGTTAATCTCCACGAGAGTGTTAGGCTGTTTTACTAGTTGCCAAGGAAACGTTGGCACGTCGAGAGTGTTAAGGCTGATGCACAAGATCATTTGTTTGAAAGGCCTGAAATGCTAATACAGAGGGATTTGTGTGTACTTTATTTACCATAGACACACACACACTCAACCTATACAAGATGTAACTGCGTGACTAACAGAAGGTGTAGCTCAGTTCCCAAATGCAAACATCCCACGTGTCCTTAAAATCCCCCTACACATCCAGTGTGTGTGTTGAAAATCATTCCAGACAGTAACACCAAGCCAGAAACACTCCCTTTTCCAAAAAGAGAGGAGAGGAAAATTAAAAGCAACAAGTTGTGCTCCACTTAGAAACCTTTAGGGTTACAAGTGTTACTGCTGTTTCAAATGACAAGGCAGGCCAACCCTGGTCCTGGAGGCACCATGGTGTCATTTAGACTCAAATTAGTGTCTTCGCATTGGGCTGGAATAAAAGCCTGCACACCACAGCTCTCCATGACTTGGAGTTGCCCACCGCTGAACTACGGGCAGGATTCCCATGGCCCAGAGACGGCAAGCTTTATTTATGGCCCTAAAGCTCCTATGAGAAATGATGAAAGGAGAAAGAAAGGGATGTGGGGAGGATGAGGAGTGGGATGTTTGCCAGTTGGGAGGGTCAGACTAGGGGTTATAAGTACCATAATAATACTTACCAGGTGTCACTGCAGCCTCCTGAACATCAGGAGCGTCACTGGGAATGACTAGATAAAACCAAACCGCCCAGCAAAGTAAACCAAAGGCAGTGTGGAGAAATTGAAAATTTAACAGATATGATAACTAGCGCTTTCCCATCAACCACCCTCTGTTTCACCCAGAGGAGAATGGTGAAGGTTCATCATGCCAACTAGTTTAGGAGACACAATTGTGTCCACGTGGATGTTCATTTACTTTGTGACGGACAGACAGGTGGCTGGGGCAAGGGAATAGACTAACAATGAACCCTCTTAGATAAAAATCAAGTGTTATGAATTAGTTTCAATCTGACTGAATGTTATACATGTGTTTAGGATAGAGTTTGGTTTATTTGTGAGTGAATGTGTGTGTGTGTGAATAGTTTGAGTTGGTGTCTTCGTGTTTCTTACCTGTAGCATTCAGCAGGTCCAGGAGGAAGGACCGCTTGTCACCGTCCTCCACCCAAACCACCTTCTGAGTGATGTTCTCAGAGGTGGAGCCCACGCGGCCCACAGCCAGGAAGATATAGTCCTCCAGGAAGTCACGCGCCAGCATCTACACAGTCAGAAACAGTCAGAAACACACTAAGGGTTTGACTCAGTTTCTCAAGCTTTCGTCACTACTGGGGGCGAGTGTACCTGAATCTCCTTGGGGAAGGTAGCGCTGAACATCATGGTCTGACGGATGCCTTTAGGGGGCATGGTGTCCTGCTCCACGATGCGTCTGATCTGGGGCTCAAAACCCATGTCCAACATCCTGTCAGCCTCATCCAGCACCAGGTAGCTGACGGGGACAACAGAAACAGCCAACTCGTAAGCACTAGCCAACTCGTAAGCACTAGCCAACTCGTAAGCACTAGCCAACTCGTAAGCACTAGCCAACTCGTAAGCACTAGCCAACTCGTAAGCACTAGCCAACTCGTAAGCACTAGCCAACTCGTAAGCACTAGCCAACTCGTAAGCACTAGCCAACTCGTAAGCACTAGCCAACTCGTAAGCACTAGCCAATGTCCCACTTACTTGCAGTAGTCGAGGCCAATCTTGCCCCTCTCCATCATGTCCACGAGGCGTCCAGGTGTGGCCACCAGAAGATGACAGCCTCGCTCCAAGTCTCTGATCTGCTGGCCGATGTCAGCCCCTCCGTACACAACGCAGGGACGCACACGGGAGCGGTACGCAAACTACAGGGGGGGGGGGGACATACAGGACCATTCAGAACCCTAGTACTACCCATAATTCAGTATTAAGCATTATCCTTTTGTCATCTTTGGAGAATTGTTCTATAGCAGATGTTACATAGAACCTGATGCCAGTCCATTTCAACATGATAGTGTACCAGTGATTGAGGATAGAACCAGAAAACTAGAAACATGTTGGTACTGAATACCTAGCACTGGGCATTTTGTTCCTCCATAACACACACGAGGAAACCGTGCGCATGCCAAGAATAGAGGTCGATATTTTCTTAACCTTTTTGGGATAGGGGGCAGTATTTTCACTTTTGGATAAACAGGGTTCCCAGAGTGAACTGCCTCCTACTCTGTCCCAGATGCTAATATATGCATATCATTATTAGTATTGGATAGAAAACACTGACGTTTCTAAAAAACTGTTTGAATGATGTACGAGTATAACAGAACTCATATGGCAGGCGAAAACCTGAGAAAAATCCAACCAGGAAGTGGGACATCTGAGGTTTGTAGTTTTTCAAAGCTTGGCCTACTGAATATACATTGAGATATGGATGAGGTTGCACTTCCTAGGGCTTCCACTAGATGTCAACCGTCTTAAGAAACTTGAATGAGGATTCTATTATAAAGGGGCTCGTGAGACCTCTGAGTCAGTGGTCTGGCATAGTGCCTTGGTCTCATGACGCTCGCTGCCGACAGTTACCTCTCGTTCCAGTGCTTTTCTTCAGACAAAGGAATTCTCCGGTTGGAACATTGATGTTTTATGTTAAAAGCATCCTAAAGATTGATTCCATATATCATTTGACAAGTTTCTAAAAGGACTGTAATGGAACTTTGAGTTTGTCTGGACAAGTGCCTGCGACTCATGAAGATGGATTACTGGGCTGAACACGCTAACAACAAGTGGCTATTTGGATATAAATGGAACAAATCAGTCATTTATCATCGAACCGGGATTCCTGGAAGTGCCTTCTGGTGAAGATCGAAGGTAAGTGAATATTTATGGTGTTATTTCTAACTTTGTTGACTCCAAAATGGCAGATATTCCTCTGGCTGTTTTGGGTTCTAAGCACCGCTCTCAGATTATGCTTTTTCCATAAAGTTGTTTTGAAATCTGACACAGCGGTTGCATTAAGGATTAGTCTCTTTAATTATGTGAATAACAGCTGTATCTTTTATCAATGTTTATTATGATTATTTCTGCAAAATCACCGGATGTTACGTTATTAAAACATTACTGCACGTAATGCGGCAATGTAAACTGAGATTTTTGGATATAAATATGCACATTATCGAAAAAAACATACATGTATTGTGTAACATGATGTCCTATGAGTGTCATCTGATGAAGATCATCAAAGGTTAGTGATTCATTTTATCATATTCCGCAAGCTGAACCCCTGCCCTAGAAAGGTTCATCTAGCTGCAATCACTCAACATGTTGATAATGAGCAACCTTCAAGTCAACGGGCCCATGTTCCTTTGCCACCACTAGGCTACTCGACTATTACACTGTCACTACAAGATCATTCATGTTCTGTCCATGGTGTATTTAGCCCATACCTTTCTGGACTCTTCGTATATCTGCAGGGCCAGTTCTCTGGTGGGAGCCAGGACCAGAGAGAGGGGATACTGCTTACGGCGCCCATATTTACCACTGTCCTGTGGAGGGAAACGACAAGTGTTGGGTCAACCTCAGCACTCAGAATACATAAACAGCACACAAGCAAGGCAATGGGGGGGAAATTGAATTGCTTGCTGTCACAGAAAAGCAATATTTCAGATCGATGGGAAAACTCAACGTTGCAGGCTGGTCGTGTGCGTGTACCTGTCCGTTCTTGGCAGCCGCTGCGGCGTCTCCGGGCCCCTGTGTGTAAATCTGGCTCAGCACTGGCACCAGGAAGGCTGCCGTCTTACCCGAGCCTGAGGAACATTCAGTCTTTTAGTCAATACAACAATCATTCGTCTTTGTTGGTCACAAAAGGTAGCAAGCGATAGAAAGACGATCAGAAAACCCGTTTTAAATTCATAGTATACCCAGCTAGCACTTCCCTGAGCATCTCTTCCTTTGAAGTAAAGAACATGGTTTCATAGGTAATGTCACAATAGAGTGATGCTGAGACTCAGATTTTTTTCACTTAAAAAAATGTCAACAAAAAAAACAATGTTTGCAAATTTACTTGAAGAACAGTGCAGATGCATCATTTTAACATGCATTTTAAAGTGAAAAATCTTCACTCATTGTGAATCTTCAATCATTCAGTCCCATACCAGTCTGAGCGCAGGCCATGAGGTCTCTCTTAGACTTAATGACAGGGATAGCGTATTTCTGGACGGGGGTGGGCCGTGTGTAGTGGGTCAGGGCAATGTTACTCATGATGATCTCCCCCATGTCCACATCATGGAACTGAAATAGCAAAACACAGACAGCGTTAAGTTTTGGATCACTTCTACGCTGTTGACTTTTGTCAATAAGAATAGCTTCAACATTTTCCATACACAGCTTTTCCCTTGATTTACATGTCAACTGGTAAAGGCAATGATACGACTTACACTATCGATGTGTGGCGGGCAGTTGGAGCCAGTGGCCTCCACAGGAATGTCATCGTATTTCTCAAAGTTAATACCAGTGTTGCCGGTTGAGAACAACTCCCTGGACGAGCGGAGAGGAAAAAGATAGTTTGGGTTATAGGACGTCACAGACTTGATGTCCAAACCAACGTTATAAACAGGACTCTTCAAAAGTTGCCCGGAAAAACCAAACTGAATATTGCACACTACTGTCTTTAAGAGTGAGACTAAGACTGATGTAAGGTCAATTTTGTTGAGTATGCTTATATATATATATGGCACACTTCAAGTTGCACAAGTCCTAGACACACTGGTTTTGGTCAATTTAAGAGAGGAGTGAGACTGACGCTTCCAGGCGTTCGTTAGCGGGGCTGGGTTTGGACCAGTCCTCGTCGTCTCTGGAGTCTTCCTGCCAGCGGTTGTTACCACCACCACCACCATACCCTCCACGCTGATAACTGCAAAAGACCCACACTTTTACAAATCAGCTGTCTGAAACACCACACACCTAATTGTATGGCTAAATACAGAGTTCCAACAGACGGTGCACCGAGTGGTACTTACCCCCCTCTGCCCCCTGTTGATCCACGGTCACTGTAGAAGGAAGACTTGCCCCTCCCTCCAAAGCTGTTATAGGCTGCATCTTGTCTGGGAGCACTTCCCCAGCCTCCACCATCTTGTCCACCACCAAACCCTGAGTAGGGAGAGTGGATAGCTCAGTGAGTAACCGTGGATACATTCATCATCCCACTAACATGCAAGAGCTGTCTACCACCAACAAGACATTGTTTGGGAAAGAGCAGCTATTTTGGTAAATATATTTGATTGGATGATATGAGTATAGGGTTAGACTGAATGTGCAGGGGTGTTTGTTTATTGTATATTTTTTAATCTGTACCCTTCCGGCATAGTCTATTTGATCAATAACAATTTTAATAAGTCTGATTTATTTTAACACATTATTTCCATTGCTGGTGATAAGGAAATTCTGCCTCTGCAGATACCGTCTATATTATATATATTTATTAGTTATTACTAGTATTACCAAGTAAATAGAGTATACGCACAGTAGGATCTAGAGACCCAGATCTACAGCATAATACATTACCTACTACTTGTATCCGTTGTCAAGTGTAATTACTATTACTGATGAACAGATAAATACAACTTGGCACGGTAGGTTTCCCCACCTGCGGTTTGCACTGGCTGATTAAACAAGGTGTCCCCCATTGTGTTACTACGGCAGCTGTCACACCCACCTCTGTCATTTCGGGGAGGCCCGCCGCGTCCCCCGTTGCGGTTGTCATGGTAACCGTTGGTGAAGCCGTTGCTGCGTCCGCCATCCCATCCTCCTGGAGAGTCTTCATGGACAGGGTGAGGAGAGGAATGAAAGGAAGAGGAATGATGACAGGTAGAGAGCGTACTATGGGGTTATCGTGTATTCAGAGACTACGAAGGGGATAGATTGGATTCCCAGGCCCACAGAAAGGTAAAAAAATCCCAGAAGAAAAACGCACAGAACCAGTGAAAAGTTGACTCATTCAAAAATGTCTTTATTTTACCATTTTCTACATTGTAGAATAACAGCGAAGACATCAAAACTATGAATTAACACATACGGAATAATGTACACAAAGACTAATTGTGAACCAAATCAAAATATATTTTAGATTACTTTCTTCAAAGTAGTCACCCTTTGCCTTTATGACAGCTTTGCACACTCTTGGCATTCTCTCAACCAGCTTCATGAGGTCACCTGGAATGCATTTCAATTAACAAGTGTGCCTTGTTAAAAGTTAATGTGTGGAATTTATGCATTTGAGCTAATCAGTTGTGTTGTGACAAGGTAGTGGTGGTGTACAGAAGACGCCCTATTCGGTAAAAGACCAACTATTATGGCAAGAACAGCTCAAATAAATGCGACAGAGCTCTTCTAACAGACATCTCAACAACTGTTCAGAGGAGACTGCGTGAAGAGGTCTTCATGGTCAAATTGCTGCAAAGAAACCACTACTAAAGGACATCAAGAAGAGACTTAGGCCAAGAAACACGAGCAATGGACATTAGACCGGTGGAAATCTGTCCTTTGGGCTGATGAGTCCAAATTTGAGATTTTTGGTTACAACCGCCGTGTCTTTGTGAGACGCAGAGTAGGTGAACGGATGATCGCCGCATGTGTGGTTCTCACCATGAAGCACGGAGGAAGAGGTGTGATGAGGCTTTGCTGGTGACACTCCGATTTATTTAGAATTGAAGGCACACTTAACCAGCATGGCTACCACAGCATTCTGCAGCTCACCACACCTCCAGGCAGCGTAAGGGCTATTTGACTTAGAAGAGTGATTGAGTGCTGCATCAGATGACCTAGCCTCGACCAAATTGAGAGGGTTTGGGATGAGTTGGACCACAGAGTTAAGGAAAAGCAGCCAACAAGTGCTCAGCATGTGGGAGCTTCAAGAATGTTGGAAAAGCATTCCAGGTGAAACTGGTTGAGAGAAAGCTGTCATAAAAGGTGGTTACTTTGAAGAATGTAAAACATTTTGATTTGTTTACTACATGAATGTGTTATTTCATATTTGATGGTCTTCCCTAATATTCTACAACGTAGAAAGTAGTTAACATAAAAAATGTCCACCACCAAACCCTTGAATGAGTAGGTGTCCAATTTTAACTGGTACAGTATATATTGCATACACACGTCAAAAGTTGACATCTACTCATTCAAGGGTATTTATTTATTTATTACTAGTTTCATCATAGCACTTGGTTTTTGTGACTGCACTTGAAGAAACATTCAAAGTTCTTGAAATGTTCCATATTGACTGACGTTCATGTCTTAAAGTAACGGAATGTTGTTTCGCTTTGCTTATTTGAGCTGTTCTTGCCTAAATATGGCCTTGGTGTTTTACCAAATAGGGCTATCTTCTGTATACCACCCCTACCTTGTCACAACTGATTAGCGCAAACACATTAAGGAAAGAAATTCCACAACTTTTAACAAGGCATACCTGTTCATTTAAATGGATCCCAGGTGACTACCTCAAAGCTGGATGAGAGAATGCCAAGAGTGCAAAGCTGTCCAACCAAAGGCTACTTTGAAGAATCTCAAATATATTTGGATTTGGTTACTACATGATTCCATGTGTTATTTCATAGTTTGGATGCCTTCACTATTATTCTACAATTTAGAAAATAGTAAAAATAAACAAAAACCCTGGAATGAGAAGGTGTCCTAACATTTGACTGGTACTGTACATACACATACCTCCCATCCTTGCCATAAATACTGGCATTGGCAAAACAAGTGACAATAGATCAAAGGGCTCAAAATCAATTTCAGAGATTCAAGTTTTAAAAGGGAGGCCAACTGACTGAACTTAGCAGTACGAGTTCACAAGAGTGGACAGAATGAAGGGTGCAGACACTTCAAAAGACTCCTACAATAACCCCTATTCCAAAACACATGTCTAGGGCAAGGCAACCCTGAGTTAGGACTACAAGGTTAGACTGCTGTCCAAGAGACATTTACCACAGCAATCGTTCCCTGCCATCAATGTGGGTTGGGGAGGAGGCATAGCAGGGATGGACAGGTCGGTCTACACCACTTCCATAGGTGACAAACAGCCCCAACCCACAGATCTAGGGTCAGGTTTATTCTTTCACTTCATAGTGGTAAAGCTTTAGATAAAAGGGAGAACTGATCCTAGATATTTTTTAATATAGATTTATTTTAAGGCAGCTTCCACAGCCAACTGTTGGTCTTCAGGGGGTTCCTTCAAGTGCTAGCTTTCCCACTTGAAACACAGGGCAAACCTAATGTGGTGTACATGCTAACTGAGGCTTGAGACCAGGCCTAGAGCTGTGTACAAAGACACTGTTCATATCCCTGTGCACTAAGCAAACACATTCTGCAGGATCACAGGCTACCATTCAGAGCCAGCATTAACAGAGTCAGTTTCATCTTGGAAAAGCACTGAGACGTTCAGAAACACTTCATGTAGCCTATACCTCTATTGATGCAAACCTGTGCATTAACGTCAAGGATGACATGTAACTCAAATGAATGCAGCCTGACACTAATAAAACTATTTGATAGAAATTACTTGAGTCTCCAAAACGTAAGACATTAACTACATGAAATTAGACAGTTGTGTGGGCCATGTTTATACAGTGGCTTGGGTAGGCAGTCATTGTAAATAAGATTTTGTTCTTAACTGACTTGCCTAGTTAAAAGTGAAATAAAATGTGTTTAATTCAGACAGTACAATTAGCAAGTCTGCTCCTTTATAGAAGGGACTATTTCTGGACAGGAAAGTTAAAGGAGTGGCTCACCATCTTTCTATAAAAATACATTTAAAGAAAACGTATGTAAATGGAATGTTATAGAAGGATTCAGACAATTTCTGCAATTTCACTACTTAGAGAAACTTAACCCAGCTGTGAAATACTTCCTAATTGCTTGTTGTGCAGGGGAATCACAATTTATTTATTTAAAAAAAATAAACCACAATTCCAGAAACACCCAAATCCGTCCTTTAAGAAACCGACGTCTCAGTATAGCGATGCAGGTCTGTAGATGTACACACCAAATCGTGCCATTCTGAGCTTTATTGGCACCACTATATTCCCTTGTGCGACTCGAGACGTTTCACCTACCCAGCTGTCATTCTGTGTAGCCTGCTGCTAGAATGGACAGAGGTAACGCTTGAGTAGCTATAAAAATCTAATAGAACATTGCATCACTATACTCAAATTGTAACCGTTTCTAAAAAGGACGTATTTGGAGCTTTTGACATATATTTTTTAAAAAGCGTTTCTCCCCACAATGCAAGTCTATCAAAAACAAGTGAAATACAAAAAAAAAAAATACATTTGCTCACCCTTCTACATGTTATTTAAATATATATAAATAAAAGTACCCAGAAATGGTGAACCAATCCTCACAGCAGACCAAATTAAGGTGGAAGGATAAAGGAAATCACTTTATAATTAATCAGGATTCAGATCAGTCACCATAGACAGCAGCACACTGCAAGCTCTGACATCACTATGCAAGGCACGCCGCCAAAGACAAGCGAAGCTTCAACAAAATTAAAGCCTGCAAGTTCCACATGTTTCCCTTGGGCATTTATGGTGCATTCATAACCAAGTGGGAAGGTTGCAATTGAAGTCAAAAATACCAGTTAAGATGCATTCACGTGCTTTGAACAGATTGGCTAATGCATCAACCATAAACTAAAAGTACAGCTATCATGTTTGTAAACACACTGATTTTTATGAGTAGTGTTTTGTTGAATTTATTTTCCCAAAATGCTGTTTGGGGTAATTTCCTTTTTAAAATGTAACCTTTATTTTACTAGGGAAGTAAGTTAAATTCTTATTTTCAATGACTGCCTAGGAACAGTGGGTTAACTGCCTGTTCAGGGGCAGAACGACAGATTTTGTACCTTGTCAGCTTGGGGTTGAACTTGCAACCTTTCGGTTACTAGTCCAACGCTCTAACCACTAGGCCTTAGTAGGTGACGTCAGCATGCGGGAGAAGTCAGAGCTCAGGGATGATAGAGGAGTTAACCACTAGTAATTACCAGTTGGAGGTGCATTCAAGTGGATTCTTTCCAGTTCTATGTGGGCTCCCGAGTGGCGCAGCAGTCTAAGGCACTCAACGCTAGAGGAGTAACTACAGACCCTGGTTCAATCCTGGGCTGTATCACAACCCAGCCGTGATTGGCGTCCCATAGGGCAGGGCATTGGCCCAACGTCGTCCGGGTTATGGTTTGGCCGGGGTAGGCAGTCATTGTAAATAAGAATTTGTTCTTCACCGACTTGCCCAGTTAAAAAAAACATCCTAACACCTGGCTATGAACGCAGCATTACAGTGCCTATAGGAAGGATTCCAAGTATAGGCTAGGCTACTAGACATTTCACGCTCATCGAACATGCTCCCTTTCATTCTGGAGTCCCTGCTTTAATGGTATTCCTTCTGTATGCTCCTTGGATGAGCAAAACACACAATGTAGGCTCATTTTGATACAGATTTACTCCTACTGCAGATACTAAACATATGTTAGCATTAAGCAGCTCACCTTGGCATTGTTAATACAGCCATACTAGCTAGCGGTGCAGGGCAGAATCTTACTCAAAAGACATCCATTTTACAACACCCCTTCACCAGAAACAAGTTACACTAGAAGTAGCCTCGACACCCATCTATGGCTGCATATCGTAAAGCGATACCCTATTCCCAGTCGTGGGAGGCGTTCTCTATTGGGAA
The DNA here is from genome assembly GCF_034236695.1 of Oncorhynchus nerka. Taxonomy (NCBI): domain Eukaryota; kingdom Metazoa; phylum Chordata; class Actinopteri; order Salmoniformes; family Salmonidae; genus Oncorhynchus; species Oncorhynchus nerka. The sequence goes on along the minus strand of NC_088398.1, from coordinate 73,540,952 downwards.
GGTGTTGAGCCGGTACAATCAGGTATATCACATCTGTCTAACCAGCCCCCACTGACAGAGTGGTAAAAGTATTGGTCTTTCAAAAAGGCTAGAACTCTTCACATTTGGTTCCAAATACAAATTAAGTTTGTACCAACGCACATTATCAGATCTTAAATATGAAGTTGTTTAACATTTTAGGAAGCACGTCAAAATAATAAAGCTCCACTGAACAGAACCTGCATCTGGAACAACCCACATTGGTGTTGTGTGTAAGGCCATTTCATGCATCTCAGCACAAAGCAGACGGAAGGGACTTACAGAAGGTTACTGGTGGCGGCACTGAATAACCACACTGTCTACCAGAGGAATACGCATTCTCTGTTGTGGAATAGAAAGACGAATAACGTCACAAAAGTGAGATGAAACTAACCCAAGACAAACCTTATGCAATATCTTAAAATGTCAAAGTAAATCCCATTTTGAATATCTCATTAATCATGGCACAACTTCTAAGAGGCAAGTCAGTCTTAATGAGTCAGTGCTAGCATGACACCATTTTCGTAGAACTCAGACTTTTCTTTCCCTAAAATAATATTGTTGTGTTGGACCCAGTGAGGAGCAAGTAGCAAACAATACTGTTACATGACTAAATCCAACAACCCTGATGTGCAGATAATTAAAAAATGCCAGAGAATAACTATTGTAGATCACTTGCATTAACTGCAAGAACACAGACGAGGGAATGTCCGAGTTGATTGTAAAAACATCTTTGAATATTTTGTCTCTTTTTAAGAAATAGAAATCCTGGTTCTCATGGGCATTCAGAAGACCATGTTGTTTGCCTATATCCAGCGCCACGCCAAATGCTAAGTAGCCAGACCATCCGTCCTCCAATTGGTCATCTTGCAGGCATGTGATACGTTGCCGATTTGCATGAAGTTCAGCTTTAAAACTAGTTGCCTGGTCTGCAGCGTAGCCTCTTCACATCAGTTATAGGGCTGTTATACCAGGGACTAACTCCGGCAACTCAACATATGCTTGTGCCGATAGCCGGCCAACAAACAGTAGGAATCACGAGACTACAAGGTTGGACAACAGAACATGGTCTTGATTGAAACTTGAGTAAATATTCCTGAGTTGCTGGAAGCTGTAGATCAGTTGTTCGCCTCATGTGGGAGTGAGGAGTCAATATGGGCAATTCCGCTAGCTTTCTCCTTGATAGCCTGAAGTACCTGCCACGCGAACAAGTCGGATGCCCTGAACTAGTTGTCCAGTTTCTCCTGTCTTTAGCAACCTCAATAACTTTCGAGGTCAGCAGTTCCCAATGGGAAGACCGCCAAGTTATTTTGCGCAAAAAGAATGTTTGTGTGAGACTGTGCAAATGGTTGTTCAAGAACTTTGGGAACCGCTGCTCTAGGTCTCAAATGAATTACTAGAATATCCTATTTGAATGCATCAGGCACCTTTGCAGTTGCAAGTCATTGGATAAGCACTAACTGTACACTAAGTGAGGCTTGTGTGCTCATCACTTACTCTTTGTAAACAGGAAGTAAGGATTGATGAGTGATCTGATTGCTGAAGTGGGGTTGTGTGAAGGAGAGATATGGTCCCTGGGTGGAGAAGCAGCAACAGTCCAGTGTTTTGTCACACCTGGTCCGGGGACATGTTGAAAGTATTTTGGCAGTACTTTCCCCAGGTGGCAAATTATAGTCCTCTGCAGCGATAGTAAAGGCCTCTGGCTACACGTTTCCATTTTTTTTTTTTTTAAATAACGCTATTAAGTTCGTCAAGAGCTGGAGAAGAATTGGCTTGGGGCTGTACAGTAACAGCAATCATAACAGGTAAACCCCTTATGCGGGTGGAAGAGGTGACAGTTGATCATTAAGTATTACAGGTTCAGTCAACAGAATTCAGAGATTATTTCCATGTTTGTTCGCCAAGAATTGTTCATCAAGAAAAACAAACTCGTGATGTAATTAAGTGTTGGTGCTATATTTTTTGATAAACAACTTAGTTAACACAATGACAGAGTAGCAAGAGAGCTGCATGTGAAGTGTCGCCATACACTGGCGCCGTCGTAGAGATGGTCAGAAGCATTGGATTCCGTCCGGCCTACTGGGAAAGCCATCTTTTCATGCTGTTCAGGATGGGGTAAAGCATCTGGTTTTACTTTGAGGGTAGCAGGCTCTACTTCGTCTTTGCCAATAAAAGCACAGACAGAAGATCTATTTTTGTTTTTCCCCCTAAACTACTGTACTCTGAGAATTTGAGTCTTCCTTGGTTGCCTTTGGCCTCAAGGAGCAGAAATTAGAGGTCGGACGATTAATCGGAATGGCCGATTCCAAGTTATCATAACAATTGGAAATCGGTATTTTTGGACACCGATTTGGCACAATCTCTTTTTTACACCTTTATTTAAGGCAAGTCAGTTTAAACTTCTTGATTGTAGGGGGCAGCATATTCATTAAAGCTCAAAAAAAATTACCATTTGAAACTGCCCATTTCTCAGGCCCAGAAACTAGAATATACATATAATTGTCAGATTAGGATAGAAAACACTAAAGTTTCCAAAACTGTCAAAATATTGTCTGTGAGTATAACAGAACTGATATTGCAGGCAAAAACCTGAGGAAAATCAAACCAGGAAGTGCTGTTTTTCCTGAACGCTCTCTGTTCCATTGGATGCCTTGCCTCCATTTAAAGGGATCTCAACCAGATTCCTTTTCCTATGGCTTCCTCAAGGTGTCAGTCTTTAGACATAGTTTCAGGCTTTTATTTTGAAAAATGAGCGAGAAAGATCACATCGCGTCAGTGGATAGCTGGATGTTCGCAGAGTTTTGCTTGCGCAACAGTGGGGCAGCCATTGTCTCACCCTCTCCTATTGAAAAAGCGACAGTCCCGGTTGATATATTATCGATTATATATATTTTTTTAAACCTGAGGATTGATTATAAAAAAACGTTTGACATGTTTCTCTGGACATTACAGATACTATTTGGAATTTTCATCTGCGATGTCGTGACCACTCGAGCCTGTGGATTTCTGAACATCTTTATGGAACAAAAGGAACATTTGTGTAACAGGGAGTCTCGTGAGTGCAAACATCCGAAGATCAAAGGTAAGCGATTTAATCTATTGCTTTCCAGACTTTCGTGACCAATCTACTTGGCTGCTAGTGTTTGTAATGTTGGGTCTACTGAGAGAGATGTTCTTACATCAACGCTTGTTATGCTTTCGCCGAAAAGTTGTATTGAAATCTGACACGCCAGGTGGATTAACAACAAGCTAAGCTGTGTTTTGCTATATTGCACTTGTGATTTCATGAAAATGTAATATTTTTATTAATTTAATTTGAATTTGGCTCGCTGCAATTCAGCGGGTGTTGATGAAAATGATCCCGCTAAAAGGGATGGGTGCATCATGTTAAGAACACGTTCTTATTTTAAATGACGGCCTAGGAACGGTGGGTTAGCTGCCTAGGAACGGTGGGTTAGCTGCCTAGGAACGGTGGGTTAGCTGCCTAGGAACGGTGGGTTAGCTGCCTAGGAACGGTGGGTTAGCGATGATAGGGAGCAGCAGGCTCGTAAGCATTCATTCAAACAGCACTTTCGTGCGTTTTGCCAGCAGCTCTTCGCTGTGCTACAAGCATTGCGCTGTTTATGACTTCAAGCCTATTAACTCCCGAGATTAGGCTTGTGTAACCGATGTGAAATGGCTAGCTAGTTAGCGGGGTGCGCGCTAATAGCGTTTCAAACATCACTCGCTCTGAGACTTGGAGTGGTTGTTCCCCTTGCTCTGCATGGGTAACGCTGCTTCGAGGGTGGCTGTTGTCGATATGTTCCTGGTTCGAGCCCAGGTAGGGGCGAGGAGAGGGACGAAAGCTATACTGTTACACTGGCAATACTAAAGTGCCTATGAGAACATCCAATAGTCAAAGGTATATGAAATACAAATCAGAGAGAAAAATAGTCCTAAAATACCTATTATAACTACAACCTAAAACTTCTTACCTGGGAATATTGAACTCATGTTAAAAGGAACCACCAGCTTTCATATGTTCTGAGCAAGGAACTTAAAAGTGAGCTTTTATACATAGCACATGTTGCACTTTCACTTTCTTCTCCAACACTTCGTTTTTCCATTATTTAAACCACATTGAATATGTTTCGTTTATTGGAGGCTAAATTGATTTTTATTGAAGTATTATATTAAGTTAAAATAAATATATATTTATTCGGCCGATTATTCGGGGTCAGCTTTTTTTGGTCGTCCAATAATATGTATTGGCGTTGAAAAATCATAATCAGTCGACCTCTAACAGAAATGCGTACAAATCTGGTCACAGATATATTTAACGAATAAAATTCTGCGTAACTGACAAATGCATGCATTTCTGATCAAATTTGTAATATCAACTCACCCTGACCCTATTATAACAGACCAAAACATATTGCACACCTTCATTAACCTCTTAAAGGATAGGGGGCAGCATTTCCACTTTTGGATAAATAGCGTGCACAATTTCAACTTCCTGCTACTCATGCCAGGAATATATTATATGCATATGATTAGTAGGTGTGGATAGAAAACTCTGAAGTTTCTAAAACTGGTTCAATCATGTCTGTGACTAACAGAACTTATGTAGCAGGCAAAACCAAGGAAAAACAGTTCAGAATTTGTTTTTTTCCCTCTGACCATTCTCCCAGTTGTCTTTGTCAAGGGAAATTTGATAGTGACCATTTTACATTTCCTACGACTTCCACAGGATGTCACCAGTCTTTGGAATTGGGTTAAAGTAAATCATTGGTGAAACGAAGAAGAGGCACATCCTGGAACAACGTTACACTGTTGATAGTTACGCAAGAGGGAAAATGGTGCATGTTTTGTTTACTTTCTCTATAGAATACAGATTGCCCAGTCTACAATTTGATCGATTATTAACATTTAAAAATGCCTAAAGTTGTATTACAAAAGTAATTTGAAATATTTTGGCAAAGTTTATAGGCAACTTTTGAAATGTTTTGTAGTGACGTTGTGTTTTGGAAAGCTGTTTTTTTCTGGATCAAACGTGCTTTATAAATGGACATTTTGGGTATACATGGACGGAATTAAATCGGGAAAAAGGGACCAATTGTGATGTTTATGGGATATATTGGAGTGCCAACAAAGAAGCTCGTCAAAGGTAATGCATGTTTTATATTTTATTTCAGCGTTTTGTGTAGCGCCGGCTACGCTAATTCTTTTGTTTACAACTCGTTCAGGTGGTTCAGGGGGGTGCATGCTATCAGATAATAGCTTCTCATGCTTTCGGCGAAAAGCATTTTTAAAATCTGACATATATGTTGGCTGAATTCACAACGAGTGTAGCTTTAATTGAGTACCTGGCATGTGTGATTTAATGAAAGTTGAGTTTTATCGCGTTTTATTTGAATTTGGCACTATGCATTTCCCGAGGCTATTGGCCACTTGAGACGCTAGCGTCTCCCCTATCCATAAGAGGTTAACCTCTTGAAACTAGGGGGCACTATTTATTTTTGGAAAAATAACGTTCCCAAAGTAAACCGCCTATTTCTCAGGACCAGATGCTAGAATATGCATATAATTGACAGCTTAGGATAGAAAACTCTAAAGTTTCCAAAACTGTAAAAATATTGTCTGAGTATAACAGAACTGATATTGCAGGCGAAATCCAGAGAAAGATCCAATCGGGAAGTGACTCTTATTTTGAAACCCTTGTCTTTCTATGCATCCCTATTGAAAGGGATATGAACCAGATTCCTTTTTCTGTGGCTTCCCTAAGGTGTCTACAGCCTTTAGAAGTAGTTGCAGGCCTTTATTTTGAAGAATGAGCGTAAATGACTGCCAGCTGAGGGCTCTGAGTGATTCTTGCGTAAAAGACAGAGGTAGTCATTTTTCCTCCTAGCTCCTACTGAAAAGCCAATTGTCCCGGTTGATATATTATCAAATAGATATTTGAAAAACACCTTGAAGATTGATTATAAAAAATGTTTGGAATGTTTGTCGATATTATGGACATAATTTTGAACTTTTCTCAGCGTTGTCGTGACCGCTATTTCCGGAGGATCTCTCAACATAACGTGACCAACAAAAGGAGGTATTTTGAGTATAAAAATAATCTTTATGGAACAAAAGGAACATTTGCTGTCTAACTGGGAGTCTCGTCAGTGAAAACATCCGTAGATCAAAGGTAAACGGTTAATTTGATTGCTTTTCTGATTTGTGACCAAGCTTCCTGCTGCTAGCTGGACATAATGCTATGCTAGGCTATCGATAAACTTACAGTTGTCTTGCTTTGGCCGTAAAGCATACATTTCAAAATATGAGATGACAGGGTGATTAACAAAAGGCTAAGCTGTGTTTCACTATATTTCATTAATATTTTCTAGTAATTTCTTTTGACCGCTGCGCTATGCTAATTAGTGTAGTTGATAATAATTCTCCCGGATCGGGGATGGGTAGTTCCAAGAGGCTAATACGTTTTTTTTCTTCTAGTAACTGCACTGAATGTCAAATTCTCACTCAAACCTGTACTTGTACATCGTGCCTCATGCATTTAAAAAGGACTGAAATGGGGTAAGCGTAGGCCAAAGGGAGATTCCACCTTTCCTTTTAAATCCATGAAGGGATGTGACCAAGTGTACACTTAGGGCAGAGGGGTAGGCCTATAGAATTGGGACATAATGAAATCTTCCGCAAACTCCTTTTACAAAGTGTGGGTCTGTGTTGTAAGCAGTGACTGTGGCAATACCAGTGAGTTATGTATTGTGTGTGATTTACCTTGTGTCAAAGAGATCACTTACCGTTTTTGGAAACCTCTTTGTTCCTCAAGTGAGGTGGAATGTATCGCCCTGGAAACAGAAAAAAAATGTAGGACTGTGAGTCTTCGTATCGAGAAACACATTGTATGGTAAAGCTATGAACAAAGACCAACAGAATCACCACAATGGGATACACTGCATGCAAATCCTTGTTCTGGAAAATTTGAAAAATATCTAAATTGTCACCTCACAAGTGTCATTTTGCCACCTTTAGCCTACATGTTATCTGTATACGCTAACCCCTTCGGGCAGTGTTTCTAAAACTATGTGGTGTTGTCTGGTATGAAAATGGGGTGACGAGAGAACCTGAGATCACACCTGGTTTATAGAACCTGAGATCACGCCTAGTTCATAGAATCTGAGATCACGCCTAGTTCATAGAATCTGAGTTACTTCAGTAAGCGGTTTTCTTCCTACAAATGTAGCCACCTTTTAAATTATTTAAGCCACAAAATATAATGACCCCATCGCTGAAAGATAAGATTCAGGAAAGGGGCCAGCCGAGCGGCGCTGCATTGCAGTGTAAGAGGTGCCACTAGAGCTTCTGGGTTCGAGTCCAGGCTGGCGCAGCCAACCCCGAGAACCACGGGGTGTCGCACAATTGGCCCAGCATCGTCAGGGTTGGGGGAGGGTTTGGCCGGCAGGGATGTCCTTGTCCCATCGCGCACTAGCGACTCCTGTGGTGGGCCAGGAGCAGTGCCGGCTGACAGTCGCCAGGTGTATGATGTTTCCTCCCACACATTGGTGCGGCTGGCTTACGGGTCAAGTGGTCATTGTATCAAGAAGCAGTGAGGCTTGGTTGGGTTGCGTTTCAGAGGACGCATGGCTCTCAACCTTATTAGTCTTGTCTTATCAGGAGGGGAGAGGCTAACTACCAATTGGATACCACAAAATTTGGGAGAAAGTGGTAAAAAAATGAAAAAAAGTCTTCCATTTCCCTCTACAATGCTCACAAGCACGCAGGATTCATTACAACAGAGTGGACAAGAACAGGTACTAAATCAGACAGCAATGACCAATGTTCTTTCCTACACAAAGTTCATACAAAAATGATTGCATGATGATCTTCTGAACATCCCAAAACCTTATCGATGCATTTCAGTCACTTCAAACCATACTTACTTCAGATTTACAGTTGAAGTCAAAAGTTTATACACACATTAGCCAAATACAGTTTCACAATTCCTGACATTTAATCCTAGTAAAATTTCCCTGTCTTAGGTCAGTTAGGATCACCACTTTATTTTAAGAACGTGACAGAATGTCAGAATATAAGTAGAGAATGATTTATTTAAGCTTTTATTTCTTTCACATTCCCAGTGGGTCAGAAGTTTACATGCTACCAAATAGTAATTGAGTGTATTGCCTTTAAATTGTGTAACTTGGGTCAAACTTTTCAGGTAGCTTTCCACAAGCTTCCCACAATATGTTGGGTGAATGTTGGCCCATTCCAGAGTTAGTATAACTGAGTCAGATTGGTTGGCCTCCATGCTCACACTTTTTCAGTTCTGTCCACAAATTTTCTATGGGATTGAGGTCAGGGCTTTGTGATGGCCACTCCAATACCTTGGCTTTGTTGTCCTTAAGCTATTTTGCCACAACTTTCGAAGTATGCTTAGCGTCATTGTCCATTTGGAAGACCCATTTGCAACCAAGCTTTAACTTCCTGCCTGATGTCTCAAAGCAAAGTTTGTCACGTGTGCCGAATACAACAGTGAAATGCTTACTTACAGGCTCTAACCAATAGTGCAGAGAGAAAAAAGTGTGTGTAGGTAAGTAAAGAAATAAAACAGTAAAAAGACATTTGAAAATAAGAGTAGCAAGGCTTTATACAGACACTGGTAAGTCAGGCTTATTGAGGTAGTATGTACATGTGGGTATGGTTAAAGTGACTATGCATATATGATGAACAGAGAGTAGCAGTAGAGTAAAGAGGGGTTGGCGGGCGGTGGGACACAAGGCAGATAGCCCGGTTAGCCAATGTGCGGGAGCACTGGTTGTTCGGGCCAATTTAGGTAGTATGTACATGAATGCATAGTTAAATTGACTATGCATATAAGATAAACAGAGAAAAGCAGTAAAAGAGGGGTTGTTGGGGGCACACAATGCAAATAGTCCGGGTAGCCATATAGTTACCTGTTCAGGAGTCTTATGGCTTGGGAATTAAAACTGTTGAGAAGCCTTTGTCCTCGACTTGGCACTCCGGTACCGCTTGCCATGCGGTAGTAGAGAGAACAGTCTATGACTGGGGTCTTTGACAATTTTTAGGGTCTTCCTCTGACACCGCCTGGTGTGGAGGTCCTGGGTGGCAGGAAGCTTAGCCCCAGTGACGTACTGGGCCGTACGCACTACCCTCTGAAGTGCCTTGTGGCCGGAGGCCGAGCAATGCTGCAGCTGTAGAACCTTTTGAGGACCTCAGGACCCATGCCAAATCTTTTTACTTTCGTGAGGAGGAATAGGCTTTGTCGTGCCCTCTTCACGACTGTCTTGGTGTGTTTGGACCATTCTAGTTTGTTGTTGATGTGGACACCAAGGAATTTGAAGCTCTCAACCTGCTTCACTACAGCCCCCTCGGTGAGAATGGGGATGTGCTCGGTGCTCCTTTGCCTGTAGACCACAATCATCTACTTGGTCTTGGTTACGTTGAGGGATCGGTTGTTATTCTGTCACCACCCGGTCAGGTCTCTGACCTCCTCCCTTGAGATGTTGCTTCAATATATCCACAATTTTCCTTCCTCATAATGCCATCTATTTTGTGAAGTGCACAAGTCCCTCCTGCAGCAAAGCACCACCACAATATGATGCTGCTATCCCCGTGCTTCACAGGTTGGGATGGAGTTCTTCGGCTTGCAAGCCTCGCCCTTTTCCTCCAAAAATAACAATGGTCATTAAGGCCAAACAGTTCTATTTGTTTCATCAGACCAGAGTACAATCTTTGTCCCTATGTGCAGTTGCTAACTTAAGTCTGGCTTTTTTAATGGCGGTATTGGAAGTGGCTTCTTCCTTGCTGAGCGGCCTTTAACCTGTTGCTCCTACCCTCTACTTTTTTAACATTTTGTTAAAAATCGCGCAACATTTCAGCGCCCTGCTACTCATGCCAGGAATATAGTACGTTCATGTGGTTAGAATGTGTGGATAGGAAACCCTCGGACGTTTTTAAAACTGGTTAAATCACGACTGTGGCTATTACATAACGTGCGTTACATCGGAAAGCGCAGGAAAACCTGATCACAGAAAATGGAAATAAATATCCTTGCGCCACTTCAAGCAATTGTTAACAGTGAGCCGAATTAGATAAGACCGAGCATTCAACTCCCACAGCATCCCCATGTTGTCTAGAGTCTTGTGAATTGAATCCTCTTTGATTCTTGGTTGAACCGAAAGAGGGGCACGACTTACCTCCGGTCTCCGCCCAGATCATTCCGGAAGAGCTCTCTCCTGAAATTTTTCCCAAGACGACAGCTAATGATATTTACATCGCCTACGGATGATTATCGCTTATTAACGTTTACTAATACCTAAAGTAGCATTACAAACGTATTTCGAAGTGTTTTGTGAAAGTTTATCGTCTACTTTTTGAACTTTAAAAAATGACGTTACGTTGTGAAATCGCTGTTTTTTTCGTTTATCACACAGTCTACATATAACGATATCTTGGCTTTATATGGCCCGATTTAATCGAAATAAAGACCCAATAGTGTTTATGGGACATCTAGGAGTGCCAACAAAGAAGATGGTGAAAGGTAACGACTGTTTTCTATTTTATTGTGCGGTTTGTGTAACGCCGAAATGCTAATTATTTTGTTTACGTCCCCTGCTGTGCTTTTCTGTTGTAGATAATAGCTTCTCATGCTGTCGCCGAAAAGCATTTTAAAAATCTGACTTGTTGCCTGGATTCACAACGAGTGTAGCTTTAATTTGATACCCTGCATGTGTATTTTAATGAACTTTTGAGTTTTAACTAATACTATTAGCATTTAGCGTAGCACATTTGCATTTCCAGAGCTCTAGTTGGGACGCAAGCGTCCCAACTAGAGGCAAGAGGTTAAGGTTATGTCCATATAGGACTCGTTTTACTGTGGATATAGATACTTTTGTACCCGTTTCCTTCAGAATCTCCAGAAGATCCTTTGCTGTTGTTCTGGGATTGATTTGCACTTCTCGCACCACAGTGTATTCATCTCTAGCAGACAGAACACGTCTCCTTCCTGAGCGGTATGATGGCTGCGTGGTCCCATGGTGTTTATACTTGCGTACTATTGTTTTTACAGATGAACGTGGTACCTTCAGGCATTTGGAAATAGCTCCCAAGGATGAACCAGACTTGTGGAGGTCTACAATTCATTTCTTAGGTCTTGGCTGATTTCTTCTGATGTTCCCATGATGTAAAGCAAAGAGGGACTGAGTTTGAAGGTAGGCCTTGAAATACATCCACAGGCACACCTCCAATTGACTCAAATTAAGTCAATTAGCCTATCAGAAGCTTTAAAAGCCATGACAATTTTCTGGAATTTCCCCAAGCTGTTTAAAGGCACAGTCAACTGTGTATGTAAACTTCTGACCCACTGGAATTGTGAGAATGATTTATTAGTGAAATAATCTGTCTGTAAAAAATTGTTGGAAAAATTACTTGTGTCATGCACAAAGTAGATGCTCTAACCGACTTGCCAAAATTATAGTTTGTTGACAAGAAGTTTGTGGAGTAGTTGAAAAACGAGTTAATGAATCCAACCAAAGTATGTAAACTTCTGACTTCAACTGTAAATACTTTAACTGATTTGTAATACTCAGTTCCAATTTTAAAAAAAGTTAAGATTGGCCGTTGATCACAGTTTTTTACATGGTGGGGTGAGGATATTATATCAAAATGGGGTTGCAGGCCAAATAAGTTTCTGAACCCCTGCCTTAGCAGTATGATCTAATAGATAATGTAATTATATACTAATAGCCATACACAGAACAATTTCCTGTCACTGAATGCCCTATGAACATCTGTGCTCAAAGAGAAACACCACTTGAGACAATTATATTTATGTGAATACTTACGGCCAGTGCCTCCTCCCTGTCCGTCTGAGTTCAAGTCTAGGCCAGCAAGCTGAAAACACAAAATCCTGTTTAGGCACACTTAAATTAACACAAGCACTGTATAACCAAAGTGTGAATTAATGCTTCCAAATCAGATAGAGCAAAGTGCCAAACAGAGTCAGATCCTAGCACTGGCTGGAAAAGTAAAGTTCTCAGTGTGAGAGAGCCTGTAGGGCAAGTAAATAAATCAAAATGTTGACATTAAAAGAAATAGATTCTGAGTGTGCTAAAGGATCGATTCACAGTCAACGTTCTTGGCTTGAGTCCTAAGGTTCGTAGTGAATAGACTAACGTTAACATCTAGCTAGCTACAGACAATAAAATAAAGAGGAGGTTAAATTGCTAGTCAACTATGTTTTACATAACAAACCCAACATTAACTAGCAAATGGCATATTGGCTTCGTAAACGCAGTCTAGAGTATATTCGTCCCCTACTGTACAGTAGACAAATAGTTATTTCCTGCGCCACGTTTCAAGACTCCGCAGTTAACGTTACTTTTACCGGCCGGTAGAATTTCATCAAGCTAACCAGCTAGCAAGTAAACTAACGGATAGTTGAATAACAACGGCCAGGTAACTAACTACTTCCCATGTTGACAAATCTAAGCTCCGTAGATAGCTACATTACTTAGCAAACGTTAGCTAAGGCCTAACAGAGCCTGGATAAATTGTCGTAAAATCATCAACTGCGCAATCGGTACCGGCCTCACGTGTAGGTAACCTTAGGATGGCTAGTTAAACACATTGCATAGGTTATAATTAACATGGTTTAAAGCTGCCAGTTAACTACTATGCCGCAATAGACAGCAAGTGTTCACGACAATCTTTTTGAGACAAAGAATTTGCTACCAATTAGTCTGATCGGAACATAATATTACTAGGCAGTATTCGCTAGCTCCGCCATGACCATCTAATTTCACCGGCGACACACACCAACCACCATTTTACCAGACACATCCACGCAGTTAGCTACGCGCTAGCTAACCTACGGACCACTTCAGCTTGCTAGCTTAGCATACACGTAGCAAGCTGACGAGAGTGTTATTTTAGGTGTCTTAACTTGATATTGGTTCATTTTATTTGATTTTACTAAATCAATAAAAAAAATGAAGTAGTCACTCACCTGCTGATCTAGACCGTGTGGATTATCGACGACCACATGACTCATAACTAAAGAGAATAGTGAGGATTATTTCTCAAGAGAAATGCTTTTCTTTGTTAGCAGGCTAAATTAGCTAGATAGTTTCTTTGTAGATCACAGAATTAGTTCTTGATTCCAGTCCGTAATATGTGGTTGATTTGATGTCCTTTCAGGCAATTAAACACATTTATTTTGTTATTAAATTATCCTTTCTGGCAGTTTCAAATTAAAGTACTAACTTCAGCTGTAACCGACACCTTCCACTGGCTTCTCCGTGGTGGAATGAAGCTGAACTACTCACACAGGTACCGCGAGATATCACTAGAACCCGCAACCTCTTCTTCTTCTTCGGTTGGGTTTATCGGCGGTTGGCATCTAACGTTAGGATGCATTACCGCCACCTACTTTACTGGAGTGTGGGCCAGAGACGGGGAGAAACTAAATCCTGCCAGCCCGTTGCTCTTAAAAAAAGATAACAAAATATACATGTCTGCCCCTTAGTATCTATATTAAACTGCTCATGCCATCTCTGCACCATCACTGTCCATATCAGACTTGTTGTCTCTGCCTTGCTCATTGAAACTACAACAACAACATCCCCACTACTAAGTGCTTGTTTAGCCAGTACATCAACTGCCTCGCCCCCCTCCAACCCCACATGGGCTGGGACCCAAGTAAATCTTATCTGTCTAATCCTGCCATGAGTTTGTAGTACCTCATAAAGCAGATATTGTGTGCTACGTGAGCTAAATAACTGTAGTCATCAACACTGCACATGAATCAGAGCAAATAAGTACTCTGCCAGGCTTGACTTCCTCCACCCACTGCAAGGGCAACAGTATGGCCATTAGCCTCCCGTATATACAGCCAGACGATGTGTAATACGTTTCCTGACTGCTACCAAACATTCCTACACTACAAATGCTGATCCAGTACGTCCTGTTCTTGGATGTTTTGAACCATCTGTGTTAATGGCCACAAAATCCTGATATACAGTATCCAGACATCTATTAAACAAATCAGATGGATCAACGTCCTCCCTATCTTTCTGTAGTCTCTCCAACACTTCTAGATCACCTACTGGAGGGGGGTGTAGCCATGGTGGATTTATAGGAATAGCTACCATTGGACTAAACTCCCTTCCATACAGTCCCTTCTCCTTCGCCTGGGTATTACCCTCCCACCCAAAGCTCGTGTTCTGTCCTCGCTCATGTTCCCAGCATGCCTGTAAAATCTCTTTCGCAGGATGAGACACCCCATGTCCCTGTAGGCTGACCCAATAATTAATTGCCAGCTGCTGTCTCCTAATCTGCAATGGCATATCCCCCATCTCCACCTGTAGTGCAGCCACTGGGGATGTCAGAAACTCCCCACTACATATTCTGAGTCCTTGACCCTGTATGACATCTAGCCTTTACAATAAAGTCTGGGCTGTCGAACCATACGCTATACTGCCATAGTCTACTACAGATCGGATCAATGCAACATACATGGTCCTCAATGAGGAACACTCAGCCCCTCACTCCTTCCCCATCAGACAGCGCATCACATGTAGCACCATCTTACACTCCCCCCATACCTCACACTCACAGATTCCTGTCATCGCACTAGATACCAGAGTGAGGTCCAGAGTGAGGTCCTCTTTCTCTGTGGCTACATCAATCCTGGTTCCTCGGCCATCATTCAGGAACACCAGATCTTTCATTTCTTTCAGATTTTCCATCACCTGGTAATTTCCATCCATCCGTACTCCCCTGTATCTCTTGAACCTGTATCTCCATGGACCTCTGGACTTGGACCACCCCTCATATGACACCCTTCTCTCCACTCCCACTGCCTGCTTCATTGCCTCACACCCACCATATGCCACACTATGAGCACCCCCACGGCTGCAGCACGTTGGTTGTCCACCATACCCACACCCCCATACTCATGCTGCCCTCCATACCTGCCACACCTCTTTTTCTCTTTACAGGCTGTTGCCACATGGCAGGTATAACATCTGTCATGGCAATTCTAATCAATAATGAGGAGAGATAAGGTCAATCACCAATCAGGATATTACCTTATTCAAAACGTATAAATGAAGAGCAGGTCACACCACACACACACACAAGTGAATGGAGTGAGTGCTCTGCAATAATGAGGCTGGTCGACCCAACACTCCGAGAGCCTCACCTTACAGCGGAATCCTGGTTCTTACGTAGCAGACACTAAACATGCTTAGTCATAGCTGGTTCCACCCCTCCCATGCAGATCAGGGGGCATCATAAGCCACCTCGGATTCATCTTGTGGTTATCTGCACCTGGTGTTGTTTTAACCCCGAACCTGGCTTAGTTTCTCAGATGCAAGAATGATTAAGAACAATGATGGATTGTTCTACTCCTAAACTAACGCTAGTAAAACCCATGTACTTGACCATACGTCCAGATTAGCTGCAGGGAGCTAGAGTGGAGACCATCCCATTGAAAAACACAGCATTTGTAGAATAGAAATGTCTTACTAATTGTTAAGTATTTATTGTTAACTATTAATAGCAAACAAATCAGGTAAATACTGAATTTTTCTCTCACACATTTTAAAGTCTTCGGTACATACAGTAGGCCCTCACATAATAACTTATACAGTGCTTTCGGAAGGTATTCAGACCTGACTTTTTCCACATTTTCTTACATTACAGCCGTATTCTAAAATGTTTTTTTCCCTCATCAATCTAAACACAATACGTGCCAGGTTTCCTCCAGACATGACACTTGGCATTCAGGCCAAATAGTTTAATCTTGGTTTAATCAGACCAGAACATCTTGTTTTTCATGGTCTGAGAGTCCTTTAGGTGCCTTTTGGAAATCTCAATATGGACTGTCATGTGCCTTTTACTGAGGAGTGGCTTCCGTCCGGCCACTACCATACAGGCCTGATTGGTGGAGTGCTGCAGAGATGGTTGTCCTTCTGGAAGGTTCTCCCATCACCACAGAGGAACTCTGGAGCTTTGTCAGAGTGACCATCGGGTTCTTGGTCACCTCCCTGTCCTTCTCCCCCGATTACTCAGTTTGGCCGGGCGGTCAGCTCTAGGAAGAGTCTTGGTGGTTCCAAACTTCTTCCATTTAAGATTGATGGAGGCCAATGTGTTCATGGGGACATTCAATGGTGCAGACATTTTGTGGTACCCTTCCCCAGATCTGTGCTTCAACACCATCCTGTCTCAGAGTTCTATGGACAATTCCTTCGACCTCATGGCTTAGTTTTTGATCTGACATGCACTGTCAACTGTGGGACCTTATATAGACAGGTGTGCCTTTCCAAATCGTGTCCAATCAAATGAATATACCACAGGTGGACTCCAATCGAGTTGTAGAAACATCTCAAGGATGATCAATGGAAACAGGATGCACCTGACCTCAATTTCTAGTGTCATAGCAAAGGGTCTGAATACTTATGTAAAATAAAATACTTTACAAAAAGGCTCTGTGCTGTTATCCTCAAAAGGAGGGGTTTTGAAAGTTATTGAAAACAATGATTTTAACCCCTATTTCTTTTTGTTTGCAAAAATTACTGTTTTCACTTTGCCATTATGGGGTATTGTGTGTAGATTGATGATGATTTTTATTTATTTAATCCATTATAGAGTAAGGCTGTAACATAACAAAATGTGAAGGGGTCTGAATACTTTCTGAATGCACTGTATATCCTATGGTTACTTTATTTGGCAGTACCCTGTCCTTGAAGTGTAACAGAATAGACAGCTATCTACCCTAACTCCACCCCTAACTCCACCCCTTGTTGCTAGCAATCTTTGAACATTCACCAGAACGCCTCCTCTCAAATTGTTACTTACCTCTTTAATACTAACACTCACAGACACTCCTGTTATCACCCCTTTAATCCACTGCTTCCCTGTTTGATCAGCCCAGCTGCTCCACACTACTCCTGTTATCACTCCTTTAATCCACTGCTTCCCTGTTTGATCAGTCCAGCTGCTCCACACTACTCCTGTTATCACTCCTTTAATCCACTGCTTCCCTGTTTGATCAGTCCAGCTGCTCCACACTACTCCTGTTATCACTCCTTTAATCCACTGCTTCCCTGTTTGATCAGCCCAGCTGCTCCACACTACTCCTGTTATCACTCCTTTAATCCACTGCTTCCCTGTTTGATCAGTCCAGCTGCTCCACACTACTCCTGTTATCACTCCTTTAATCCACTGCTTCCCTGTTTGATCAGTCCAGCTGCTCCACACTACTCCTGTTATCACCCCTTTAATCCACTGCTTCCCTGTTTGATCAGTCCAGCTGCTCCACATCACCTTACACCACCGTATTTGCTCCACTCTGAGAGCTTATTCCCTCTGAGCCATTTCCCCCCTTTTTCTCCCCAATTTAGATCTTGTCTCATCACTGCGATTCCCCAACGGGCTCGGGAGACGAAGTTCGAGTAATGAGTCCTCTGAAACATCACCGACCAAACATGACCCGCTTAACCCGGAAGCCAGCCGCAACAATGTGTCGGAGGAAACCATGTTCAACTGACTACCGAGGTCAGCCAAGTAAAGCCCCCCGGCCAAACTCTCCCCTATCCTGGACGATGCTGGGCAAATTGTGCGCTGCCCTATGGGACCCCGGTCACGGCCGGTTGTGATACAGCCTGGGATTGAATCCAGGTCGTGACGCCTCTAGTACTGCAATGCAGTGCCTTTGACCGCTGCACCACTGGGAATGCCCCCAATCAACTCTTTTATCACAGTGTGACAAACGTATCGGACACATCGCCCCAACTCCCCTTTCCTCCCTTAACTTCAGAATCACTTTTTGCTCCTCCTCCCCTTGCCACTTATCATGCCCTATCTACCTCCAAACTGGCACTGGTGTTGGAAACTGTTGCTCTTCTCAAACTTCCTTTTCTGCGTCCTCTCTGCCTCCATAGACCTCTCGCTCCCCTTCAAACTACTCCCTTTCTCTCTCGCTTTCTTTTCTCTTTCTTACTTCCCCCTTTATTTGTACCACTATGCTCCATACTTGCATCACTTTCTTGTCCAGCGCTATCTCCTACCACCTCTGACCAAGTCACAGCACAGCCGCACCAAACCGGCGCCACAGTGAGTCAAATTTTATTGTTTGTTTATCAATGATTGACACCGGAGCTCCAATCAACCCACATCCCAACAACCTTTTCTGTCCCGGCCACCCCAACCTGTAGCCTTCTTCTCCCGTGGTTTCATGGCGTTCGCACCTGTTTGTTTGTGCATGCCGCCAGCTACTGTGCTGGCGGCACAGAGTGTGTGGTCGATCATGTTACATTTTGTGATACAAAAATAAAAAGGAAGAGGGAAAGGGAAAACAGTTTGCACCACCAGCTAACCCTACACCACACAACTACTACATATCACCAGCTAACCCTACACCACACAACTACTACATATCACCAGCTAACCCTACACCACACAACTACTACATATCACCAGCTAACCCTACACCACACAACTACTACATATCACCAGCTAACCCTACACCACACAACTACTACATATCACCAGCTAACCCTACACCACACAACTACTACATATCACCAGCTAACCCTACACCACACAACTACTACATATCACCAGCTAACCCTACACCACACAACTACTACATATCACCAGCTAACCCTACACCACACCACTACTACATATCACCAGCTAACCCTACACCACACCACTACTACATATCACCAGCTAACCCTACACCACACAACTACTACATATCACCAGCTAACCCTACACCACACCACTACTACATATCACCAGCTAACCCTACACCACACCACTACTACATATCACCAGCTAACCCTACACCACACCACTATTACATACCATCATCTGACCAAACACCAGATCACTATTACATACTACCAACTGACCAAACACCAAATCACTATTACATACCACCAACTGACCAAACACCACACCACTATTACATACCACCAACTGACCAAACACCAAATCACTATTACATACCACCAACTGACCAAACACCACACCACTATTACATACCACCAACTACCCCTACACCATACCACTATTACATACCACCAACTAACACTATACCACACCACTATTACATACCACCAACTAACACTACACCACACCACTATTACATACCACCAACTAACCCTACACCACACCACTATTACATACCATCAACTGACCAAACACCAAATCACTATTACATACCACCAACTGACCTTACACTATACATCTATTACATACCACCAACTGACCAAAAACCACACCACTATTACATACCACCAACTAACCCTACACCATACCACTATATTAACCTAACTAAACCTACACCAACCCACTATATTAACTTAACTAATCCTACACCATACCACTATATTAACCTAACTAATCCTACACCATACCACTATATTAACCTAACTAACCCTACACCAACCCACTATACATAACCAACTAAACTATACCAACCCACTATATTAACCAACTAATCCTACACCATACCACTATATTAACCTAACTAATCCTACACCATACCACTATATTAACCTAACTAACCCTACACCAACCCACTATATTAACCTAACTAAACCTACACCATACCACTATATTAACCTAACTAACCCTACACCATACCACTATATTAACCTAACTAACCCTACACCATACCACTATATTAACCTAACTAACCCTACACCAACCCACTATATTAACCTAACTAACCCTACACCACTATTACATACCACCAACTGACCAAACACCACACCACTATTACATACCACCAACTGACCCTACATGATACCACTATATTAACCTAACTAACCCTACACCATACCACTATATTAACCTAACTAATCCAACACCATACCACTATATTAACCTAACTAACCCTACACCATGCCACTATATTAACCTAACTAACCCTACACCAACCCACTATATTAACTTAACTAATCCTACACCAACCCACTATATTAACCTAACTAACCCTACACCATACCACTATATTAACCTAACTAACCCTACACCATACCACTATATTAACCTAACTAACCCTACACCATACCACTATATTAACCTAACTAACCCTACACCAACCCACTATATTAACCTAACTATATCATGACACAAGGCGAGACCCAGATACAGACACAAGAGGCAGATGGTTGGAGTTTTAGGAATAGGCAAGAGAATGGTCGTGGACAGGGAAAAGGTCAAAACCAGTTCAGAGTCCAGGAGGAACAGAGTGACAGACAGGCTCGAGGTCAAGGCTGGCAGAATGGTCAGGCAGGCAGGCAGGTACAGAGTGCAGAAACAGGCAAGGTCAAAACCGGGAGGACTCGAAAAAGGAGAATAGCAAAGGCAGGCGAATGGGGAAAAACCACTGGTTGACTTGGAAACATACAAGACGAACTAGCACAGAGAGACAGGAAACACAGGGATAAATACACTGGGGAAAACAAGCTACATCTGGAGGGGTTGGAGACAATAACAAGGACATGTGAAACAGATCAGGGTGTGACAAACTAACCTTAACCCATACCACTATATTAACCTAACTAACCCTACACCAGGCTGACGGCCCGGGACGCTTTTGTTCAAAAACACCTTGTAACTCTTCTGGTAAAACTTTGTACACCCAAGTACATCACTGCAGCTGCCACCACAACATCTATTTTCTGTGATTTACTTTCCATTTCTGTGGAACAGTTGATAACCATGGTAATGAATGCTAATAAGCCAACCTTACTGAAACACAAATTCGTATCACTCTGTATTGGCCTAGTCCTTACTGCTCACCCTCCACCCATCATCCTCTACTCTCTTCACTGCCTCAGCATACAACACCTTCATTTTTACTCTGACCCTAGCAACCTTAACCTGTCTCTCTCACACCGGGCAACATGGGTACCCCCACAATTGACACACACAGGGTTTTCCACCTTTGTCCCATGCCCTTCTGCACACTTCCCACATCTGGGAATCTCAGAAAATAATCGCAAGTCCACTTCGATCTACATTCACCTATTTAACAATGAGACTACATATGGGTCACTCAAAAGGCAGGCCTCCACTTTCTCCACTCCCACTGGGCCAGAATCATCCTTTCCATGACCATTGGGGCGAGGCTCGGACTCTGAGTTCTTTACCACATCTGCACCCTCACCTTCGTCAGGTTTCTGAGCCATCCGCTGTATTGTTTGCACAATACACACTGATGATCTTTCTCCAATACCCAATGGTATTCCTTTGGTATTCTGTTCCTTAGCTCAATTTACTAGTCTGGCTATCTCTGGCCTCTCCATGCTTGCAAAACGTGGGCTATTCAGCATCTGAGAGTAGCATCCATAAGCATTCCGGTTTCTGGAAGTGACATCAGCCAGTCCCGCCAACCCGCAACCTTTTGCGTGGAAATATAAGTCTACCGTATCTGCTTTTTGCTCAGGTGAAGTGCGTATCGTAGTTAAGTAAATAATATAATTGCAAAAAATAGGAAAGTATTTTGAATGGGACTGAATTTTGTCTCCCCACACGGTTAGTTGTACAAGACAGTGTGTGTAGGGGAGCTTTATAAAACACAAATAGATGTCTGCTAACGATTTGCTGTCATCTGCTGGACAATCAGATTTACAGCAGAAAAAAATCACGTGCCTACTGTTCCCGTCAGACGCATGGTCTATTTCACCGGAAGAAATCGTCTAGCTCAACCTTACACTTCCTCTTTCCGTCATCGGGGTTTAGGTAGGAGAATGTTGATTTTATTCTCTTTACCGAATCCGAGTTAAATCTTGTATAATATACTATCATCCACTCGAAAAAAAACGTAGAAAACGTATAATAGACACTGCTAACTATGGTCGTTGTATCATTGAAGCGACAAAATTAGATTTTTAATGCGTTTTAAATCTTAGATGATTGTGGTGTGAATATGGGTGCGCAGTGACATGGGCTCATTCGTCTTGGTGAAGCGGTAATCACTAGCTGCCGGTAACCCGGTTTTCTGGTTGTTATTTGTTCAGACGTTCCGTATTTATTGTCCACGAGCGTAGAGCCATCGCTGTATATATTTTTTTACCCAATATTTATTTTACTGGTTAGTTTCTAGTTACATAGTGTAGTGAGTCGACACTGAACATTAATGGGTAACGTTAAGCTAGCCAGCGTTGGCATATGCTAAGACAATCCGCATGTCGGCTAGCTAACGTTAATTGGCTGACAACTTTACAACTACATGCAAGTATTGTCCATTAACATGAATTTGTTAGTTAACAATTCCGCCTTAATGCAGAGAATGATCCTTACTTGATATCATGGTTGGTTAGGCAGCTAGCTAGGTAACGTTGGGTATATAGCTAAACGTCAGCTGCCAATGGCAGGTATATTTAGCGAAATATACACCGCTGCTACTCTGTTATTATCTATGCATAGTGCCTTTAACTCTACCTACATGTACATATTACCTCGACTAACCGGCCCCCTCACATTTACTCTACCGGTACGCCCTGTATCACTATTGTTAATTTACTACTGTTTTTTAATTACTTTGATTAATTCGTATTTTTTTTAAACTGCATTGTTGGTTAGAGGCTTGTAAGTAAGTGTTTCACTGTAAGCTCTACACCTGTTGCATGTGACTAATAAGATTTGATTTAATTTTGTCTGGGTCTGTCTTGAACTCCGTATACTTTGATCCGGGCTGTAACTGAATTCTCAAAATTGTTTCCAGTCACAATGGGCCGTGTTATCAGGGGACAGAGGAAAGGTGCTGGCTCTGTGTTCAAAGCCCACGTGAAGCACAGAAAAGGTGCTGCTAAACTCCGACACATTGACTTTGCTGAACGTCATGGTTACATCAAGGGAATTGTGAAGGTAATGCTCTCACAATAGCAA
This sequence comes from Oncorhynchus nerka, assembly GCF_034236695.1. Classification (NCBI taxonomy): domain Eukaryota; kingdom Metazoa; phylum Chordata; class Actinopteri; order Salmoniformes; family Salmonidae; genus Oncorhynchus; species Oncorhynchus nerka. The sequence goes on along the minus strand of NC_088398.1, from coordinate 73,518,017 downwards.
TTTTTTTTATGCTGCTGAAATATACCGTTTTCTACAACGTCCCAAGTTGAGTTTGCCATGCATTGTTTTAAGAACTTTTGTTTAAAACTATTTGCTTTGGACCTGACTTGACCGTTGTCTCCCTCAGGATATCATCCATGACCCAGGCCGTGGCGCTCCCCTGGCCAAGGTGGCTTTCCGTGACCCCTACCGATTCAAGAAGAGGACTGAGCTGTTTATTGCTGCAGAGGGCATCCACACCGGCCAGTTCATCTACTGTGGAAAGAAAGGTGAGGAATGGAACTGGACATGGGGTTGATTACCTGTAGTCTGCTTAGTTTGTTACCTCATCTAGGCTATTTTTTAGAACTATCTAGAATACCTCAGCAGTGTTTGTCAGACCATGAGATCTTGAAAACATCTGTAGCGTCTTAATGGTTTGGCCACGGCGACCCCCATAAGCGTCACTGGACCTGTCTGAAGTCGGTATTGCCTATTTGCCAACTATTGTCTGTAGCGTCCAGACGGTTTAGGCTACATTAATATGACCCCTCAAAGGTGTGTTATGCTCTAGGACTGTCACATCTAGTCTGAAGGTAGCCTGGTACCAGTTTAGAGCCTAAAATACAAATAATGTCCTGATCTTCTCTATAGGCGAACAATTTTTCAATGTAAATAGGTGAATTGCAGTAAGGCCAAATTGAATGTTTAAACATCATTTGCACAAAAAAAAAAACTTTTGTTCTGAAATTCAACATTTATTGCTGAATGACTATCTTATAACAACTATCTCTCTCAGCTCAACTGAACATCGGTAATGTCTTGCCCGTGGGCACCATGCCAGAGGGAACCATCATCTGCTGTTTGGAGGAGAAGCCTGGTGACAGGGGCAAGCTGGCCAGGGCGTCTGGGAACTACGCCACAGTCATCTCCCACAACCCAGACACCAAGAAGTCCAGGGTCAAGCTGCCCTCTGGCTCAAAGAAGGTCATCGCCTCCGCAAACAGAGCAGTTGTTGGTAAGAATGTGAGATTGTTTTGCTTTGCGTATATTGGTGAGCTGAAGGTTTCAATGTTTTCTAATTAATGGTGAGGTGGATGTGTTTTGTACAGTATATCAGCATACTAGGCTCATTCTACTGAATTGTTCATTTTGTTACATGTCAACTGTTAAACGTGTTGGTCTCAGAGTGCTGTGAATTCTACTAGAAAAGCTGGAATGAGTAGGTCATCCTGGCATTTAAAGTATACTTAATTTCCCTGGGGCGGCAGGGTAGCCTAGTGGTTAGAGCGTTGGACTAGTAACCGGAAGGTTGCAAGTTCAAACCCCCGAGCTGACAAGGTACAAATCTGTCGTTCTGCCCCTGAGTGGGCAGTTAGCCTAGGAACAGTAGGTTATCATTGAAAATAAGAATTTGTTCTTAACTGACTTGCCTGGTTAAATAAAGGTAAAATAAAAGTCAAACTTTCTTCGCTACCCAAAATGCCTTTTTAGAAAAGTACAGATATTCGGACACTGCCACTTGCTCATAAGGGTCCAATTAACCCCCGTCTTGATGAAATGTGCTGCACTGTGCACATGTATTTTGATAAGATGTGATCAGACAGTTTTGCCAGAGAACAGGAAAACCAGAGTATTTACTGCCATTCAGAATATGGGTCCTACCAGTTGTGACATGGCTGGTTAGGTAATCCTGTCCACCAGAGTAATAGTTCTCTCCTCTCGTCATCAGGTGTGGTTGCTGGAGGTGGACGTATTGACAAGCCCATCCTGAAGGCCGGTCGTGCCTACCACAAGTACAAGGCCAAGAGGAACTCATGGCCACGTGTCCGTGGTGTGGCCATGAACGTAAGTGGACATCTCTTCTGCATATGTTTATGGAAAACTGAAGGTTAGATTTGGATCTTGAAGTTCTACTTCAAGCAGTCTTCCAGAGATAGTGTCTTTCTTTGCACCTGATATACCTCAGGTTTGTAGATGGCCCTACTAGGCTTGGGTGGTATCCAGGTTGTCATACCGACCTTGTGCAATCCTGATATTGAGTAATACTGGCATTGAACATTGCCTCTAATCTGAAGGTTTGCAATGCTAACAAGTACATGTAACAGCCAATGCTAAGGGAGCAGATTGACAAACAGCCATGCTCTTGATCTAGGTAATTCTCATCACATAGCTAGATAACTAGCTAGTAAATAAGCAAACCCAATGTCCAACGTTTAGCGCAGACGTTAACTTAAAGCGGCAATTGCCACACCTGGTTTGGTAAAAAGCTGAGGCTTGTGATTTACCATGGCTAAGCCCCAACTACTTTAAATGCTGTTTTAAAGCTCTGCTGACTTTCTCCCCTTTTCCCCCCTCTAGCCTGTTGAGCATCCCTTCGGTGGTGGTAACCACCAGCATATTGGAAAACCCTCAACTATCAGGAGGGACGCACCTGCTGGTCGCAAGGTCGGTCTCATTGCTGCCCGTCGTACAGGCAGACTGCGTGGAACAAAGACCGTCTCGGAGAAGGAGAATTAGATGTCTTGACAATAAAATATGTTCCAATGAAGCTAACCTGTGTTGACTCCATTTGTTAGGTTAGTGCTCCAGTGGAGTTGGACCCTAGAGGACTTGCTAACTGGTGAAATTGGGTTGGAGCAGACTGCATATTTCACTGTTGTACTTTTTTTTTTACATTAAGTTGGGCCTCATCACCCGAACAATTTGGCTGGTTACAGGTTAAATAAAAGGTTATTCAGTATTGTATGGCCAGAAGGGGAGCCTGAATATGCAAACCTACAGTTAAATGGGAATCACTGAAATATACTAGTGATGGAATCAGGATGATAATTTGCCTTCAAGCTACCCGCAATTACAGACCAAGTCTATTGCAAGCAGTAGCCTACATGAGAATCCAGAAAGTAAATGTACATAGACATTTTTACCAAGTCGGTTACATGAATACAATATTCCATGTTTATTTGCTAAGGGCGCAATGCGACTGTAGCTCCAGAATTCAACGTCACACCATGGCAAAAAACGGTGCTGAACTCTGTACAGTCGATACCTTTAAAAATAAGACAAGGACAAAATGTTTATAAATCAAATTCTATTCTTTGTGTGAAATACAAAATAAATTCTATAAAATAAGAGCGAAGTATTATGGTGGGCAGAATATTTGGTATTTTAGACAAATCCCCAAAATACACACATTCAAGTTAGCAATTAAATAGTTTTACTGATGTATACCTTTTTAAATCCTAAAGAATTACTTAGCCCATGTTGCAACACGACTAATCAGCCGATACAGTGTGCCCCTTCTCCAAGGAGAGGACGCTGCGGCCCCAGAGTGGACCAGCCTGGTGAGCCCCGGCGTTTGACTAGTATCTACCAAAGAGACTGCAGGTTTCATACGTGTTTTTCTTTCTCAAAATTCCTATAGATGAATACTAAGCACCCTATCCCACCAAAAATAGACTGGCGAATGTTTAGTTGGATTACAATAATGTGCAATTGAAAAACCACTTTGTATTGGTTCAAAATACCACCCTGAATGTACAAGGGGAAGATGAGAAAATAAAAGCCATAAGGAATTGTCTGGATGAAGGACAGATGTTATCACATATCTTCCCTTGAGCTATGCTATTCGGGTGAGAAGCCATGCTAAACATTACAGCATATCAACTAGAACTTCCGAAAAGATCAATTACCAAAAAAAAAAAAAAAAAAAAAGGCAACGAGTTCCAGAACAATGTTGCATCACCATTTTTTCATCAACCAAAACACCGTAAAAGTTAACCCAACCATTCCATGTCTCACTAAAACCAACCCCAGCTCATCAGTTGATTTGGCATCGGTCAAGAGGTTGCCAAGGAGCTTACTAATAATAACAATGTGTCCTCCTAAAGGTGAATGACTGGTAACCGTCCGATGGCAGACCAAATATCACTGCCGAGGGTGATAAAACAAAAATACATTTTTTTCCTCTTAAGTGTTGCTTTTTTGTTATTTTTGTTTCTCGCAAGATCTCTCTCCGAACAGCAAACCTGACGGGGGGGGTCATTTTAACAGTCAAAACAAACACACTATGTACAACTTTTCGTCATGTTGACAAGTGTGTCAGCATCGTCAAGCCTGGGTATTCTATGTTCATTACAACACTATCCCCTCTGCAGTCGACAGCCCCAGGGGAGAGCACCTCCCCCAGGCAGGCAGCACAGTAGCATGAGAGACTTGAGGGGGCCTGGAGAGGAGCTGTGAAGCCTGGCCCTGCCCTGGAGACCCCAAAGAGAGAGAGAGTCCCGATCAGGAGCTTGGTCAGTCACCTGGAGGGGAGAGGAAAGAGAGCAGGAGGCTGGAGGTACAGCAGAGGGGAGTGCTGGTGTTACTCCTTAGGCGAGGTAGGGGCCGTGGAGGTGGAGGGGACCTCCTCAGTGCTCTCCCAGTTCTCTTGTGCTCTTGGGCCGGGGTCAGGGCCTGGGGTAGAAGGGGCAGGGCCAGGGTGCTGAGGGTTGTTCATGAGCTGGGCAGCGGGGCCTGTGTATGGCTGTCCGTGGGGATGGTTGTTCTGTGGAGGAATGAGAAAACAAAATCAGGTTTTTAGTGGAACTACTGATGTGCGATGGAACTTCTGACAAAATGTCGGTCATTCATTCGTTTAGAAGCCTCCGTTTACAGGGATAGTAAACAGTCACAGTATAGTGTCTGTGTACCTGCTGAAACTGTGTGGTCGTCCCAGGAGATGAGTGTGGGTAGAGGGAGGTGTCCTCTGGAGGGGAGGTGTCCTGATCTTCAGAGGCTTCCTGGTCATCGGGCTCCTGGGAAATGAAGTCCAGGATTATTACCATTTTCATTCCCAATGCATTTTTTCCCACCTAACATTCATACACAACTCAAACCTACTGGCCTAATAGCATAATATGAACATTAGCCTATTTTAACTGAATGAGATGGAAGAGAGTGACACGCTGTGTAGGAGTGTGACGGCCTTGGATGTTGTAATATCAACTGAGGGAGGGTTAAATATAAAATAGACTATTATGTGAGTGGGTAGTATTCTCCACAGCATGGTGGGAGACATGCTCTACTGAGATCATGTTTCCATATACACTACATGACCAAAAGTATGGACAATGGACACCTGCTCGTCAAACGTCTCATTCCAAAATCACGGGCATTAATATGGAGTTGGTCCCCCCCTTTGCTGCTAGAACAGCCTCCACTCTCAGGGAAGAGCATTAGTGATGTTGGGCGATTAGGCCCGCAGTCAGTGTTCCAATTCATCCCAAAGGTGTTCGATGAGGGTGAGGTCAGGGCTTTGTGAAATCCAGTCAATTTCTTCCACATTGAAAAACAATTTCTGTATGGACCTCGCTTTGTGCACGGGGTCATGCTGAAACAGAAAAAGGCCTTCCCCAAACTGTTGCCACAAAGTTGGAAGTGCAGAATCGTCCAGGATGTCATTGTATGTCATTGTATACATCAATTTTTCCATTATTAAAGTGGCTGGAGTTGAGTCAGTATTGTTGGCAGCAGCCACTCAATGTTAGTGGTGGCTTTTTAACAGTCTGATGGCCTTGAGATAGAAGCTGTTTTTCAGTCTCTCGGTCCCTGCTTTAATGCACCTGTACTGACCTCGCCTTCTGGATGATAGCGGGGTGAACAGGCAGTGGTTCGGGTGGTTGTTGTCCTTGATGATCTTTCTGGCCTTCCTGTGACATCGGGTGGTGTAGGTGTCCTGGAGGGCAGGTTGTTTGCCCCCCCGGTGATACGTTGTACCGACCTCACTACCCTCTAGAGAGCCTTACGGTTGTGGGCGGAGCTGTTGCCGTACCAGGCGGTGACACAGTCCGACAGGATGCTCTCGATTGTGCATCTGTAAAAGTTTGTGAGAGCTTTTGGTGACAAGCCAAATTTCTTCAGCCTCCTGAGGTTGAAGAGGTGCTGCTGCGCCTTCTTCACCACGCTATCTGTGTGGGTGGACCATTTCAGTTTGTCCATGATGTGTACGCAGAGGAACTTAAAACTTACTACCCTCTCCATTACTGTCCCGTCGATGTGGATAGGGGGGTGCTCCCTCTCCTGTTTCCTGAAGTCCACGATCATCTCCTTTGTTTTGTTGACGTTGAGTGTGAGGTTATTTTCCTGACACCCCACTCCGAGGGCCCTCACCTCCTCTCTGTAGGCCGTCTCGTAGTTATTGGTAATCAAGCCTACCACTGTAGTGTCGTCTGCAAACTTGATTGAGTTGGAGGCGTGCATGGCCACGCAGTCGTGGGTAAACAGGGAGTACAGGAGAGGACTCAGAACACACCCTTGTGGGGCCCCAGTGTTGAGGATCAGCAGGGTGGAGATGTTGTTACCTACCCTCACCACCTGGAGGCGGACCGTCAGTAAGTCCAGTACCCAGTTGCACAGGGCGGGGTCGAGACCCAGGGTTTGGAGTTTGGAGGGTACTATGGTGTTAAATGCTGAGCTGTAGTTGATGAACAGCATTCTCACATAGGTATTCCTCTTGTCTAGAAATATATTATGAACACATGCGATTTAAATGGCTGACATAAACCACAGGTTTTCCCTATGTACCAACCTAGTCTCAACACTTGAACACACCAGTAAGTACACTACACATAACACTAGCACTTCATCATCAGATCAGTTCTGTCACCATAGTTTGAGTTTGCTTTGGGGAGGTGGAACAAACCGTTTTAATTGGATAAACAGGGTTAGGTTAAGGACCAACTGAACTAAAGGGAAGCCAGGAAGTCAGTGCTGCTTTAGGTAACCAATGGGACACGGCTACTGGAAAGAGGAAATGTTTGCTCGCGGTTTGCGGTTCAGTTGGATTTTTGGCAATTTTTGTCGATGGTGCAACGTTAATCTTGACATGTTGGATTTTGGTGGGGTTGACTCTATATTATGGAACATCATAGGGATCTTAAATTGTCTATACTAGAATCCCATCAGCTCTATATCTGCTGCCAAGTAGGAACCTGGAGTTGGCTGCTTTGTCAGTCACTGGATACAGAGAAAGGATGAGTCTTCAGCGGGCTATATTCCCAAAGACCATGACGAGTAAAACATTTGCGCCATCACCAACTGTTATCACAAAATCACTTTAAGGAGCAGAACGCAAACAGCCGAGCGGACATATGACCATCCTGTCACTGCTATCTGTTATTGTCCAGCTCCTATGCTCCAGACTGTCTGTCTGTGTGTTGGTACTACTGCCCAGGCTATTCTTCCTGTGTCAATGTGCTAGTGAACAGACACCACTAACATCGCCCTGTATGGAACACCTAGAGAGGGGACAGAGTGGAAGAGGGTGCCAGGGGCTTACAGTGTGTTGCTGTGGTCCTGTCCCGTCCCCTGGCAAAAGCTGCTGTGGCGAGGACGATTTCCGCATGGCAGCTTCTTCTTCAGACATGGCCTCACCGGGCTTCGTTAAGTGACACTAGTTTGAAATGGCATAATTGATATCATTGCATAACATATACAAGGGTCAATAGTTAACCTTTCATTTAACTAGGCAAGTCAATTAAGAACAAATTCTTAATTACAATGACGGCCTACACTGGCCAAACCCTAACCAGGACGACGCTGGGCCAATTGTGCGCCGCTCTATGGGATAAACTATGTTTTCAGGTGGATTTCTTCTGTTTTTTTGTATAAGTAACGTTAGCATATATCATATCGCCATTCATGGTAAGGATTAATAAGGCTAAGCATTGTAATGTACACTGAGCTTCTGCAAAGGAGACGAACACAAAGGAATCTAGAGGAAAAAGTGAAATAATAATACATATCAACATGTTAGCTTAAAGTTTGTGTACACTACGAGGTGTGGAAGCTGGAAATAACATATCAACATGTTAGCTTAAAGTTTGTGTTAGGTGTGGAAGCTGGAAATAACATATCAACATGTTAGCTTAAAGTTTGTGTACACTACGAGTGGAAGCTGGAAATAACATATCAACATGTTAGCTTAAAGTTTGTGTACACTACGAGGTGGAAGCTGGAAATAACATATCAACATGTTAGCAAGTTTGTGTACTACGAGGTGTGGAAGCTGGAAATAACATATCAACATGTTAGCTTAAAGTTTGTGTACACTACGAGGTGTGGAAGCTGGAAATAACATATCAACATGTTAGCTTAAAGTTTGTGTACACTGTTGTGGAAGCTGGAAATAACATATCAACATGTTAAAAAGTTTGTCAGCAAATATCAACATGTTAGCTTAAAGTTTGTGTACACTACCTGGAAATAACATATCAACATGTTAGGTTTGTGTACACTACTGTGGAAGCTGGAAATAACATATCAGATGTTAAAAGTTTGTGTAAAAAATAACATATCAACATGTTACTTAAAGTTTGTGTACACTACGAGGTGTGGAAGCTGGAAATAACATATCAACATGTTAGCTTAAAGTTTGTGTACACTACGAGGTGTGGAAGCTGGAAATAACATATCAACATGTTAGCTTAAAGTTTGTGTACACTCGAAAGCTGGAAATAACATATCAACATGTTAGCTTAAAGTTTGTGTACACTACGCAGGTGTGGAAGCTGGAAATAACATATCAACATGTTAGCTTAAAGTTTGTGTACACTACGAGGTGTGGAAGCTGGAAATAACATATCAACATGTTAGCTTAAAGTTTGTGTACACTACGAAAGCTGGAAATAACATATCAACATGTTAGCTTAAAGTTTGTCCACTACGAGGTGTGGAAAAATAACATATCAACATGTTAGAAAGTTTGTGTACACTACGAGGTGTGGAAGCTGGAAATAACATATCAACATGTTAGCTTAAAGTTTGTGTACACTACGAGGTGTGGAAGCTGGAAATAACATATCAACATGTTAGCTTAAAGTTTGTGTACACTACGAGGTGTGGAAGCTGGAAATAACATATCAACATGTTAGCTTAAAGTTTGTGTACACTACGAGGTGTGGAAGCTGGAAATAACATATCAACATGTTAGCTTAAAGTTTGTGTACACTACGAGGTGTGGAAGCTGGAAATAACATATCAACATGTTAGCTTAAAGTTTGTGTACACTACGAGGTGTGGAAGCTGGAAATAACATATCAACATGTTAGCTTAAAGTTTGTGTACACTCCGAGGTGTGGAAGCTGGAAATAACATATCAACATGTTAGCTTAAAGTTTGTGTACACTACGAGGTGTGGAAGCTGGAAATAACATTCGCAAAAACTCAAAAAGACCCTACCTATAGAAATAAACACAAATTCGGAAGTTAAAAAAAAAAATAACTAAGATATCAGTTCCAGGATATTTGATAGTATGACTACAACACTTAACGCCTAGAACTTGACACGCCAGAGGAGTGAAAAAACAGTTGGTTAGCAGCAACGTGTTAACCATACATCACAAGGAAGAAAATAGTATAGTTTGTATTGCTGCATGAGATTCCATATAACCGACACTACTGTTTAACAAATTCATTAAAACTCAGCAAAAAAAAGAAACGTCCCCTTTTCAGGACCCTGTCTTTCAAAGATAATTTGTAAAAATCCAAATAACTTCACAGATTTTCATTGTAAAGGGTTTATACACCTTTTCCCATGCTTGTTCAATGAACCATAAACAATTAATGAACATGCACTTGTGGAACGGTCGTGAAGACAGCTTACAGACGGTAGGCAATTAAGGTCATAGTTATGAAAACGTAGGACACCTAAAGAGGTCTTTCCACTGACTCTGAAAAACACAAAAAGAAAGAAAGATGCTCTGCTCATCTGCATGAACGTGCCTTAGGCATGCTGCAAGGAGGCATGAGGACTGCTGATGTGGCCAGGGCAATAAATTACAATGTCCGTACTGTGAGAGGCCTAAGACAGCGCTGCAGGGGAGACGGGACGGATAGCTGATCGTCCTCACAGTGTCAGACCACGTGTAAAAACACCTGCACAGGATCGGTACAGCCGAACATCACACCTGCGGGACAGGTACAGGATGGCAACAACAACTGCCCGAGTTCCACCTGGAACGCATAATCCCTCCATCGGTGCTCAGACTGTCCGCAATCCGCAATAGGCTGAGTAAGGCTGGACTGAGGGCTTGTAGGCCTGTTGTAAGGCAGGTCCTCACCGGCAACAAAGCCGCCTATGGGCACAAACCCATCGTCGCTGGACAAGACAGAACTGGCAAAAAGTGCACTTCACTGACGAGTCGCGGTTTTGTCTCACCAGGGGTGATGGTTGGATTCAAGTTTATCGTCGAAGGAATGAGCATTACACTGATGCCTATACTCTGGAGCGGGATCGATTTGGAGGTGGAGGGTCCGTCATGGTCTGGGGCGGTGTGTCACAGCACCATCGGACAGAGCTTGTCGTCATTGCAGGCAATCTCAACGCTGTGCTCTACAGGTTAGACATCCTCCTCCCTCATGTGGTACCCTTCCTGCATGACCCTCCAGCATGACAATGCCACCAGTCATACTGCTCATTCTGTGCGTGATTTTCTGCATGACAGGAATGTCAGTGTTCTGCCATGGCCAGCGAAAAGCCCGGATCTCAATCCCATTGAGCACGTCTGGGACCTGTTGGCTCGGAGGGTGAGGGCTCGGGCCATTCTCCCAAGAAATGTCCGGGAACTTGCAGGTGCCTTGTTGGAAGAGTGGGGTAACATCTTACAGCAAGAACAGGTAAATCTGGTGCAGTCCATGAGGAGGAGACTTAATGCAGTGGGTGACCACAACAGATACTGACTGTTACTTTTTGACCCCCCCTTTGTTCAGGGACACATTATTCCATTTCTGTTAGTCACATGTTCAGTTTATGTTGGTTGTTGAATCTTGTTATGTTCATACAAATATTTACACATGTTAAGTTTGCTGAAAATAAAACGCAGTTGACAGTGAGAGGACGTTTAATTTTTTTTGCTGAGTTTAGTATTGCAGGCAAGTTCCTTGTTTCCAAATATACCCTGATGAAGACAGCTTGCCTGTCCAAACGTTGGACATTAAATTTTTGCATCTGAGCTCTTAAGAGTGTGCGGCTCTCCTTTATTTTCACGTTTTCCACTCCGCTAGCCAGCACCTTGCCTAAATAGGTGTGCGTTTCTTTTTCCTCTACATTGTTTCCACATTACCTTGACTCTGTAGGCAAAAACCACCAAGGTCAGAATGTTGCATCTTTCCCAAAATACATTATCTGAGACTATCACTACTTCAACTACCACCATTTAAGTCATGCATCCATGTTAGATATTACCTTTGGGTTGTATGTGTGTGTGTCGTATAGTGCCTGTGTGTGTGTGTGTGCGCGCGCATTTGGTGCGAGTGTTACCTCCTCGGGGCAAAGTTCGCAGGCCTTAGCCAGGGTCATACGTGCAGAGTGCGAGCGCTCCAGGAAGTACCCGTTGGAGGTCTCGTTGCTCTGGACGGGTGGAGACCAGTTGTTGTAGGTGTACTGGGGGTTCCCTGTGTAGGGTCTCCTCTCCAGCTCATCCCCCAGCCACTCCACCGCCCAGGTCCACTTACGCTTCAGGTCCCCGTTACTCTACAGACAAAGAGAGACAGAGACACAATTTGTAAGAGTGCTTATGAATGACTTTTTCCTTGCATTGCAATTAAGAATCCTGAAATGGCAATTAATTTGTTTATATACTCAAACCACCGGCGGGCCAGATTTAAATCGGCTCGTGAGCCGGATTGGACTTGAGTTTGACATGTGGTCTAGTGCATAGTGTTGTCTCTGTTGTACCTGTAGGATCTGGTAGGCCACAGAGCAGCTGCTGAACAGGGCCACCATGCACTTGATACACTGGTAGGCCCGTTTCTGGTAGTGGTTCTTGGAGCGCTGAATGGTGTCAAACAGGCCGTCCCTGTCGTCTGGTATACCCTTCAACACGTTGTGAATCCTACACAGACACACAGGGAGAGAGGGAGGTCAGTTACACATCAGATAGAACAGGGATGATGTTGGCTCGCAAAATAGAAAATTAGCCAGAGAGGAAACACCAACCAGTGAAACCGGCCATATTCCTATTCCTAGAAGGCTACAGTGTGTGTCTGAAGAACCTGAAGAAGTTACTTCAAGTCTGATGAGTTCAAATCAGATGTGTTGACACTAGGTTGGGACAAAACCCTGCATCCAGTGTGTGATCTTTCCCAGACCAAAGACGTGATAATGTCCTGAGTTTGACGTTACCTGTGTGTCTGCCAGGAGTCCTCGATGAGCAGGATCTGCAGCAGCAGATCCAGGTAAGGCCTCAGCTCGTAGGTGTAGGAGTACGCCACCTGGTGGATAACAAAACACACATCATCAATAAGATCTAACACACAGAAATATGAAAAACACCACTTGGGAGGTAGAGGACGAGACCAACGGCTTCTGAGATGTCGTGTTTTCTAGTGGTGTTGGCTGCCCACTGGGGTATATGGGCCTAGGGTGGTTATTATCTGCCATAGCAACTCAATTGAGTACGTTGACGATTACTGGGGGTATGTTTATATATACACACAGTACTAGTCAAAAGTTTGGACACACCTACTCATTCCAGGGTTTTTGAGCCAATAAGCTGTGTTATGACAAGGTAGGGGTGATATACAGAAGATGACCCACATTATGGCAAGAACAGCTCAAATAAGCAAAGAGAAATGACAGTCAATCATTACTTTAAGACATGAAGGTCAATCAATTTCTTCAAGTGCAGTCGCAAAAAACCATCAAGCGCTGTGATAAAACTGGCTCTTATGAGGACCGCCACAGTAAAGGAAGACCTAGAGTTAACGTTACCTCTGCTGCAGAGGATAAGTTCATTAGAGTTACCAGCCTCAGAAATTTAATCCCAAATAAATGCTTCAGAGTTCAAGTAACAGACACATGGCAACATCAACTGTTCAGAGGAGCCTGCGTGAATCAGGCCTTCATGGTTGAATTGCTGCAAAGAAACCACTACTAAAGGACACCAATAAGAAGAAGAGACTTGCTTGGGCAATGAAACACGAGCAATGGACATTAGACCGTTGGAAATCTGTCCTTAGGTCTGGAGTCCAAATTTGAGAGTTTTGGTTCCAACCCAAAAATATCTTGTCACGGTGTCTTTGCATTCCAATTGCCATCGATAAAAGTGCAATTGTGTTCTTCGTCTGTAGCTTTGCCTGCCCATACAATAACTCCACCATGGGGCACTGTGTCCACATTGTTGACATCAGCACACCACTCGCCAACATGACATGATACACGCTGTCTGCCATCTGCCTGATACAGTTGAAACCAGGATTAATCCGTGAAGAGTACACTTCTCTAGCGTGCCAGTGGCCATCAAAGGTGAGCATTTGCCCACTGAAGTTGGTTACGACGCCGAACTGCAGTCAGGTAAAGACCCTGGTGAGAATGACGAGCACACAGATGAGCTTCCCCGAGAAGTTTGACAGTTTGTGCAGAAATGATTCTGTTTCATCAGCTGTCCAGGTGGCTGGTCTCAGACAATCCCGCATGTGAAGAAGCCGGATGTGATGGTCCTGGGCTGGCGTGATTACACGTGATCGGTGTTTGTGAGGCCGGTTGGAGGTACTGCCAAATTTTCTAAAATGACATTGGAGGTAACATGGTAGAGAAACGAACACTCAATCTCTGGCAACAGCTCTGATGGACATTCCTTCAGTCAGTATGCAAATTGCACGCTCCCTCAAAACTTGAGACATCTGTGGCATTGTATTGTGTGACAAAACTGCACATTTTAAAGTGGCCTTTTATTGTCGCCCGCACAAGGTGCACCTGTGTAATGATCATGCTGTTTAAATGAACTTCTTGATATGCCACACCTGTCAGGTGGATGGATTATCTTGGCAAAAGAGAAATGCTCACTAACAGGGATGTAAACAAATTTATGCACAAAATTTGAGAGAAATAAGCTTTTTGTACGTATGGAACATTTCTGGGATCTTTTATTTCAGCTCATGAAACATGGGACCAACACTTTACATGTTGCGTTTATATTTTTGTTCAGTGTATATACAGGGTCAGTCAGTTCCAGTACCATATTGACAACGTGTAGGGATACTGGATCGATAGAGGTAGATATGTATAGGTGTAAGGTGACTCAGCATCAGGACATGATAAACAGTGTAGCAGCAGTGTATATGATGTGTGTATTTAGAGTCAGTATAAATGTGCATATTATGTGTGTGTGAGCAAATAATGGAGTGTTTGTGTGTGAGCATGTGTGTGTGATTCAGCAGTTTTAACACTTACCTGCCAGAGCAGCTCTGATAGCACAGTAGAGGAGAACTGGGGATTTTCCCAGCAGCTGAAGCGCAGCAGCTTGACTGTCTCCTCTGAGTTGCTGCAGTCCTCGATGATCTTCTTCACGTAGCTGGTCCTAACAAAAAGGATCTCTCCCACCAGCTGCTGCACAGGCATCACCGGGGTGGCCTGGTTGGCATCGCCGTACGGGTTAGGGAGAGGGGGGTTACCTGGGAGAGAGAGACAGAGAGAAAGAGATTAAGGCCTTTTCTCAATTGCATACAAAGAATACAACCCAGCTGATAATGGTTTGTCTTTGGTTCTCAGGGTTAACGGACAGAGGTCACCACCTCTGACATCTGTGTGAACGCACCATTGATGGATGACTGCATACGTGCGGCCACATCACAGCAGCGCACCAGCTGGGAGACCACGGTGTAGAGTTTCCCCAGCTCTGCATACTGGTACTTGATGGGAGGACCGGGTCCCTCGTCTAGAGCCACCAGCATGAAGGTAGCTGGGACACTCAGCTTCAACAACTGAGTCTTCTCTGCCAGCCCTGGAGAAGGGAAGGAGGGAGGGCAGGAGAGCGGGAGGGAGGGAGGGAGGGAAGGAGAGAGGGCAGGAGAGCGGGAGGGAGGGAAGGAGAGAGGGCAGGAGAGCGGGAGGGAGGGAGGGCAGGAGAGCGGGAGGGAAGGAGAGAGGGCAGGAGAGCGGGAGGGAGGGAGGGAGGGAGGGAGGGAAGGAGAGAGGGCAGGAGAGCGGGAGGGGACGGAGGGAGGGCAGGAGAGCGGGAGGGAAGGAGGGAGGGCAGGAGAGAGCGGGAGGGAAGGAGGAGAGGGAAGGAGAGCGGGCAGGAAGGAGGGAGGGCAGGGAGGGGAGGGAAGGAGAGAGGGCAGGAGAGCGGGAGGGAGGGAGGGAGGGAAGGAGAGAGGGCAGGAGAGCGGGAGGGAGGGAGGGAGGGAAGGAGAGAGGGCAGGAGAGCGGGAGGGCAGGAGAGCGGGAGGGAAGGAGAAGGGCAGGAGAGCGGGAGGGAAGGAGGGAGGGAGGAGAGGGGCAGGAGAGCGGGAGGGAGGGAGGGAGGGAAGGAGAGAGGGCAGGAGAGCGGGAGGGAGGGAGGGAGGGAGGGAAGGAGAGAGGGCAGGAGAGCGGGAGGGAGGGAGGGAGGGAAGGAGAGAGGGCAGGAGAGCGGGAGGGAGGGAGGGAGGGAAGGAGAGAGGGCAGGAGAGCGGGAGGGAGGGAGGGAGGGAAGGAGAGAGGGCAGGAGAGCGGGAGGGCAGGAGAGCGGGAGGGAGGGAGGGGAAAGTGAGGCATGAAGAGAAATGTGTCTGTCCATTGCTGCCCACTAAAGTGGAAGGAATAGCCAGTGAGCCATACACTCTCCCCCATTAATCAAGGAGTTGTCAGAGTAGGTGTGCATGACAGGAATGTTTTCCTTACCTAGGTTGGCATACATGACGAAGAGGTTGAAGTACTGCTGCAGGTGTCGGCCATGCTCTGACACCTCTCTCCTGAGGAGGTTCAACACAGCCCTCAACAGGTGGTCACTGAGACGCAGGTTATCACACGCCTGACCCAGACAGACAGAGAAGTTTAACACATACTCCACAAGACCAGAGTAAAAGTGCTTTGTATGGGTCATTCTCAGTATACATGAAACAGGGGAAACACTTGAAAACTGAAGCCGAAAATAAGACAATAGTTTTTTGACAATTCCAGGAAGTAGCTGCTCGGTTTCAAAATATTTCTCCCGTTTCATGCATGCTAAACACCTCCCTGATAGGCAGTTTCTGTTTTAGGACCAGGAGAACCAGTCATTCACTATTTTGTTTTTTAGGCCCAGGTGAACCAGTCATTCACCATTTTGTTTTTTAGGCCCAGGAGAAACAGCCATTCACCTGTGATTGGGTGGAGGCGCTGGCAGGGGATGCTGTGGGCGGGGGGCAGGGTCCGTCTTGAAGGGAGAAGTGTGCGATGAAGACGATGAGTTTGGCGAACGCGCCCCGGACCTCAGCGCTGGGGCACTCCAGCAGGTACTCGGAGAAGCGGTTGGCGTAGGCAAACAGGATGTTTTGTGCAAACCAGTAGCGTACATTCTTACTGTGTCTCAGCAGGACGCACAGCGCATCATACCTGGAGATGGAGAAAGAAACAGATATACACCGTGGATTAAGGACAGGGGTGAGAGATTCAGATGGAGAGAGAATGATGCAAGGTAGAGTGGAGAGAAAGAGAGAGACTGTAGAGACGGGGATAGATGCAGACAGTTGTGAGAGAGGAGGAAAACAAAGAGAATAAGAAAACAGAAAGATGATTCACTCCACTCCATATATGAACACAGGTCAAGATTGAAAGGTCAGACAGATAGACAGAACTCACCAGTCACTGGCGGCCCCCCTCACTACTTTCTTGGTGTGGAAACCAGTGCTGAAGAGGAACCTAGCAGCCAGCTGAACACTAATCATAGCCATCTCCTCTGCATCGGGCAGTAGATGGTCTTGTCCTGATACAACCACACAACAACCACACAACATAAAACATCGGTTCAGACTTCAGTCACAACTTAACGTCAGACTTCCCTACTGGAACGTTTCAATAAAAACATTGGTAATACATTTTTTTTAAACGAAAATGAAGGTTTCCTCAGTGGATGCAAATGATTATGAAGAAACCTGGAGCCCCAGAGACTAGCCTATTCTTGATCTTCACACAGGGAGTTATTTCAATTTCAGAGTTAATGTGTGAGTCACTCACTGGAGCAGAATCCTAAAATCTCACTGTTTAAATAGAGCCCTATGACCACGTCTGCTGCTTACTCCTTAATAACAGGCTGAAATTGGAGACATTAACGATAAGAGTTGCCCGTTCGCACACAAGACACCAAAAAGAAACCAGCACCACATACATACATAATTGATGAGCTGAAGCATTTCATCCCAACCAAGTGCTTTTACACTGATGGCTAACCCTGCAGTAGTTAGTTAATTTGCCAGCCAGCCAGCCAGATGGATAGATAGACGTATACTGTGGCCTGGCTGGCTGGTTGCATTAATAATGCATTGGCTCATATTAACTTCGTAAGTCAGAGGAAATTGCCTCAGTTTACCGTCAGCCAATGTAATGTTCAGCTCTGCCATCCTATACTCTCCCTCTCTATGCAACTCTCCAAGAGAGTGGTGAATCTGTATGCATGTTACCAGTGGTAAGATTAAAAAGGTAGATATTTATTTGATTAAATATTGAAAGGAATGAAAATATCAGCTATTAAAACATGGCAAAAGTCTTCTATCGTTATTACGGTGATAAAAGGTATTTTTATGGTACTACTGGGGCTACTGTAACATGGCTGAGAGTTAGCTATACTAAGGAGTGAGGCTGGGCCTTTCACAGTGTACAAATTACAAAAGCAGATCACTGTGAAAGCAATCTCTCTTCTTGGGTTGTACACAATAGAATGGCTCTACAGTGGAAAAATGTCCACGTAGACCAATGACCAGCAAGGGCCAAAACAAGAGGGAACAATGGAGACAAACAGAACCTCAGTGTAGCATCAACAGCACCTGCCTTAAATAGAGCTCTAGAAGGTATATTGAAGCCAGTGTGTGTTTTTTCTGTTCCACGTACCTGGCGGAGGGTTTAAATAGACACTGTTACAGGTCAGAAGTTTCTTAACAAACTGGAAATACTCCAGGCTGTATTGCATACGGTTGTGCATGAACTGCACGTTCTGCTTGCGCACGCTGCACTCGATCACGTTGGGCATCTTGACCTGGTGCGACGGCTTGTTGTTGGACGAGGACGAGATGGTCAGCTCCTGGATGTACTTGACCAGCTCACTGTCCTTGTCCAATGATTCCATGCGTTCGTAGAAGAGGATGTAGGCATTCCACCAGCGTTTCTGGCGCCGGTAAGACATCCTCTTCATCATGTGGTCAAACACCTCGCCCATGTACTCCCCTCCGAAGCACTGGTTCTTCATCTCCTCCTCGTCGTCCATCTTGCACTCAGTCACATCGCCGTCGTCAAACTTGTACCAGCGGTTCCGCTCGCCGTCGGCCACGCCCACGTTCCTCTGCGTGATGTAGGAGTAGTAGTGTCCGCCGCTGGCCTGGCCTGAGTGGACCAGCACCCCCACCAGGCGGTACTTGGAGCTGCCCGGGGGCTCTGGATCAGAGGGCTCGTTCTGCTGGATCACCTGGTGGCAGGACACCATACGGATGATCAGTTTAGTAAAGCGTTAATTCAGTGTATTGCCATATCTGTATTTATCGCAATAATTGATGTTCCAGTGAACCACAATGGGTTCATTTAAAAAGGGACAGTTTAAATGTGGTCCCATCCATTTAAATCAAACATTTCAGATATTTGAAATGAGAACGACCACTATGCCATTATGAACACATGAAAATGTATTCATTTTTACACCCAATAATGTAATAATCTGTGTGAACATCATGCAATCCTTAACCTGGTTCTCTGGGTTGACGTCGTCCCCCTCCAGCTTGGCCACCCCGGCTACAGTGTAGGGCTCCATGTCCAGCTCCCTGGGGAACTCAAAGTAGTCGTTGAACTTGATGGCACACTCCCTCTCCCAGTCGTAGTCAAACCTCTTCAGCTGGATGGCCAGAACTGGAGGAAGCTTCTTGATCAGCAGACGCTTCACTGTGTCCACCTGGAGGGAGGAGGGGAAGAGGACCAACCTGTTACTGCTACTAGTCTTCTCTCTATAGGTGGGGAAGAGGACCAACCTGTTACTGCTACTAGTCTTCTACCTATAGGGGGGAGAGGACCAACCTGTTACTGCTACTAGTCTTCTACCTATAGGGGGAAGAGGACCAACCTGTTACTGCTACTAGTCTTCTACCTATAGGGGGGGACCAACCTGTTACTGCTACTAGTCTTCTCCTATAGGTGGGGAAGAGGACCAACCTGTTACTGCTACTAGTCTTCTACCTATAGGGGGAAGAGGACCAACCTGTTACTGCTACTAGTCTTCTACCTATAGGGGGAAGAGGACCAACCTGTTACTGCTACTAGTCTTCTACCTATAGGGGGAAGAGGACCAACCTGTTACTGCTACTAGTCTTCTACCTATAGGGGGAAGAGGACCAACCTGTTACTGCTACTAGTCTTCTACCTATAGGGGGAAGAGGACCAACCTGTTCCTGCTACTAGTCTTCTACCTATAGGGGGAAGAGGACCAACCTGTTACTGCTACTAGTCTTCTACCTATAGGGGGAAGAGGACCAACCTGTTACTGCTACTAGTCTTCTACCTATAGGGGGAAGAGGACCAACCTGTTACTGCTACTAGTCTTCTACCTATAGGGGGAAGAGGACCAACCTGTTACTGCTACTAGTCTTCTTCCAACCTGTTACTGCTACTAGTCTTCTACCTATAGGGGGAAGAGGACCAACCTGTTACTGCTACTAGTCTTCTACCTATAGGGGGAAGAGGACCAACCTGTTACTGCTACTAGTCTTCTACCTATAGGGGGAAGAGGACCAACCTGTTACTGCTACTAGTCTTCTACCTATAGGGGGAAGAGGACCAACCTGTTCCTGCTACTAGTCTTCTACCTATAGGGGGAAGAGGACCAACCTGTTACTGCTACTAGTCTTCTACCTATAGGGGGAAGAGGACCAACCTGTTACTGCTACTAGTCTTCTACCTACAGGGGGAAGAGGACCAACCTGTTACTGCTACTAGTCTTCTACCTATAGGGGGAAGAGGACCAACCTGTTACTGCTACTAGTCTTCTACCTATAGGGGGAAGAGGACCAACCTGTTCCTGCTACTAGTCTTCTACCTATAGGGGGAAGAGGACCAACCTGTTACTGCTACTAGTCTTCTACCTATAGGGGGGAAGAGGACCAACCTGTTCCTGCTACTAGTCTTCTACCTATAGGGGGGGAAGAGGACCAACCTGTTACTGCTACTAGTCTTCTACCTATAGGGGGGAAGAGGACCAACCTGTTACTGCTACTAGTCTTCTACCTATAGGGGGAAGAGGACCAACCTGTTACTGCTACTAGTCTTCTACCTACCAACCTGTTCCTGCTACTAGTCTTCTACCTATAGGGGGAAGAGGACCAACCTGTTACTGCTACTAGTCTTCTACCTATAGGGGGGAAGAGGACCAACCTGTTACTGCTACTAGTCTTCTACCTATAGGGGGAAGAGGACCAACCTGTTACTGCTACTAGTCTTCTACCTATAGGGGGGAAGAGGACCAACCTGTTCCTGCTACTAGTCTTCTACCTATAGGGGGGAAGAGGACCAACCTGTTACTGCTACTAGTCTTCTACCTATAGGGGGAAGAGGACCAACCTGTTACTGCTACTAGTCTTCTACCTATAGGGGGGAAGAGGACCAACCTGTTACTGCTACTAGTCTTCTACCTATAGGGGGGGGAAGAGGACCAACCTGTTACTGCTACTAGTCTTCTACCTATAGGGGGGAAGAGGACCAACCTGTTACTGCTACTAGTCTTCTACCTATAGGGGGGAAGAGGACCAACACGTTCCTGCTACTACCCATGAAATGCTACAGGAAAGTACAGTGCATTCGGAAAGTAATCAGGACCCTTGACCTTTTCCCACATTTTGTTACGTTATGGCCTTATTCTAAAATTGATTACATTTTTTTTTTACTCAATCTACACACAACACCCCATAATGACAAAGCAATTTTTTGGAGAAAATTTCTGCAAATGTATTCAAAATAAAAAACAGAAATACCTTACTTACATAAGTATTCAAACCCTTTGCTAGAAGACTCCACAAAGAGCTCAAATGCATCCTGTGTCCATTGAGCATCCTTGAGATGATTCTACAATGTGATTGGAGTCCACCTTTTAGTAAATTCAATTGATTGGACATGATTTGGAAGGCACACACCTGTCTATATAACGGTCCCACAGTTGACAGGGCAGGTCAGAGCAAAAACCAAACCATGAGGTCGAAGGATTGTGTCGAGAGACAGATGTGGAGAAGGGTACCAAAACATGTCTGCCACATCGAAGGTCCCCAAGAACACAGTGGCCTCCATCATTCTTAAATGAAAGAAGTTTGGAAGCACCAAGACTATTCCTAGAGCTAGCCGCCCAGCCAAACTGAGCAATGATGGTCACTGAGAGCTCCTGAGTTCCTCTGTGGAGATGGTTGTCCTTCTGGAAGGTTCTCCCATCTATGCAGCACTCCACCAATCAGGCCTTATGGTAGAATGGCCAGACTGAAGCCATTCCTCAGTAAAAAGGCACATGACAGCCTCTCTTGGCGTTTGCCAAAAGGCACCTAAAGGACTTTCAGACAATGAGAAACAAGATTCTCTGGTCTGATGAAACCAAGACTGAACTCGTTGGCCTGAATGCCAAACGTCACATCTGGAGGTAACCTGGCACCATCCCTACGGTGAAGCATGTTGGTGGAAGCATCATGCTTTGGGGATATTTTTCAGCGGCAGGGACTGGGAGACCATGAACTGAACAGAGCAAAGTACATTTACATTTAAGTCATTTAGCAGACGCTCTTATCCAGAGCGACTTACAAATTGGTGCGTTCACCTTAAGACATCCAGTGGAACAGCCACTTTACAATAGTGCATCTAAATCTTTTAAGGGGGGTGAGAAGGATTACTTTATCCTATCCTAGGTATTCCTGAAAGAGGTGGGGTTTCAGGTGTCTCCGGAAGGTGGTGATTGACTCCGCTGTCCTGGCGTCGTGAGGGAGTTTGTTCCACCATTGGGGGGCCAGAGCAGCGAACAGTTTTGACTGGGCTGCGCGGGAACTGTACTTCCTCAGTGGTAGGAGTGGTAGGGAGGCGAGCAGGCCAGAGGTGGATGAACGCAGTGCCCTTGTTTGGGTGTAGGGCCTGATCAGAGCCTGGAGGTACTGAGGTGCCGTTCCCCTCACAGCTCCGTAGGCAAGCACCATGGTCTTGTAGCGGATGCGAGCTTCAACTGGAAGCCAGTGGAGAGAGCGGAGGAGCGGGGTGACGTGAGAGAACTTGGGAAGGTTGAACACCAGACAATGAGTTGTAGGGGTTTAATGGCACAGGCAGGGAGCCCAGCCAACAGCGAGTTGCAGTAATCCAGACGGGAGATGACAAGTGCCTGGATTAGGACCTGCGCTGCTTCCTGTGTGAGGCAGGGTCCTACTCTGCGGATGTTGTAGAGCATGAACCTACAAGAACGGGCCACCGCCTTGATGTTAGTTGAGAACGACAGGGTGTTGTCCAGGATCACGCCAAGGTTCTTAGCGCTCTGGGAGGAGGACACAATGGAGTTGTCAACCGTGATGGCGAGATCATGGAATGGGCAGTCCTTCCCGGGAGGAAGAGCAGCTCCGTCTTGCCGAGGTTCAGCTTGAGGTGGTGATCCGTCATCCACACTGATATGTCTGCCAGACATGCAGAGATGCGATTTGCCACCTGGTCATCAGAAGGGGGAAAGGAGAAGATTAATTGTGTGTCGTCTGCATAGCAATGATAGGAGAGACCATGTGAGGTTATGACAGAGCCAAGTGACTTGGTGTATAGCGAGAATAGGAGAGGGCCTAGAACAGAGCCCTGGGGACGCCAGTGGTGAGAGCGCGTGGTGAGGAGACGGATTCCGCCACCTGGTAGGAGCGACCTGTCAGGTAGAGAGCGCCGGAGATGCCCAACTCGGAGAGGGTGGAGAGGAGGATCTGATGGTTCACAGTATCGAAGGCAGCCGATAGGTCTAGAAGGATGAGAGCAGAGGAGAGAGAGTTAGCTTTAGCAGTGCGGAGGGCCTCCGTGATACAGAGAAGAGCAGTCTCAGTTGAATGACTAGTCTTGAAACCTGACTGATTTGGATCAAGAAGGTCATTCTGAGAGAGATAGCGGGAGAGCTGGCCAAGGACGGCACGTTCGAGAGTTTTGGAGAGAAAAGAAAGAAGGGATACTGGTCTGTAGTTGTTGACATCGGAGGGATCGAAGGTTTTTTCAGAAGGGGTGCAACTCTCGCTCTCTTGAAGACGGAAGGGACGTAGCAGCGGTCAGGGATGAGTTGATGAGCAAGGTGAGGTAAGGGAGAAGGTCTCCGGAAATGGTCTGGAGAAGAGAGGAGGGAATAGGGTCAAGCGGGCAGGTTGTTGGGCGGCCGGCCGTCACAAGACGCGAGATTTCATCTGGAGAGAGAGGGGAGAAAGAGGTCAGAGCACAGGGTAGGGCAGTGTGAGCAGAACCAGCGGTGTCGTTTGACTTAGCAAACGAGGATCGGATGTCGTCGACCTTCTTTTCAAAATGGTTGACGGTCATCTGCAGAGAGGAGGAGGGGGAGGGGAGGAGGATTCAGGAGGGAGGAGAAGGTGGCAAAGAGCTTCCTAGGTTAGAGGCAGATGCTTGAAATTTAGAGTGGTAGAAAGTGGCTTTAGCAGCAGAGACAGAAGAGGAAAATGTAGAGAGGAGGGAGTGAAAGGATGCCAGGTCCGCAGGGAGGCGAGTTTTCCTCCATTTCCGCTCGGCTGCCCGGAGCCCTGTTCTGTGAGCTCGCAATGAGTCGTCGAGCCACGGAGCAGGAGGGGAGGACCGAGCCGGCCTGGAGGATAGGGGACATAGAGAATCAAGGGATGCAGAAAGGGAGGAGAGGAGGGTTGAGGAGGCAGAATCAGGAGATAGGTTGGAGAAGGTTTGAGCAGAGGGAAGAGATGATAGGATGGAAGAGGAGAGAGTAGCGGGGGAGAGAGAGCGAAGATTGGGACGGCGCGATACCATCCGAGTAGGGGCAGTGTGGGAAGTGTTGGATGAGAGCAAGAGGGAAAAGGATACAAGGTAGTGGTCGGAGACTTGGAGGGGAGTTGCAGTGAGGTTAGAAGTACAGAGAGATACTTGATGAAAACCTGCTCCAGAGCTCTCAGGACCTCAGACTGGGGCCAAGACAACACAGGAGTGGCTTCGGGACAAGACTATGAACGTCCTTGAATGGCCAAGCCAGAGCACGGAATTGAACATCTCTAGAGACCTGAAAATAGCTGTGCAGCGACACTCCCCATCCGGCCTGACAGAGCTTGAGAGGATCTGCAGAGAAGAATGTGAGAAACTCTCCAAATACAGGTGTGCCAAGCTTGTAGCGTCATACCCAAGAAGACATGAGAATATAATCACTGCCAAAGGTGCTTCAACAAAGTACTGAGTAAAGGGTCTGAATACTTATGTAATTGTGATCAGTTTTTTATTTTTAATACATTTACAAAACTTTCTAAAAACCAGTTTTTCCACTTTGCCATTATGGGGCAGTGTTTAGATTGATAACAGGAAAAAAACGATTTAATCCATTTTAGAATAAGGCTGTAACGTAACCAAATGTGGAAAAGTCAAGGGGTCTGAATACTTTCCGAATGTACTGTAGCTGGTTGGAAAAAGATGTGATTAGAATATATTATTTGGAGTGGTTCAGAAATAGACTACACAGTAGACCTACCACAGTTAAACAATCAAACAGCTGTGTGCTTCAGAGCAGGACTACCCCAGTTAGGTCAGCCTTCTCCGGCTCAGACAGACATCAGCATTCAAGTCGCTGACTGATCAGGCCAAGGTGAGTTGTCTCACCTTCTTGTTGCACTTCTCACAGTGGTATGCGTTGGCTCCCTCCAGCAGGTCTCCCTTGACATACTGCTCCATAGAGTCCAACAGGTTCTGGTGGTTCCTGATGTCTACATTCAGAGTGGTGAACGACTCCTCACACTCATATCTGGAGCACGCACACATGCACAGACACGCGCACGCACAGACACACAGTATCCACATAAGTTATCACCAACACTGTAGCAGCCTCATTAAACCTAGGGCTGTGCGATATATCAAATTAATTTGATTAGTTCTAATATATGTTTTTGCACGATATTCCAAATGCCTGTATCGCAAGAATCAAGGTTGTTATTTTGTATTTTTATGAGCGTTTATGTCCGCTTGTTCTCATGTTGTATTTTTGGTCTCGTCTCCTTCGCTCCTCTGTGCTGTCTGCACCTTCCCATTTACACCAGAGATCTGTATAAATGACAAGATGCAAATCTCTGCACTAACACTGAGTTGTTGCCCCAAAGGCGTGAAGGCAAGTCGACAAGCTTAGGTCCAAAATAAACCCATAGAAACGCATTGGCTTGATTTTGGACAGATTTCAGTTTGCCTCTTTTCTATGGTTTACACACACACACCAAGCCCCTCCCCCTGCCTCTCACGACAACAGAGTTCTGACAAGCGGTTTCAACTCGCTATTTGCATTTGAGGTTTGGTCCAACAGAATTGGTCATATGGACACCAGAACACATTGAGACATTATTTTACTGTAATAGAGAAGTTAACTTGTCTAACCATACCCTTTTTATGTCTCAACTACTCAAAATGCGCGCAGAGTAGACACTACTTAAACGAGAATATAAATGAACATTGAATCTGGAAAATGAATGTTCAGTTTGTCGCTAGCAGCATTTTAGACTGACTGCCTAGTTTGTGTTTTATGAATGTGCAATAAGTATAAAACACAATTACATAAGGAATTGGCAACGCGTTCTCATTCTGAGAAATAAGGTAGGCCACTTGATTTAAAACTCTGAACCAAGTGGCCAGGTCAACATTGCACCCTCTTCACTAGGTCCTTTGCTGTTCTGGGATTGATTTGCACTTTTCTCACCAAAATACGTTCATCTCTAAGAGACAGAGCGCGTCTCCTTCCTGAGCGATATGACGGCTGCGTGGTCTCATGGTGTTTGTACAGATGAACGTGGTACCTTCAGGCATTTGGAAATTGTTCCCAAGGATGAACCAGACTTGTGGAGGTCTACAATTTTTTGTTAAGCAAAGAGGCACTGAGTTTGAAGGTAGGCCTTGAAATACATCCACAGGTACACCTCCAATTGACTCAAATGATGTCAATTAGCCTATCAGAGGCATCTAAAGCCATGACACCAGTTTCTGGAATTTTCCAAGCTGTTTAGAGGCACAGTCAACTTAATGTAAATTTCTGATACAGTGAATTATAAGTGAAATAATCTGTCTGTAAACAACTGTTGGAAAAATTACTTGTGTCGTGCACAAAGTAGATGTCCTAGCCTACTTGCCAAAACTATAGTTTGTTAACAAGAAATGTGTTGTAGTTGAAAAACGAGTTAACGATTCCAACCTAAGTGTATGTAAACTTCCGACTTCAACTGTAAATCGTGAATCGCCCAAATCGAGATATCAAATGTCATATCGCCCAGCTCCAATTAAACCACAACAAACAATCTCCCTCTGTGCAGAAATTGACATTTTCAAATCAATTATCCTGAGGTTCGCTAACAATAAGGATTAGTCCATGCTGCCCCTATACCTGATCTCAAGTCAGTTTCACATAATCCCCTCTAATGGTTAAGATTATGACTATAACTGATATTTTCCTAAGGCGCGGTTTGTGTGTTACCTATGTGGGCACCCCTGGCAAATCTTCTGGTCGGCGAAGGATCCCCCCAGCACCTTGCTAAGCATGGCCGGGTGACCCAGGGCCTTCAGAGCCTCATCCAGACTGTCCACTAGGGAGTTGAAGAACTCCAGGGCATCGTGCTGCTCTCGCAGGTTCACCGGCTCACCCCATAACCTATAAGAGGGGAGGGGGTGAAGTTAAGTGGGTGAGGTTAGAAGAGATGGTGGGAGAGAGGGACGGGAGATGAGAGAAAGGTGGAGAGTAGCACTTTTGGGACTAAACCATTGGTTCCATTGTACAGGGCAAACTAAATCCAGCGTAGGTCATGTATTTGATCGTATTTAACATAGTGGTACATATTTGACCCATCTTTTTCCTCCCAAACCAGGTAAATCAATTGCTCCCCTCCAGTCTCCACTGACCTGAACTGTTTCCAGAAGCCCCGGGGTACGTAGTACTGCAGTCTGGAGGAGGCCAGGTGACCAAAGATGACCTGTAGGTGGCGCAGCACCCCAATGTTGTACTCCTTCCTGTCCTCCGACTTACTGAGCGACGGCTTGTCGTCAAACTGGTGGTTATAGCTAAACACCTCATCCCGCGGGTCTGCGTTACTCTGTAGGGGGCCGAGGGACACAGAGTTAAGCTGGGTCCTGTTCATTAGGACACAATGGGGAAAAACATTTCAAACCACACATAGTGTGTAAATGAAAGCACCCCACATATCCAGTGCCATGAAAGTGTTTCAGCTAAGGAGTTGATTTCAGATTATGATTAACCTATGAATGCCTGACAGTATCAACTGCAGTTAAAATGAAGCAGACGAAACGTGGATCAACCAACCAACAATTAAAACATCAATCCTATGACCAAACCAGTTCCTTGTTACCTCGCTCTCCTGCTTCTCGTCGCTGGAAATGTCATCGTCCACGTCGGTGCCGGTGCCCTCGATGGCCAGGATTCCGTCGCGGATGGGAGGGATCATGTAAAGCTGCTGGATGACTGAGTTCATGTAGCAGGTGGCCCCAGCGTTCTTCAGCCCCACAAAGCCTTTAGTGGGCCGCGGCCCCACCGGAGGGAGATACTCCCACTCTGTCAGAGCCTCACAACCTGTTGATCAAACAGCGACAATAATATTTATATGTGGGCTTCACACCTGACAGTGGAGGGGAGGCAACGACCTGGGTCAAATGTCTCAAATATTTTGTGATAGGCTTCACTTGGAGCTTCCATTGGTTCCACTGTACAGGGCAAACAAATCATTAAAATCAATGAATCTATGAATACCTAGGTAGTACATGTCAGTGAGCATGTTGACAATCTGCTTGAGGTTCCGGACACAGCTCACTGACAGAGCCACCAGCAGCTCGAAGCCTGCGTTGATGGAGGCGGGGCTGCTACAGACAGGGATGGCCTGCTCTGTAGGGAACTCCCCACTCTTCATGTACTGCAGGTACACGTTAGACGCTGGGAAGATGAAGTCGTCCATCAACTCCTGGAGAGAAAGTAGAGAGAAGGTAGAGAGAGAGAGAGGTAGAGAGAGAGAGAGAGAGAAGGTAGAGAGAGAGAAGGTAGAGAGAGAGAGAGAGAGAGAAGGTAGAGAGAGAGAGAGAGAGAGAGAGATAGGGACAGAGTTAAAACAGGGTAAGAAAGTAACATTTACGGCTTGCAACATTTATTACAGCCACATTCAGATGTGAAGATGAATATTTCTTGTTGTTTTAGCGTTGTTTATCACCACATAAGATCATGCTGGAAGCCTCTGGCGGGCCAAATCAAATATTGGTTGTCAAGGAACAAGTTCAGCCTCCAGGCTCCACTAATGTCATTGAATAAGTAGAAAGATTCAATTCAATACAAAATGGATGTGCCAGCCTACCTTGATGAGGTTGGCCCCTCCATTCTCACAGCCGATGTAGTACTTCTTCTCTGGTGTCTGGAAGGCCAGCAACTCCTTGGTAACTCCGATGTGTCCCTCCAGGATGGTCTCCTCAACGCCCGTCTCCCCTGTCCTCTTCACCTCATCCTGGGACACACGAACGCAGAGACACATGCACGCAGAGACGTCACAACCAGGGTCCTATTCATTAAGCACCATTCAAAAGCAAACAGAGGGACTTGTCGTATACCAACCTCTAGCTTTTGTTTTCCTTTGATTAACATCTGCTGTGTGCCCTAATGAACACAGCCAAGCTCTGACCGAGGCCTAGAATCTCGGTCATTAACCTCTACACAAAGCTCAGGGCGGTTATTCACTATTACACAACGTCAGGTTTGAACAACTTAGTCGTACCCTGATCTTCTTCAGCCAGTCGATCTCGTTGTTGAGCAACACCTCTGCGTTGGGCAGGTTGATGTTGCTGTTGTAGGCGTAGTTCAGGAGGTGCCTGAGCAGGGTGAAGTAGTCCCCAGCATGCTTGGCCCGCTCTTTAGCTGTGCTCTGGAAGACAAGTCAATTAACATTAGTATAGGGTGTCCAATCAAAAACACCATCTTTTATAAATATTTTTTTCTCCCCAATTTAGTGGTATCCAATTGTTTAAGGTAGCTACCATCTTGTCTCATTGCAACAACTCCCGTACGGGCTCGGGAGAGACAAAGGTTGAAAGTCATGCGTCCTCCGATACACAACCCAACCAAGCCGCACTGCTTCTTAACCTCTTAAGTCGACCCTCTACTTTTTTGAACATTCTGTTAAAAATCGCGCAACATTTCAGCGCCCTGCTACTCATGCCAGGAATATAGTATATGCATTTGCTTAGTCTGTGTGGATAGAAAACACTCAGACGTTTATAAAACTGGTTAAATCACTGCTGTGGCTTTACCAGAACGGCATTTACATCGAAAAGCACAGGAAAAACTGATCACTGAAAATGGGAAATTATATCCATGCGCTACTTGAACCCATTGATAAAGGTGAACCACAATTAATTGACTGAGGTTGCAGTACCTACAGCTTTCACACGATGTCTAGAGTCTTGTCATTTCCCTTCAAGTTTTTTCTTGGTCAAACACATGCAGGGCACCGTATCTCCTATGGTCTAGGACCGGACATTTTTCCAGACGGACAGCTTCTTTAGGATCTTTACATCGCCTCCTGATGAATTTTATCGCTTATTAACGTTTACTAATACCTAAAGTTGCATTACAAACGTATTTCGAAGTGTTTTGTGAAAGTTTATCGTCGACTTTTTGAATTTTAAAAAATGACGTTACGTTTTGAAACGATGTTTTTTTCGTTTATCACACAGTCTACATATAACGATATCTAGGCTTTATATGGACCGATTTAATCGAAATAAAGACCCAAATAGTGTTTATGGGACATCTAGGAGTGCCAACAAAGAAGATGGTGAAAGGTAATGAATGTTTTCTATTTTATTGTGCGGTTTGTGTAACGCCGAAATGCTAATTATTTTGTTTACGTCCCCTGTGGGTCTTTTTGGGTGTTACATGCTATCAGATAATAGCTTCTCATGCTTTCGCCGAAAAGCATTTTAAAAATCTGACTTGTTGCCTGGATTCACAACGAGTGTAGCTTTAATTCGATACCCTGCATGTGTATTTTAATGAACTTTTGAGTTTTAACTAATACTATTAGCATTTAGCGTAGCGCATTTGCATTTCCAGAGCTCTAGTTGGGACGCAAGCGTCCCGAGTAGAAGCAAGAGGTTAACACAGCGCCATCCAACCCGGAAGCCAGCCGCACCAATGTGTCGGAGGAAACACTGTGCACCTGGCAACCTTGGTTAACGTGCACTGCGCCCGGCCCGCCACAGGAGTCGCTGGTGCGCGATACCGGCCAAGCCTTCCCTAACCCGGACGACGCTAGGCCAATTATGCGTCACCCCACGGACCTCCCGGTCGCAACAGAGCATGGGCGCGAACCCAGGGTCTCTGGTGGCACAGCTGGCGCTGCAGTACAGCGCCCTTAACCACTGCGCCACCCGGGAGGCCAAAAACACCATCTTTTAACCAATAGGTAAAATAATGTTAATTGTGTAGATAGTCATTTTAGGAAAACCAAATGGTCCAAACCTCATGTCACTATCACAATCCGTTCAAAAGTTATTGGAGTTTTTAACCCTTGTAGGAAGGACTCAAATCAATGGAGGCCAGAGACAAAAGGTGGTTAAAAACCTGGAAAATATCATGGAGTCAGCGATGCTGGATGCTGTGAGAGACTTAAGGCTACCTGACAGGCTTACTATTGAACTCGTCATCTTTCTTAAATCCGGAGGACATAAAAACAACATATAGAGAGAGATAAGATTGATATCATTGTGACATTTTGTATTTTCATATTTTAGTACACACTGTTCATATTAAAGCGAAGTTTGAAAAAAATAACAGAGGACTTCTTACAAAAACAAGCTTATCATCTCGGTGAAATTTCAACAGAACACTGAGCATACGGCAAGCTTTTTTACATTTCATTCAGCGTGCGTCTTGCTAATTTGACTATTTTGCAACCCATGGGGAAAGAAATTGGAATACGACGACCATAAAATGCAAAATCCTCCAAAGTTTAAACAAGAAAGCGGCACCTCTGTCAACAGAACTCAGTGCTTAACGGATGTATTAGGTTAGGTTAATGACTTGTTAAGGGAATGATCCCACTGAACGATTCAGAACACGAAGAATCACGTGTGTCTTGATAAATTGTATTTTATAACATGAGGAAGTGAAAATGTCATCCCCAAATCGCGTTTTCAACCACTCTGGGCAGAGTGGGCGGACACCTAATTAGTGCAGTGCTTTACACATGTTTTAACTTGCAGGTTGTTGACTGGATCAAAATGAGGCGTGGTGGGGGCGTGGCTAGAGCTGTGGTGGTCCTGAAATTTTGTCATAAAGCGATCGTCAAGCAAATAACATCCAGTCTCACGCTAATTTAAGGTGAATTAAAAAACACATTTAGCATCTCTTGGCACTGATGCAGACCTTAGGAACATCTACATTTTAAAAAGTCTAATAAATCCATGTAATATAGCCTACACCTTCACAATGAATCCATTATTTGTATTGGACAGGTAAAAAAACAACAACAACATGATATTAAGAAAATGTAGTCTCATTAACAAATTGACAAGCACTTGATAATGCCTCAAATTTCCCAGCGGCATCCCCTTTTTAGGTCATCTGGTCTTTCTCAGAGGCTACAAGTGAAGACCGACATGTCCTTATACAATTCCGAGGTGCATATTGAAAACATTGGAAGAACTGTCCACCTTTACTTTTCGTCAGCCAACAAGATGAGTAGGCATAACGAACAGCAAAAGCACTCTACTATCCCCCAAAGTACAAGAGTTGACCTATTCTATTCTGTGGACAAAATATTCCAAACATCCCAAATGAATACAACCATTCACATCAGAAAAAACTTTAAGGAATGTGGCTGATGCAACAGATCAGAACATTTATCTTAAAATGTTGATAGCCTAATAGTTTATTTCTTCACATTATAAACCGAGCAATGCACACACAGCAGTAGGCTATAAGCACAAATATTCCATTAGCGGGAAAACACCATTCTCAAAAATGAACGCAAATGCAATTATCCATGAAATGCTTTTATTATTATTATTATTATGGTGCATTTTTATGGTGAAAATGATCTTTCCCCAAACTTGAAACTCACGTGCTGCGCATGTATGCCAGTTAGGTTTTACACTTGTTGTAATGCGGATTAATGTGCTTCAATTTAAGAAATGGTTTATTTGGCCACTTTAGTTGTGATACAAACCTTATGAAAACATATAGGGCTATGGGCTAGGCTACCTGTGATGTGCGACTATTATTTGAAAAAGTAAAAAATAATAATGCATTTGCTGTTTCTTGGGCATCATTCACAAGTTAAAAAATCATTTATAAGTGAAAGTCTGATGTGTGACAATATTAGCCTTTTCTTGATGTAATCTTGTCTGTACATATACTAAATAATATGTGTGACATTTGTTTAGATTTAGAATGGACCATTATCATGCACCTGTCTCGAAACGGGCAGGGGGAAAAAAATACACATAATCTATGCACCTTTTTTAATTTTACCTTTATTTAACCAGGCAAGTCAGTTAAGAACACATTCTTATTTTCAATGACGGCCTGGGAACAGTGGGTTAACTGCCTGTTCAGGGGCAGAACGACAGATTTGTACCTTGTCAGCTCAAGGGTTTGAACTCGCAACCTTCCGGTTACTAGTCCAACGCTCTAACCACTAGGCTACGCTGCCGCCCCGCATCTATGCACCTTATGGAGGCTGCTTTCTCGTGGTTAATTTTCATGCCAGCCAGGTGGGCTACTGTTGTAAAGAGAAGCAATGTACTTAATATTAGGAAAGTTGAGAAATAAATACAGTAGGCCTAGCCTGCAGAAAGCTGATAGAATTCTCCTATTTTTAAGAGGCCATCACTGTTTTCTCATGCAATTGCATAGCCTATAGAAATGTTGAGCAACATGAGGTCTCATGAATTGTTTGATTAGACGTTTGATCACATTTGCATTGATGTCAAAATGATTAGAGGGACAATAGAGTTCTGAGTACCAGGCAGTTATCAAGTTTGGTAGGCTACTAATGACCATCAGCAGCATCAGAGCTTGGAGAAAACCAATTACCGTGACTAAACGATCATGTGGAATTTGACTTAAGTCATGATTCGTGACCGTCAGTGTGGCGGTAATACGATCCCCGTAAAAGCTCTAGGCATGGCCAAGGGTGTGGTCACCGACCTAGAATTTTTGAGGCCCTCTTGGCCGCAGAGACAAAATACTGCTGTTTTAAAGCTAGTTTCCTGCAATTATACACATTTTGCCATGTTGGCTGAGAGAACATTTGCAGATTTAAAGTGAATTTCCTGCAATTCAACACATTTTGCGAGTGTTCTTATGCTATCTGAGTGACTCACACATCATTACAAAAACAATGGGGACTCCATGTTATGACAAAAAATATCTGAATGCATAATCTTTTGGATTTGAGAATTGTCTAGCTATAATTGTTCACTCTCAAAGATGACCTTATAAAAAAAAGACAAGACCTATCTTTTCTGCATACTTTATATTTTTGGTAATTTAAGTCTACACTGTACATAGACCATCGGTAAATAGCCCACCCAATTTACCTACCTCATCCCCATACTGTTTTTATTTATTTACTTCTCTGCTCTTTTGCACACCAGTATCTCTACCTGTACATGACCATCTGATCATTTATCACTCCAGTGTTAATCTGCTAAATTGTAATTATTCACCTACCTCCTCATGCCTTTTGCACACATTGTATATAGACTCTTTTTTTCTCTTTTCTTTTTTTCTACTGTGTATTGACTTGTTTACTCCATGTGTAACTCTGTGTTGCTGTCTGTTCACACTGCTATGCTTCATCTTGGCCAGGTCGCAGTTGTAAATGAGAACTTGTTCTCAACTAGCCTCCCTGGTTAAATAAAGGTGAAATAAAAATAAATAAAATACACTGAAAACATTACCATATTAAAATTGGAATAAAGCTGGTATTACCTTCCTCAAAAATGAATCTAAGATTACTCGAGAAATCTAATTAAATATTGATGTTTTTGCCAAGAGGTTTTAGTTACACAATATTACATCTAGCTAAGGTGTTTGGTGCAGTATTTTTCAAGTAAAAAAATGTGAAACGTCTTACGTAAACAAAGTCGGATCTGCTGGGCAGGTCTGTCTCACTGTCTGTGTCGTGTTAGCGGGCAAGTGAGCATTGACGAAATCAAAACCCAACCCTCAAGCAAGTCATGACGAACTCACTTACAAAGTTCAGTTTTTGACGAGAATGACTTTACTACACCTTGTAGTAAATTTACACTAGAATAAATGTTTGACTAATATCGATGCCACATAGGCCATTTTCTATCAGAGAAGTGAATTGCCTTCCATTGCGCTTCAAAAAGCTGTTGAAAAGCCAGGAAAACCAACAGCTTTCTAAACACCTTTATACTTCCATCCTCCCCTTCATTTGAAGTGATCACTGATAGGTGAAAGCTATGATAGAAGCTTTTCTTCTTATTATTATTATTTGGGAGTTACTTCAACGAATTAAGGCAGTAAGGGTACATTCAATCTATTTTAACAGGGCCATAATTGCAGTGATCATAATTAACATTTCAAAGCACTCATGTAAGAGAGGTGCGGCTACGTACCCCCAGCACAGTGAAGAGAGAGGTGCGGCTACGTAACCCCAGCACAGTGAAGAGAGAGGTGCGGCTACGTAACCCCAGCACAGTGAAGAGAGAGGTGCGGCTACGTAACCCCAGCACAGTGAAGAGAGAGGTGCGGCTACGTAACCCCAGCACAGTGAAGAGAGAGGTGCGGCTACGTACCCCCAGCACAGTGAAGAGGAGGGTGATGAAGAAGAGGAGTGGTCGGTGGCCCATGCAGCACCTGGTGGCCATAAGGAAGAACTGCTCCTGGGCCATCTGACGAACTGACCTGGAAATAGATCAGAGAACACAATTAAACCACAGACAAACTAATCCATCAATCTACAAACTGACCTGAGGACAGATCAGAGAGGACCATTATTACCATAGACACAGATAGCCCCACATGCTCATCCACTACACAAAGCACTTAGACAAAAACCACTGTAGTAAACCAGCGGCAAACATCCTTGAGGATTGGCAGGCTTTTGTTCCAGCTCAACGCTAAAACATCTGCTCGACAGAAAGTCAAGACAGACAGACGGCAGGGGGGGGGGGACATACTTGCTGTGGCAGTGCAGTAGCAGGTCTATGATGAAGGTCTGCCAGGCCTTCTCCTTACTGAGTGTGTCCAGAGCGGTGGGCAGCAGGGCGAAACACAGGGTCATGACCTCCAGGGCCTCACAGCACACCTGCTCATCCTCCCCGTCCGGCTCCTTAACCACGTCCGTCTGTAGAGGGGGAGAATAGACACACACACCGCTGTGAGTTTACAAAACACAAACCACTTCTCTGTATTTCAGGAGATAGGCAGCAGGTGCACAGTGCACATAATCAACCTATTAGTCAGCACCAAACGAGTACACACACACACAATCATACCACTAGTACGACAAACAAACACTCAACTGTGACTGTACAGGCCAAACAAAAAGATCTGTGACTAAAACCTTCCCCAACCAGAAACCGTGGATTTATGGCAGCATTCGTGCAAAACTGAAAGCGCAAACACCTGCTTTTAAATCAGGGCAAGGCGACCGGAAACATGACCGAACACAAACAGTGTAGCTATTCCCTCCGCAAGGCAATCAAACGAGCTAAGCGTCAGTATAGAGACAAAGTAGTCGCAATTCAACGGCTCAGACACGAGAGGTATGTGGCAGGGTCTACAGTCAATCACGGACTACAAAAGAAAAACCAGCCCTGTTGCGGACCACGATGTCATGATCCCAGACAAACTAAACAACTTTGTTGCTCGCTTTGAGGTCAATACAGTGCCAACGACACGGCCCGCTACCAAAACCTGCGGGCTCTCCTTCACCGCAGCCAACGTGACTAAAGCATTTAAATGTGGTAACCCTCGCAAGGCTGCCGGCCCAGACGGCATCCTCTGCCGCGTCCTCAGAGCATGCGCAGACCAGCTGGCTTGTGTGTTTACGGACATATTCAATCAATCCTTATCCCAGTCTGCTGTTCCCACATGCTTCAAGAGGGCCACCATTGTTCCAGTTACCAAGAAAGCTAAGGTAACTGAGCTAAATTACTATCGCCCCGTAGCACTCACCTCCGTCATCATGAAGTGCTTTGAGAGACTAGTCAAGGATCATATCACCGACACCCTACCCGACACCCTAGACCCACTCCAATTTGCTTACCGCTCCAATAGGTCCACAGACGCTGCAATCGCAACCACACTGCACTCTGCCCTAACCCACCTGGACAAGAGAAATACATATGTAGGAATACTGGTCATCGACTACAGCTCAGCATTTAACACCATAGTACCCTCCAAGCACATCATTAAGCTCGAGACCCTGGGTCTCGACTCTGCCCTGTGCAACTGGGTCCTGGACTTCCTGACGGGCCACCCCCAGGTGGTGAGGGTAGGTAACAACATCTCCACCCCGCTGATCCTCAACACTGGGGCCCCACAAGGTTGCGTTCTCAGCCCTCTCCTGTACTCCCTGTTCACCCATGACTGTGTGGCCATGCACAACTCTAACTCAATCATCAAATTTGCAGACGACACTACAGTGGTAGACTTGATTACCAACAAAGACAAGATGGCCTACAGGGAGGAGGTGAGGGCCCTCAGTAGAGGTCGACCGATTATGATTTTTTTAACGCCGATACCGATTATTGGAGGACCAAAAAAGGCCGATACCGATTAAAATCTGCCGACTTTTATTTATTTATTTGTAATAATGACAATTACAACAATACTGAATGAACACTTATTTTAACTTAATATAATATATCAATACACGTCCATTTAGCCTCAAATAAATAATGAAACATGTTCAATTTGGTTTAAATAATGCAAAAACAAAAGTGTTGGAGAAGAAAGTAAAAGTGCATAATGTGCCATATAAAAAAGCAAATGTTTACGTTCCTTGCTCAGAACATGAGAACATATGAAATTTGGTGGTTCCTTTTAACATGAGACTTCAATATTCCAAGGTAAGAGGTTTTTAGGTTGTAGTTAATATAGTATTTATAGGACTCTCTCTCTCTATACCATTTGTATTTCATATACCTTTGACTATTGGATGTTCTTATAGGCACTTTAGTATTGCCAGTGTAACAGTATAGCTTCCGTCCCTCTCCTCGCACCTACCTGGGCTCGACCCAGAAACACATCGACAACAGCCTCCCTTGAAGCATCATTACCCATGCAGAGCAAGGGGAACAACTACTCCAAGTCTCAGAGCGAGTGACGTTTGAAACGCTACTAGCGCGCACCCAGCTAACTAGCTAGCAATTTCACATCGGTTACAACAGCTTAATCTCGGGAGTTGATAGACTTGAAGTCATAAACAGCGCAATGCTTGAAGCACAGCGAAGAGCTGCTGGCAAAACGCATGAAAGTGCTGATGGAATGAATGCTTACGAGCCCGCTGCTGCCTACCATCGCTCAGTCAGACTGCTCTATCAAATCATAGACTTAATTATAACATAATAACAGACAGAAATACGAGCCTTTGGTCATTAATATGGTCGAATCCAGAAACTATAATTTCGAAAACAAAACATTTATTATTTCAGTGAAATACGGAACCGTTCTGTATTTTATCTAACGGGTGGCATCCCTAAGTCTAAATATTCCTGTTACATTGTACAACCTTCAATGTTATGTCATAATTACGTAAAATTCCGGCAAATTAGTTCGCAATGAGCCTGGCGGCCCAAACTGTTGCATATACCCTGACTCTGCGTGCAATGAACGCAAGAGAAGTGACACAATTTCACCTGGTTAATATTGCCTGCTAACCTGGATTTCTTTTAGCTAAATATGCAAGTATGCAAATATGCAAGAAAGGCATTGGTGTTTATGGTTATGGTGCAACGATTGTTATTTTTTCACAAATGAGCTTTTGTTAAATAATAATCCCCCTGCGTTGCATCAATTATATGCAATGCAGGACACACTAGATAAACTAGTAATATCATCAACCATATGCAGTTAACTAGTGATTATGATTGATTGTTTTTTATATGATAAGTTTAATGCTAGCTAGCAACTAACCTTAGCTTCTTACTTCATTCGCGTAACAGGCAGGCTCCTCATGGAGTGCAATGTAAGGCAGGTGGTTAGAACGTTGGACTAGATAACTAAGATTGCAAGATTCAATCCCCCGAGCTGACAAGGTAAAAATCTGTCGTTCTGACCCTGAACAAGGCAGTTAACCCACCGTTGCTAGGCAGTCATTGAAAATAAGAATGTGTTCTTCACTGACTTTCCTAGTTAAATAAAGGTGTAAAAAAATAAAGAAATAATAATATCGGCCAAATCGTTGTCCAAAAATACCTATTTCCGATTGTTATGAAAACTTGAAATCGGCCCTAATGAATCGGCCATTCCGATTAAATCGGTCGACCTCTAGCCCTCAGAGTGTGGTGTCAGGAAAATAACCTCACACTCAATGTCAACTAAACAAAGGAGACGATCGTGGACTTCAGGAAACAGCAGAAGGAGCATCCCCCTATCCACATCGACGGGACAGTAGTGGAGAAGGTGGAAAGAGAAGTTCCTCGGTGTACACATCACGGACAAACTGAAATGGTCCACCCACACAGACAACATGGTGAAGAAGGCGCAACAGCGCACCCAGCTAACTAGTGTCCGAACCCAACAGCGGTGACACCTACAGCACCCGATGTCACAGGAAAACAAAAAGATCATCAAGGACAACAACCACCCGAGCCACTGCCTGTTCACCCCGCTATCATCCAGAAGGCGAGGTCAGTACAGGTGCATCATAGCTGGGACCGAGAAACTGAAAAACAGCTTCTATCTCAAGGCCATCAGACTGTTAAACAGCCATCGCTAACATTGAGTGGCTGCTGCCAACATACTGACTCAATCTCTAGCCACTTTAATAATTAACAATTGCATGTAATAAATGTATCACTAGTCACTTTAAACTATGCCACTTTATATAAATGTTTACATACCCTACATTACTCATCTCATATGTATATACTGTACTCTATACCATCTACGGTATCTTGCCTATGCCGTTCGGGCCTTCGCTCATCCATATATATTTTTATGTACATATTCTTATTTATTCCTTTACACTTGTGTGTGTATAAGGTAGTCGTTGTGAAATTGTTAGATTACTTGTTAGATATTACTGCATGGTTGGAACTAGAAGCAAAAGCATTTCGCTACACTCACATTAACATCTGCTAACCGTGTGTATGTGACAAATAACATTTTATTTGACAGGCCAAACACAACAAACATATCTGTGACTGTACAGGCCAAACACAACAAACAGATCTGTGACTGTACAGGCCAAACACAACAAACAGATCTGTGACTGTACAGGCCAAACACAACAAACAGATCTGTGACTGTACAGGCCAAACACAACAAACAGATCTGTGACTGTATCTGTGACTGCCAGGCCAAACACAACAAACAGATCTGTGACTGTACAGGCCAAACACAACAAACAGATCTGTGACTGTACAGGCCAAACACAACAAACAGATCTGTGACTGTACAGGCCAAACACAACAAACAGATCTGTGACTGTACAGGCCAAACACAACAAACAGATCTGTGACTGTACAGGCCAAACACAACAAACAGATCTGTGACTGTACAGGCCAAACATAAAACACCAACCTTGTATCAAGGAAGAAGATACAGCGACAACAAACACTTGTGTCAATACAAATAAACACGCACCATCCCACAACAATGTATCTGCACACTCCAATCTCCTCAGGTTGAGACCAAAATAAAAGCAGACATCAATCAATGGACTGATGGTGGAGCGATAAGCAGCCGCACAAGTAGGTACCTTCTCATAGATTTTGCTGATCTCTTCATTGGAACTGAAGACCAACTGTATGGTGCCACAGCCTGAAGCCCATGCTATCTTCTGCACCGCCCGGATCACACAGATCTCAGGGATGTACTTCGACGCCTGGAAGAAGTTCTGGGAGGGATGGGGAAAGACTTATATTAGAGGAGATATTACCGTAAATAACATAGCAACAGGTCTCTCTATTTCTTATTTCGCTTTCTCTTCAGTCAGTCCCTCCCTCCCTCCCTCCCTTCCCCTCTAACCTCGTCAGAGATCTGTTGGGCCAGGCGTATAGCTACATTGCGGAGCATGCACTCAGAGGCAGGGTTGGGGAGGTTCTGCAGGGCACTCTGGAGGACCAAAGCCTGGTCGTGAGTGGCCTGGTTAATCTGAAGGGAGAGTGGATGTTAACATCAACATGGCTGTCACAATCCTAGTTTACACGCATGTGTTTGTATGTGTGTGTGCGTATAACTGAGTAGCTAACTAACTAACTAACCGGTGAGACGGGTGTGGTCCCCTCAGCGTTGGGCTGGCAAGCCTCGGCCACAGCTTTGACGTGTCCGAACCCAACAGCGGTGAGCAGCAGTTTGCCGATCTTAAGAGCGTTGAGGTACGCCCCTCGCCGCGTCTCCATGTCGGCCGACGGCAGGAAGTTGTTCCGCGTGAGCATGCTCAGTACCAGCGGTAGCCCGCCACTCTTCAGGAAGTTGTACTGGAAGTCGCTGGCGTCCTCACCCAATGTGGAGCTGGCTGGCATGAGCAGGGCATACACCACCTGAGGAGGGGATGGGAAGAGAGATATACATGCACAGTGGAACTGGTCAACAGAGAGCAAAGTGCAGACCACCTGCTATGGTAATGATGTGACAGTCAAATCGGCAACGACTACACACACACACAGAATGAAACCCACCTCTATGAGGTAGAGGACTTGTGATGGCGAGGGGCCAAAGAAGCGTGAGTCCAGTGTTGGGCTGAGGCCGTTCTCTCCCAGCTTGGCATGGTCCAGACATACACCTCGCAGGTTCTCCACGGTACTGTTATCTACACAAAACATCAACAGGTTCTATACTGTACGGTCATCTCCACAAAACATCAACAGGTTCTATACTGTACGGTCATCTCCACAAAACATCAACAGGTTCTATACTGTACGGTCATCTCCACAAAACATCAACAGGTTCTATACTGTACGGTCATCTCCACAAAACATCAACAGGTTCTATACTGTACGGTCATCTCCACAAAACATCAACAGGTTCTATACTGTACGGTCATCTCCACAAAACATCAACAGGTTCTACAATACTTCTATACTGTACGGTCATCTCCACAAAACACTCCACAATCAACAGGTTCTATACTGTACGGTCATCTCCACAAAACATCAACAGGTTCTATACTGTTCTATACTGGTCATCTCCACAATCAACAGGTTCTATACTGTACGGTCATCTCCACAATCAACAGGTTCTATACTGTACAGTCATCTCCACAACCAACAGGTTCTATACTGTACGGTCATCTCCACAAAACATCAACAGGTTCTATACTGTACGGTCATCTCCACAAAACATCAACAGGTTCTATACTGTACGGTCATCTCCACAAAACATCAACAGGTTCTATACTGTACGGTCATCTCCACAATCAACAGGTTCTATACTGTACGGTCATCTCCACAATCAACAGGTTCTATACTGTACAGTCATCTCCACAACCAACAGGTTCTATACTGTACGGTCATCTCCACAATCAACAGGTTCTATACTGTACGGTCATCTCCACAATCAACAGGTTCTATACTGTACGGTCATCTCCACAATCAATAGGTTCTATACTGTACGGTCATCTCCACAATCAACAGGTTCTATACTGTACGGTCATCTCCACAACCAACAGGTTCTATACCGTACACTCACTGACCAGTTTATTAGGTACACCACCCCGTTTAGGAAAATGGATCGCTCCTACAGACAGTGAGTACCGTAGCCATGGCTAGCTATATAAAGCAGGCAGACCGGCTTCGAGGCATTCAGTTACATTTCGATTGAACGTTAGAATGGGCAAAACGAGTGACCTAAGCAACTTTGAGCGCGGTATGATTGTCGGTGCCAGACGCGCAGGATCCAGTATCTCCGAAACGGCTGCCCACCTGGGCATTTCACCCACAACAGTGTCTAGGGTTACAGGGAATGGTAAAACAAACTAAACATATTCAGTAAACAGCAGTACTGTGGGCAAAAACAGCTCACTGATGGAGGGTGGGGGGTCGAAGGAGAATGGCAAGAATCTTGCAAGCTAACAGGCGAACCACGAACAGACAAATAACGGCTCAGTACAACAGCGTTGTGAAAAACGGCATCTCAGAACACACAACTCGACGGTCTGTGTCACGGATGGGCAACTGCAGCAGACGACCACACCGGGTTCCACTCCTATCAGCTAAAAACAAGAAGCGGCTCCCGTGGGCACGCGATCACCAACACTTGACAAATGAGGACTTGAAAAACATTGCCTGAAACATGACAGTAAGTTCAGTTTACTTGAGTGGCCTGGTCAGTCTCTAGACCTCAACCCAATAGAGCTTCTATGGGATGACATGGAACGGGCTGGTCACAGAATGTACCACCGTCCAATCTGCAGCAATTGGACGAACATGCCTGTGGAATCTTTCTGAAGAATTCAGGCTGCTCTGGAGGTCTGGACCGGTACTAGATGTGTGTACCTAATACACTTGCCGGTGAGTGAGACATTTTGTCTATCAAGACTAGAAGAGATCACAGTGACTTTGAAAGAGGAGTCTCAAAGGATCATAGGGGGTTTAAAGTGTGTGTGTCTCAGTCACTAGATCTCAACCCAATTGAACACTTATGGGAGATTCTGGAGCGGCGCCTGAGATTGTTTCCCACAACCATCAACAAAACAACAAATTATGGTATTTATTGTGCAAGAATGGTGTTGCATCCATCCAATAGAGTTCCAGGCACATTGCAGCTGTTCTGGTGGCTCATGGTGACCCCTATTAAGACACTCAATTGATGTTTCCTTTATTTTCTATTAGTTACCTGTATATCGGTCATATACACATCTCACATTTATCCACCCGTGCTGGCTTGGTAAAAATCTTTCAGAAAAATATAGCATTGTCATGAGAGAAACCTATCTACGGCTACATCCCAATTCGCCAACCTTCTCCTGAAATGTGCACTTGCACGCTTCCCATTGTAGATTTAACAATGTTGGAAAACTCTCTATAAAGCACTATTTTTTTTATTTTATTCATGACGGGGAGTTTTCAAGTGCACATTTGGGGAGAAGGGTGGAGAATAAAGGCACGGCCCACATGTACCACAGAGAGTACTGTACCTGGAGGCATCAGCTTCATCAGTACTCTGGCTCCGTCTCGTAGCAGAGGCATGTTGGGGCTACAGCCCAGGTCTGCTACCTGCCACAGGAAGGAGACGTAGCGCAGGTGGAGAGACATGATCTGAAGACAGAGCGAGACCAGGGAGACGAGACAAGGGGTTACTCATCTGCGATCATGCATCGCTAGGCCAGACATCCATCTTTTTTTGAGACAAACTTGTTTTGATGACAGTAGTTCCAAGTGTGGACTGTGGACTAGAAAACAGTGGGAGATAAACTGCAGAGTCGTTGTAGTTGAATATGGCATTTTGACATTGCAGTCTTTCTACTATCTGGATGCTTTCCACTATCTGGATGCTTTCCACTATCTGGATGCTTTCCTATAAAATTGTCTTCTAGGCAGGGACCAAGAGAGCTGGGCACCCTTCCCAAGTAACGGTGACTGACGAGAAAACGACGCGCCACTCCGGTGGAAGCAGCTGTGTGTGTGTGTGTTTGTGTGTCTGTGTTTAAAATTCACTCACCACTCCAGGGAGACAGCTGTGTGTGTGTGTGTGTTTGTGTGTCTGTGTTTAACATTCACTCACCACTCCAGGGAGACAGCTGTGTGTGTGTGTTTGTGTTTAAAATTCACTCACCACTCCAGGGAGACAGCTGTGTGTGTGTGTGTTTGTGTGTCTGTGTTTAAAATTCACTCACCA
Source organism: Oncorhynchus nerka (assembly GCF_034236695.1). Taxonomy (NCBI): domain Eukaryota; kingdom Metazoa; phylum Chordata; class Actinopteri; order Salmoniformes; family Salmonidae; genus Oncorhynchus; species Oncorhynchus nerka. The sequence continues at coordinate 73,473,852 of NC_088398.1, read as the reverse complement.
CTCCAGGGAGACAGCTCTCCACCTCGGGGTTGGGCCCTTCGCTGAAGTGGTTGCCATGGTTACCCGGTGAGCCAGTGGAAGAGTCCGAGGAGCTGTCTGGGCTGGAGGGCATGTTGGCACTCACCTGGGTCAGCTTGGCTGTGATCAACTACACACACACACGGGAGAATATAAAGACAGACAAACCATTACGTATAAATAAGTCAAAGAAAAAATGCACTTGTGACTCATCAAAACATGGCTCATTGCGCTCACCGTTTTGTCTTTCAGGTTGAGCTGGCCAATCAGCTTCCTGTCGTCGGCTGGGTCAACAACCTCCCCGCCAATGAAGAGCTCTATCTTGGTGTGCGTGGCGTTGGCCTTGATGCGTGTGAGGATACCGCGGCGCACTGAGCCAATGGTGTCGTTGGTGTGAGACCAGATGTCCAGGTCATCCACCTGACGGCCCTGGTTAGGGAAACGCACGATCAACGTGATGTGCTTCCCCCGAAACGCCCTGAGAGAAGGGAGAGAGGGGAGATTTTTGTTGAACTTTTATTTATTCAGGGGAACCCATTGAGACCAGGGTCTCATTTATAAAAAGGTGCCCGAAGGACAACACAACAAACTCAAAATAATCAGTATAAATAAAATACAAATGACAAAATCAACATGACAGCTTCAAATACCACAAACACAATTATTCAATCCAAACAGTGACAATTCTCATTCAATATTAAAGTTCTAAACTTCCCTAGAGGAACCAGGGTGTCAAGATGTAGGAAGTTTGTAAGCTAGTCCAAAAGTGAGGACAGCACTAAAACGGTACGCACTAGTGGAACTTGGAGAGTTAACCATCCCTGCGAACGGGTTTGGGGTCTCATTTTGTATTTATTTTAACAGTGAAGTGAGGTAGGTAGGAAGCTTGTGTAGTAGCGCTTTATAAACAAAAAGGGAGTAATGAAGCCATCTATGGGATTTTAATGAGGACCAGTCATCCTTTTGATACAGGATGCAGTGATGCGTTCTAAAACTGTAAACTGTGATAAAGCGAAGTGCACTATGATAAAAGATGTCACCATAGTCATGAACTGGCAGGAAAGTTGACTGTACAATCTGCTTCCTGTTGTTTAGGGAGAGGCATGATCTATTTAAAAAATATATATGTTTTTTGAAAGCCTACTTTAAAATGTCAGCTTCTTCACTTGCCCATCGGTATGTTTTTTTAAACGGCAAATTGTCAATTCAAAAGCACATATATTTATAGGCGGGAACGTGCTTGCTGAAACACCCATCCAATGCATACATTTGTAACCCATCTGAAATATATTTCTATGAGAGTTAGAAAACAGCATACATTTAGTTGTTTTTCCCCACATGAAGTACTCATTTTAAAATCGACAACGACTTTTTGTAAGGCAACAAAATCAGATTGCAGCTACAACATAGGGGACAAAAGCGTAAATAACAGGGTCATCAGCATACATACAGATGAATGTTACAGGTTTTTGCAGATACACCAATATTATTTATATAAATAGTCAAAAGGACAGGTCCCAAAATTGACACCTGCGGGACATCTTTAGTAATATTGAGGTAACTTGACACCATCAGACATCACAGTTTCCTGTCTGACATGTAGTTCCAAAACTACCTGCAAGACACCTGGTCGTGGCCAATTTCAGACAATCTTTGAATGAGTAGGGGAGGATGGTCGACAGTGTCAAAGGCCTTAGATAGGTCTACAAATATGGCAGCACAGTGATTCCTATGATCTAAGCAATTTATGATATAATTTAAGACAAGCAGAGCTGCTGAAACAGTGCTATGTCCAGATCTAAAACCAGACTGGTGCACATTAACAATACAATTTGAAGTGAAAAAAGGTCTTAGCTGAGAGTTTGCCAGTGGTTGTAATATTAGATTGTTTAGAAATTGGGCAGTAGTTATCTAGGTCAGAAGGTTCTCCACTTTTGTAAAGGGGGAGGACATGCACCGCCTTCCAGGTCTTAGGGATAGCACCAGAAGTAATTGATAAATAAAAAATGTGGGTCAAAGATTCTACAATGAGGCGGGCAGAAAGCTGCAGTAGAAAGGGATCAAGCGAATCAGCTCCTGCGGATTATTATTTATTCTGCAAGGCACTACATTCATTGACATAAATGGTTCAAATGAGGAAGAAGAAAAGAGTATGCCTGGAATAGCATGATTATCGGTGATTAAAGGACAAAAAGAGGGCAATGAAGGTATTTTCAGAAACCGTTCTTTCAAATAGATGGCCAGCTGAGGCAAAATGGTTATTAAAAGCACAACCAATGTCATTTTTATCTGTTATGGTACCAAATCAAAAGATTTGACCACTTTCCAAAATTTAGCTGGATTTCCACCACTCTACGATACACAATTCATGAAGTATGTTGACTGCTTTTCTAACCTAAGACAGACATCTGATTGGCAGTCCTTCAGACATTTGAGAAGTAGAGGCAGAATCAGTCAATCTAACCTTAGCCCAAGCTAAGTTTCTTTCATGAAATCTTTCAGACAATTAATGCGTGAACCATGGGTTAGATCTGTCCTTTACTCTTAATCTTTTATATGGGGCATTCTTATGTGCAACAGAGAGGTAAAACATTTAAGGGCCTGATTTGAATCAGAGATAGAGGACATAACCCCAAGTCATACAGGAAATGTTACTCATTGAAAATTCTAAAATGTATCTTTGTAATAATGCGTAGACACGATTTAAGTAGCTTAGTATCTCTAAAATACATGCAATGGGACAACAGTCACTGAGCTTGTTAGCAAAGATTCCATTGGCTGTATACTTATGAGGGGCGTTGGTCAGAATGATATCCAAGAGAGTCGATTTTTCAGGGTGTTTTAAATTGGGGTGGTATGGTTTAGTTATCAGTGGAGTTAAATTTAGCTCAGTATAAATATCCTCCATTCTATCTGATACTGGAATCAACCAATCCAGGTTAAAAATGACACAATATTAAAACAGATTTAGCAGGAAACTGTGATATCTGATGGTGTCAAGTTAACTCAATATGACTAAAGGTGTCCCGCAGGTGTCAGCACAGCAAGTCAGACAATTTGCTAAGGGCAGTTGGGAGGGCAATAAACTCCCACTAATGTTAGTTTGGCATTATTACCAAAGTCCATATCTAGGACAAGACACTCAAATGTATTGGGCATAGAGCTGGTAATACAGACAGCAACATTCAAGTTCTTTATGAATATGGCAACACCCCCACCTCTGTCAGATCAATAAACATCATATCCATTCAGAGACACATACGAGCCTGGCACAGACTTTTTTGAACCAAGTCTCAGTAATGATCTTAAATGTATGAAAATGAGAGAGAGCAGAAAGGACAGACATATGGAAAGAGAGGGGTCAAGACAAAACAGGAAAACATTTATCAGGACAAAAGGTACGTCCGTCCCCTCCCCTACCTGGACATGGGCAGTATGGTCCTCTCCTCATGGTAGTCACTGTCACACTCGTTGATGTACTCCTTGAGCACAGTGAGCACGCGGACCATGCGGATGGCCTCCTGCCGGGCACAGTTGATGCTGTCCTTGTCCCCTTCCAGAACACAGAGCGTATCGTATGACGCCTTCAGACGGTCGAAACATGACTGGATGAAATCCTCGTGGATCTCTACCTGCATTGGGGGAGATGAGGGGGAGGACGGCAGGGGGTAAGGACAGTCAGAGTAGTGAGTTCAGGAGAGGGAGAGTCATGTTTAATGGTTGACAGTGTTTGTATGGAACTAAGTGCAGTGTGTTCCAATCCATCCGTCAGGAATCAGGTGCTAGTACTGGAAATAGTACCAATTAGGGATGCACATTTTGGTCAATTCTGCTTCCGACTAACCAACCCTCCTTAACCGGACAACAAACGGTTATATTTTTTCCTAACAGTAAAATGACGTGACCAACAGAAAATACTATGCATGCATTCAAGAAACAGACATTTTTCTTTGAGCTGAATGAAAACATGCAACAATAGTAAGCCTATGTATGGTCTTCCAGTCAAAAGGCTATATATATCCTGCTATTGAACATTCAACTGCTTTAATGAAGCAGCCAATAAAACCTACATTTGCCAAAATACAATTTGTGGGAAAACACTATTCTAAAACAGCACACCGAATGCAAACGGTTCCAAACATAGAAAGAGGGGGGATCTAATAGCAACAACTAGGATGGGTTACTAATATGACTAGGATTGTGCCTTTGGCTTCTGGACAACGAAAGGAAGTTGATATGAAAACCAATAAAACAGGAGAGAAATGCTGGTTAATGGCACAAGGAAGTATTTTCTAAAAGAATGCCTCAACAATTCTAGGGCAGAATTTTGGCTAGGCTACTTTGAAGCAAGGTAAGACATGACTCATTCTTTGAAGTGAAGTAAATTATTCAGGTTTCAAACAGTTATATTGCCTCAAGCTCACATTGTAAAGTGGTGGATGACGTCCTGATAGCCTGCCTACCCGTTGCCTAGAGCGTGCCTAGCCGTTGCCTAGAGCCTGCCTAGCCGTTGCCTAGAGCCTGCCTAGCCGTTGCCTAGAGCCTGCCTAGCCGTTGCCTAGAGCCTGCCTAGCCGTTGCCTAGAGCCTGCCTAGCCGTTGCCTAGAGCCTGCCTAGCCGTTGCCTAGAGCCTGCCTACCCGTTGCCTAGAGCCTGCCTACCCGTTGCCTAGAGCCTGCCTACCCGTTGCCTAGAGCCTGCCTACCCGTTGATTAGAGCCTGCCTAGCCGTTGACTAGAGCCTGCCTACCCGTTGCCTAGAGCCTGCCTACCCGTTGATTAGAGCCTGCCTACCCGTTGATTAGAGCCTGCCTACCCGTTGATTAGAGCCTGCCTACCCGTTGATTAGAGCCTGCCTACCCGTTGATTAGAGCCTGACTACCCGTTGATTAGAGCCTGACTACCCGTTGATTAGAGCCTGACTATAGAGTTGAGTTGAGAAATAAAAATAGCTCATTTTAATTGTGGCCATTAATTGTGGCCGTTAAAACACGCAAATTGTTATTTGTTGTGCAACAACTGGGCTGTAAAAAAAAAAGTACCAGCATTTTGAGGAGATGCTCTCGTGCTGTCTGACAGGTGATAGGCCATTACGCTTATCAAACTAGGCTCTGTATGCCTCGCGCCTGTGATAAATAAGATACATGACGACTAAAAGAAAATACATAATCCAATTTAATTCCACTAAATTATGCAAATTAACCGATAAGCATGGCTGGTGAAATATATTTTTCGGCAGTTAACCCGGTTAACATCCATAAAACCAATATGTGCAATAGGGATCTCAGAGGTAGGGAATGGAAAACAGTTGCTGTAGCGCTGTATCACACCGACTGTCCCAGTCTAAATTATCATCAACGATCATTGATCACCAATACAATCACTATTCATGACTGTGTTTATATGTAAGTGGTTGTCTCAAAACGGCTAGATGATTTAGGATGACCTAACAGCAGATTGAGCTGTTATTGTTACCGGGACAGTGGACACCCAGGGTACCTGATTGACTTGTAGTTTTGGTCCAAGGTTGGTGTAGATCTCTTTCAGAAGGTCTATGGCTCGACTGGCGATGTCATCACTCCCTTGAATTACGACCTGGCAAGAGGAAATTTCAGATGGAATCAATGGACGCCTCCGGCTTTCTCTCTCTCTCTATCACACAGCCCTGGAGACAACACTGAAAAGTGTGTGTGTGTTATGACTCATCCAGACTAGAGGAGGGGGCCATTAATAGGCACTCAGCAGCAGCCCACAGAATCATCCCCAGTCACTACCGCTGACCCTGAGCTGATTTCACACACTAACAGCAGTACATTAACCCAGCCTCAAATACTGTGTGTGTGTGTGTGTGTGTGTGTGTGTTTTGTGTGTACGGGCTAAATGTGTACCACGCAAGGCTTAACAGCCAAATCAATAACATCAGCGCTGTAAAATGAGCTTTGCTTAGGATGCAATAAAATAAATTATTCACAACAAAACATTGCATATGAGAAAATCCTATGAGCTCAAATGCAGCCTAGGCCCCTACTGTGCAAAAAGGCTGAATACCCAAATATACAAAAACACAACTCCTGAATCAGCTATGCATAGCACGTGAGAACAAGGTTTAGAAATCCCACATCTAAAACAAATGAACCTGTGAATCATCTAATATGCCCAGAGCGTGAATTAGAAGAACACTTTGAACCAACACATGTTTCATCATCATCAGAAGCCATTGGACTGACTGACAGCCGATACAACATGATCATCCGAAGCCATTGGACTGACTGACAGCCGATACAACATGATCATCAGAAGCCATTGGACTGACTGACAGCCGATACAACATGATCATCAGAAGCCATTGGACTGACTGACAGCCTATACAACATCATCATCAGAAGCCATTGGACTGACTGACAGCCGATACAACATCATCATCAGAAGCCATTGGACTGACTGACAGCCGATACAACATCATCATCCGAAGCCATTGGACAGACTGCCTATACAACATCATCATCAGAAGCCATTGGACTGACTGACAGCCTATACAACATCATCATCAGAAGCCATTGGACTGACTGACAGCCTATACAACATCATCATCAGAAGCCATTGGACTGACTGACAGCCTATACAACATCATCATCAGAAGCCATTGGACAGACTGACAGCCTATACAACATCATCATCAGAAGCCATTGGACAGACAAACCCATGGTTTGGTACGTATTGCGTTTTTTTGGGTCACGGTACAGTGGAAAAATTAAATTCCAACAGTTACTGCTGTTAATGTTTGTTTATTGGCCAAATGCACTAAATTAAAAAGCACCCTAATTCACATTATTGTCTGTTGTGACAGGGATTGTTATGTTGGGCCTCAAGGACCCATTCCCGAAATGGACCTGGGGCTTTTCCAACCCAACATATATGCATCATACATTTTTCAATATAGAGACCAGTTCCGTATAGACGTGGTCGGATCCGAGTGAGGGAAGCAGCCGAAAAGTCAACTTGTTAACTACTTTTTTAACTAGAGCGGATGCAGCTTGAGGGAGAGCAGGCAGAGGAGGGGCCTTGCGGTGTGTGTGCTGTGAGCAAGTGAAACGGGAGCAAGGGAGGAAGCACCCAACCAAGCCAACTTGCGCTAGTAGACTAACTTCTAGCTTGTCATTACTAGGCTATTAATCATAACGTATGATTACCTAGAAACCTGTCTTGATGGCATCAAACCGAGAGAAGCTAGTTGGCTAAGAGAGCTAGGTAAATTAGCTGCTAATTGAGTCTGCATGGGCGTTCTTCCTTTCCTAGTTACAAAGAACACCTCCATTCTGATAATAAATAGCAGCCTAACTGGCTCGTTTGTTGTAGCATATACTTCTCATTTAATTTTTAATTCCATTGATTAGATAATCTCCTAACTTGCTTTATCAGACACGGACGCTCTGACTGTAGTGGCTCTTTGATTACTTGTGAATGGACGACAAGCTACACGCACCACTCTGCATAGGCTATTCTCGTTGAGCAGTGGGGAACATATGAACGTTTTATCTGCCCGTCACCGTTTTAATCGACCGTGAAGCCAAAATGTTCCTGAAAGATGGCGAAAAGGATAGTTTGAAATCCGCTAGTTAAGATTTGAATTTTGATTACGTCGGGCACATGGACTGTAGTTTCAGCAGAATAGCCTAAAATGTTAATTTCATCTCAGATTTACTCACTTGGCGATGCCATACAGCGTAACCTATAGGCATAGTGTTTTATGTACTCATTCGTGTTCACAGTGCGGACCGAACCGAGGTCTCCGTACCAAGCTGTACAAATACATGTACCGTTAAAGCCCTATCAGACTACACAACATCATCGGAAGTCATTGGACTGACAGACTCTTACAACATTTAAAACAGCCCTCCCTCCTCAGCGCCACAGAAGCTGATGTTTGGTTTAGCAGCATCCAGAAGACTTGTCTGTTCCTCTGTGATGTAAGGACTGCATTTAACACAGAGGGATTACAGGCCATGTAGGTCACAAACAGCGAGGCTGCTAAATAACTGGGTCAGCCACCCACCCTCTCCCATACTCACTAAGTCTATCAGTTCCAGTTGCTCTGAAAACAATCCCACAGAACCCAGAGGTTTATAGATGCTCGGAAATTACTAATGATCATCACCTCAAATAGCAGCATTCAGAGGGTATGGTCTTCTTTGAAGTTGTGCATTTAGAATTTTGGCTTGGTGAGACAGAAGACAACATGATCAAGAAAGCAGCAGTGTAAAATGCTTGAGCAGTTCATTAATGCATATACAGTAGGCTAGACTTGCCGTTAGTCATTTCACCGTTTGTTTCAGACACAGAGGTCTCCAAAAAATAAACATCTGGATACACAACAGGCCAGAAAAGTCAACGGTGTAGGCAGAACATACAGTGCTGCCGTAAAGTAGTCAGACCCCTTATTCTAAAATGGATTAAATTGATTTAACCTTCAACACAATAACAAAGCAAAAACTGATTTTTTAGAAATGTTTGCTAAATTATTAAATAAAAAACAGAAACATCACTTTTACATAAGTATTCAGATCCTTTACTCAGTACCATGTTGAAGCACCTTTGGCAGCGATTACAGCCTCAAGTCTTCTTGGGTATGACACTAAAAGCTTGGCACACCTGTATTTGTGGAGTGTCTCCCAGTAAGTTTGAATGACACTGAGGGGCAGTGTTGTTACAGCTAATTCCGGTTTGTCTGAGGCTGATGCCGTGCAGGTATTTGTACACATGCACACACACGTAAATAGTGCCATACATGCACTCAAACATATTCAGTTGGCCTTGCTGTTATGATTTTTGTTGTACTTCATGTCTTTTGCATTGTTGTTCTGTTTTCCTTCGTCTTTCTTTTCTCTCTTTTGTTCCTTGGGCCGGTGGCTGATGAATCGCTGGTTCGGGTCCCCGTTTTTGACCTTGTGGGAGATCTGTTGACATGCCCTTGAGCAGGGCGTTGACCCTGGTTGCTTGTGTGTCGCTCTGGATGGGAGTCCGTTAGATGACTAATGTGATGTAGTTATTGAGCGGCTTCACTGCAAGTATATTGTATGTTTTAAATATTCAATACATTTTAAAAAGTATGATAATTGCATACTTTTTCCATCACTGCTCGAAGCCACTTCTGTGTGGTCTTGGCTGTGTGCTTAGGGTTGTTGTCCTGTTGGAAAGTGAACATTTGCCCCAGTCGGAGGTCCTGAGTGCTCTGGAGCAGGTTATCAAGGATCTCTGCACTTTTCTAGTACTTTCCCTCGATCCTGCCACCACCATGCTGGTTTCATCAGACCAGAGAATCTTATTTCTCATTGTCTGACAGTCTTTAGGGGCCTTTTGGCAAACTCCAAGTGGGCTGTCATGTGCCTTTTACTGAGGAGTGGCATCTGTCTGGCCACTACCATAAAGGCCTGATTGGTGGAGTGCTGCAGAGATGGTTGTCCTTCTGGAAGGTTCTCCCATCTCAACAGAGGAACTCTGGAGCTCTGTCAGTGACCATCGGGTTCTTGGTCACCTCCCAGACCAAGGCCTTCCCCCCCCGATTGTTCAGTTTGGCCAGGCGGTCAGCTCTAGGAAGAGTCTTGGTGGTTCCAAACTTCATCCATGTAAGAATGATGGAGGCCACTGTGTTCTTGGGCACATTCAATGCTGCAGAAATGTTTGGTACCCTTCCCCAGATCTGTGCCTCAACACAATCCTGTCTCGAAGAAATACAGACAAATCCTTCGACCTCATGGTTTGGTTTTTGCTCTGACATGCAGTATCAACTGTGAAACCTTATATAGACAGGTGTGTGCTTTTACAAATCATGTCCAATCAGTTGAATTTACCAAAAAGTGTACTCAAATCAAGTTGTAGAAACGTCAAGGATGATCAATGGCAACAGGATGCACCGGAGCTCAATTTGGACTCTCATAGCGAAGGTTCTGAATACTTAAGTAAATAAGATACTTTTTTTTATTTTTTATACATTTGCAAAAATGTCTAAAACCCTGTTTTTGCTTTGTCATTATGTGGGTATCGTGTGTAGATTGATGAGGATTTTTATTTATTTAATCCATTTTAAAATAAGGCTGTAACGTAAAAAAATGTGGAAAAAGTCAAGGGGTCTGAATACTTTCTGAAGTCATTGTATGTAGTTCATAGGGAGTTCAAGGTTTAAAAAGTTGGTTACAGCCGTCTGCATAACCACAATGCTTTATAAATCCCACCTCCTGGAGGAAGTCCAGCCCAATGTTCCCTCAATTTTTTCAGCACTTAGCTAATTTCTTGTACCCGCTTAAAGTTACAGTTTTAACAGTGGTCAGGTAGGTTACTGTGGCTATATGATCCTAATGTAAGCCTATCAGAGTGGTCTACCATCAAAAACAATGGAGAAAATGCATCCCATAACATTTCAACATGGAAATAGCTGTTCTACCATTCAGCCAACAGTATAGCAGCCAATGTGGTGTTCAATGAGCCTTTTGAAAAAAAAGAAGAAAAAAAAGGCAGGGCTTGACATTACCCTGTTTATCCATTTGTCAAGGAGGCGACTGAAAATGTTGTTTTGTTGTTTGATGCAAGAAACCACTTGACAAAATAAAATGCATAATTAGTCCCATACTATTATAACAGAGAATCAGACAAATTATGCTACCCCTGTGCCTATTTGCGCCTTAGCTTATTTAAGATTTTTTTTTTTACCTAATTAACTGACACACTTTTCAAAGATGGCTAGAAATGCACACATTTTGTGCTCTTGAAGGAAGCAACCACTCCTCCATTGCTGATAACAAATGACCTATAACTGGTCTCAACTCACTAACTAGCAAATGATATGAACGAATATACAAATGTGCACAAGTGTTTACATGCAGCTCTCGCTTTGATCTCAAAACAAGCGCATCTACTCACAACCGCTCATGCTGTAAACACAGTCCAGATGAAAGTGAATGGCACATAACCATATATGGCAATGGTCTATTTGCATATATACCTACTGCAGCTCTGTTTGGTTACAGCGCAACGGTATGTGTAGAGTACAGGCCTGAGTCGTGCCTTTCAATGCTATAGAATCCTATTCCGATGTATTCTGCCTAAAACAAAATCTCATGCATAGTTGGTTTTGCATACCAAGTATTGCATAGTTCGTTTTTGTTTCGGTAATGCTTGAAAAGTGGCTAATACTGCGTTGATTCAATCACAATTCCCACAGTAAAGGGAAAAGGTTGATAGTGTCAACTGGGAAAACTCTAAAAAGTTGAGTGACGTTCAATCTCATGCTTCTCTGCATGGGCTGATATTTATTCTGCACTAGAGGAAACATTGGTCCAGCCCTACAAGTAGCAACAGCTGCCAGTTATAACAGCTTCCTAACAGTGATAAGTAGGATAAATAACTCACCCTCCAGAGGTAGTCCAGGCCTATGAGTTCCAGGTCATCCATCATGTAGGCCCTACGTTTGGCCACCAGCTTGCCTTCCCTGCAGTTGACGGCCTTGAAGAACCTCTCAAAGCACTTCATGCCGTTCTCCGTGAGCAGAGACGGGTCCAGCTGCAGAACGTTGTTCTCAAAGAAGTCCTTGTTGATGTCCGGGTCCAGGTCTGGCTCATCTCCCATCAGCTTGGAGTACCTGTGTAAGAAAAACAGAGTTGACTTGGTGTTTTACGTGTTGAGAAAAAGGAGAACATTTGAGTTGTTCTATATGAATGAGTAAAAGGAAATAGAAAGATGTTGGAGCCATATTCACCCTTTCGAGGTGATAATAATATTGACGATGGCAGCATACCATTTGAAGCAGGCCTCTCGGTCACAAAGAAAGACTGCGTTCTCAGCCAGGCACTTCCAGATCTGTTTGGCCTGAGGAGCACAGAGCCACAACTGGCCATCCTTCAGCAGGAACCTGGGGACAACACAGACACATACATTAACCATGAAGATCAGACTACAGTGGCTCAGTTAACCATTCACTAATCAATGAACACGAGCTGGATTGTATTTATTAGGTCATGCAATATAAAACGTTGTAAAAGGGCTCTGCAATGGAAAACAGAAATGATCTCTTCAGTCCCTGCCGGTTACAGTCTTTTCTTCTGTTTGGTGCCTAATGATACTACCCTACGGATGTGATGTCATACCTCAGGAAGTTGAGTCTCTCCTGGACTTCCTGTACGTGGCTGTAGCGGCTCCCTACCCTCACCGTCTGGGGGTCAAACTCCGCCTGCTCGGCTACACAACACACACAATCATCTATGTGAGGGCTCAAGGTGCATCTTAAAATTTTACCCAAATGCTGAGATTTTTCAAATGGAAAACTAACATGCCAATTGCCCCAGGGTTAGAAAAAGAGGATAGATAGAACATCTGAAATACTATTTCTCTGTTTTACAGAAGAAGTCTGAAAGTTAAGAATGAGGCAACGATGATGACAAAATGTCCCCTCCTGTGTGAGGTGGTCCGTACCTTTAGAGAACTGCCTCATGGTCTCCATGTAGGCAGAGAGGTTCTCAGCCACCAGCGTGACCAGGGCATGGTTGTGTTGCAGCTGGTTAATCAGGTCATGACGATAGAACACATGAGGACTCCTCTGGGTCTGACTGTAGAGCAGAGAGAGAAGGATGGAGAGAGAGAGACATAAAAGTACAGAGACTTAGTCACCATGTCTATGACAAGCCGACAACATCAACTTTTAGATCAACCCCCCTCCTAATGAAATTACAATAATTTATCTGCAAAATGTTGTTGCTTCTCTGCACCTGTAGTGCAAAGAAAGCAGTATTGGTATATCCAGCATTCTAAACAATACCCCAGGATCTGTGTGTGGGTGGGTGTGTGTCTGTGTGCAGAAAGAGAAATGGTGATGAATTTCATTCTTAAAATCACTACGATGTGTTTCGGAAACGTGAGTAAGCAGTGCTCCCGGAAATGCCCCCCAAATGTCACCCTGCAAACAGTCCGTGATTGGAGCTAAGAGGAGCTGGTGCAGAAAGAGATGCTTTTGAGTGAATCTCAAATTACACCCTATTTCCCATGTAGTGCACTACTTTTGCATGCAATTCCCCATACAGTGCACTAATTGACAAGAGACCTTTGTGGCTCTGGTGAAAAGTAGTGAAGTAGTGTAGGGAATATGGTGTAATTTGAGATTTACCTTGTGAAAGGTTTGCTAAAGCAGATTTATGAATGAATATAAACATTACAGATCTGTTGTAGCATCTGAGAGAGTCAATTTAGACATTTAACAATTTCAAAGTTTTATTTTTGCCACAATATCCCCCAAATTAGCTGTCAACTTACCCCACTAAGTTCGTTTGTATGTTAATAGGCATTTTCTTTCTGAAAAACAACAGGCATGTGGTGTGCTACATATTTGCTGCATTTACCAATGCTACTTCAGTCAGTACAACTGCACGTTATTAAAAAAGCAGCACCTAATTCAACAATATCTATGCTACTTTGAGAGCTCAGCGTTTAAGAAGCAAGATGCAGTACATTCGCTCAGTTTTAGTCTAAGAATTCTCACTGTCTAAGCGTTAGTGAAAAACAGATCAAACTGGATGGCAAGGTCAAATATCAGACTGTTAACAGAAAATGCCTGTTTACAAAAGAGTTGGCATGCTTCAGCCCCTCTGGAAATGTGATTAAAATGCCAGGGACATCTGAGTGTCAGCTATGTGAAAAATTAAGGCCATGCTTTACAGGCATAGAGCAAATGTATAACCAAGCATAGCATTCTGAGCATAACCAAAATGAAAGTGAGTGAATATTTACAAAGTTGCAAAATTCCTTATTCTACATTACAAATAAGCATGTCTGCTATCCAGTGTACATTTCTGTTTGTTACCTTGTGTCCTTCTGAATAAGCCTCAATTTGTACTCATTCCGTTTCCATATCTTTGTAAATCTCAAACATGTTCAACAAAGTTTATGAATTATGTCTCCCTCCAAACCCGTAGTTGAACTCGGACCCTGTCCATCTCCTTACCTGAGATTCTGAGGAGCCTCTCCGAACAGGCTACAGATCTCTCGGATCTGCTTTAGTGCAGGAATCACCCATTTGTCATTGGTGCGCAACTCTTCTATGAAGCGATCGATCCACTGGATCTTCTGCGTGTCTCTATCCTAAAATGAACACGAACATTAACATCAACAGTATTCAAGGAACACACACAGCCATAAGCCAATTGTTGATAGCATCCCAACAGAGCCCTAAAAACATAGACTGGTTGATACCTCGAGCCGTGTGGGAAAGCAGTCGCCTGGCTCTTGACTGGTACCTAGTATTTACCTGAGAGCAACTGTAGTCCAGTATCTTGATGTGAGCACTGAGTGCCTGGTCCATGATGTCTACAGGCACGTCATCACTGTGAGCCAGGTTCCACAACAGGTTCAGCACCTTGTGGTGAGAGGAGTAGAGGAACCTTCAGTACTCATATCCAAATGGAGCACAAGAGCTGGAAAAATACATCTCTTTAACCCATGTTCACCTTGTGGGCCATCACGCCATCCTTGTCGTCCTCCGCCAGGCGACGGATCAGTTCCAACAGCTTCTCACGTTGCTTCTTACTGGCGTTCGTCCAACTCGCCTGCAGACCGCAAACCAACCACCACAGGGGTTAGGAGAGCAATGTGTGTGTGCTTCCTCGTCGGTACCGGAAAGTCCCCACGAGGATAGTAAAACTAGGGAAATGATCCCTCCCAGGTCCCCACAAGGACAAAGGCCATTTTAGGCTTACGGATTACGTTTAGGGTTATGAGTTAAGGTTAGGGAAATACATTTCTGGTGCCCTCAAGGATAGTGAAACGTGCTGTGTGTGGAGAGAAGTCTCTTACCTTGAAGCAGTCAAAGAGGTGGTCGAGCTGCTCAGGAGAGAAGTCCCAGGCCAGCTTGGCCAATAGGTCGTGTACGTTCTTCACAATGGCCTCATGTTTACCAGCCTGCCGGTGAAACAACATGTCAACAAAAAAATACGTCAGCCATCGCATTGCTGGTTTATCCGTTTTCAACCTTACATTTCACATAGAGAAGATGCAGGAGCACAAACTCAATTTGATAGACCGATCCATGCTTAGGTAAGGGCGTTTCAGCTAATCCATGCTTAGGTAAGGGCGTTTCAGCTAATCCATGCTTAGGTAAGGGCGTTTCAGCTAATCCATGCTTAGGTAAGGGCATTTCAGCTAATCCATGCTTAGGTAAGGGCGTTTCAGCTAATCCATGTTTAGGTAAGGGCGTTTCAGCTAATCCATGTTTAGGTAAGGGCGTTTCAGCTAATCCATGCTTAGGTAAGGGCGTTTCAGCTAATCCATGCTTAGGTAAGGGCGTTTCAGCTAATCCATGCTTAGGTAAGGGCGTTTCAGCTAATCAACCCCAAAGACCTGGAAATGCCCCAGTTAAGACATGAAGGATTTGCCATTCTGTTGTAAGAGCTGTTACGGGTCATATCTCCTTCACCTGAACCATGAACAATGTATAATCATCAATGATGTCTCTTCAAATGCACACACACATGTACTACCAAACACACTCACGGTACCTGTGCAGCCCAGATGTTGTCCAGGTCCTGCATGGTAAGAGCTTTCTCCTTGATGACGAAGCGCAGTATCTTCTCTAGTTTCTCTACATACTGAGGCTGGTGGAGGCTGTCCCTCAGCACAATGGACAGGATGTGGTTCTGCTGGATCCACTCCTGACAAACATACAGACATCTTTCAATCTCCACTCAAACACCATCGGTTCTGCCGACTACGCTAACAGAAACCACACTAAGGTATACTCTTTTCACTAGATACTTTGTGGCAAAAGCACTTGTGTAGCGTTAAACAAATACATTTGATTTACTTACATTTTGTATGTGTATATTCATGTTGGCTGACAATTACTAAATAAAAAAATGTACTTGATTGATGGTTAACTCACCGCCATGCGTTCTGCAGTTAGCCACTCCTCCTCCTCGGGGTTGCCATGCCGATGTGTATAATAGGACACACTGGAGATTACTTTGTTTACTTCGTTTAGTGCATTCATTTTGCCATTAAAAGAGGAAATTTGCAATAACCTGTGGATGAAAACACAATCACCACAGATTACTATAAACAAATAGTTCACATTGGGGCAATTCCTACCTAAAGTCCATGAACATTACTCACATTTTTACATAACTCTCATTGACATCAATACACGATGCGTGCAGGTATCTCAGGTTAGCATTTAGCCAATAGTTACAAAGTGTTTTAAAACAAAACCTTTAGGACAGTTTGGTCTGAAGCGAACTCACCTAAGAATCATTTTTAACCTAAAAATCTCTAAGTTCTTGACAGTCTCCTCCTGCCCAGGCACCTTGGAGGCCAGGTTCTTCAGGGACTTGATGATCATGGACAGGGCATCATTTTTGGCTTCGTTCTTGGCTTCCTTCTTCAGCTCCTCGTCTGTCAGATTCTCCAGGAACTGAGGAACCATCTCGATGACGGGCAGGAAGTATTTCTTCACCGTGTGCAACGTGAGAAACTCGTAGCACTGCCCGAAAGGCCTGGAGGACAAAACAGTCACAACACGTCCAGTAGACCACACTATTCCCATAGCTCTATTGGTTGAAGCATGGTTCTTACAACAGAGTCGTGGGTTTGATTGCTCTACAGGTCACATTAAAGCGCCAATCTAGTCATGAAGACATACCACATCACAGCAAGAGCCTGAGGACTTATTTACTGATGACACGGTAGGATGTTACACACTGGTGATGAATGGTAGGAGTTAGCTCCATATAATGTAGAAAGCACTGGAGAGCTAGTGAACCATATTCTTTAGACGTCACCCATTAAAGTGTGTGTGTGTGTGTGTGTGTGTGTGTGTATGGGCCGACTCACTTGATAAGGGCAGCGATGATCTGGACGTTCAGTGCTTGGCCACTTATGAAGCGATCGTGCAGCGTTTGAAACCCGTTTAACGTGCCGAATTTGTTAATTAAATCCACCAACCAGCCCTGTGAATGAAGAGGAAGAAAAACAAACCACTTGTTAAAAATACTTTAAAGAAGTAAAAATACTCACCATGCTTCCACTATCCACTCAGGCTGTTCGGCTACACAAATACATCCCTCTAGTCTCGAAGCGGTTACACAGAAAGGCTTAATTGGAGGGAAAATCAGAGGAAAAAACTGCCACAGACCCATATCAGAGGCTGCAGCAGTGTTTGTATTGGGTAGACTGCCAGCTACAGCAAACAGAGTTCACATTGACCACCCCGGCCCACGCTCCATTCATTGAGGTTTTCATAGCAAACTCACTCACTCTCTCTCGCTCCCTGGCATCGCCTAATCTCATTTAAACTCCACAACAGTCCAGACACCTCGAGTACATCCGCTTGTTTTATCTCCATTCCTCTTATTTCCTACCCAGTCCACAGAGTAGTCATCCTTTGTTTCTGTGCTCTGGCCCTAAGGCAAGGCAGCAAGGCCAGAGCAAAGAGCGCATTCGTTCTGAGAAAAGAGATTGCCAAAGAATAAAACAGCCTGTTCTCTGGATTTCTGTTGCTACGGCAATCACGAAGAGTGAATTAGAAAGATTTACCCATGGAGCATCCATCCAGAAGATATTTCATTTAGACTCAATTCTATAATTTAAAAAAAAATCTGACATTTCTCACTGTGTCTGTATGAGATTTGGCTGGGAGAGAAAGAGACAGTATAGCCAATATCACATCAGTCCCAGGACATAGTTTATTAAAACATCCTCTGTGTATCTTTTTGTTGATCCACCTTGATACAAGAATAGCCTCAACAGTAAATAGGGGAATTGGCCTTGAAGATAGAAGTTATATATTTTGCAAACAGACGATATAGACAAACTGAGTCAACATTTCTTTCCTCGGGAGAGTGTAGGAAGATCAGAGGATAGATTATAGGGTGTTGGGGAAAAGTGGGGTTATTTGGTGATTTTGGAAAAATATCTTGGGGGGGTTTGGGGCCGATGTGTTGCAGTACCACTCCCCGGCAGTCACATATAAGACTCCCTGCCGGAGACCAGGGTTCAATCCCTGTTTCCACCGATCCCCACCCTTTTCTCCCACTTGCTTGTCTCCCCGTCTCAATAAAAGTGTCATATCACTGAAAATATATATTTAAAAACAGTTTTGGGTCCTTAATAAGGAGTACATTGATAAAACAGGTGGTTGACCAGAGTAATAAAATCTTTGGGGGGGGGCATACCTTGAATTCAGACCCTACCTTTGGAGAGCGAGGGTCAGGGGGGCGGGCAAAGAGCTCGTCGTCTGCCAGCTGCGCCCCGGCGGGCACCGTCTCAGAGGGCCTCGTGCCATTGTAGATGTGAAACTTGCAGTGGGGGTTGAAGGCCATGGCCAGCAGCTCCAGCAAGGGGAACCAGTCCTGAGAGAGCTTGGCCACACACAGCTCCACCAGCCGGTGGGTGTTGTTGATGATACACCTCTGTGGATGGAGAGAGAGCGAGATCGGTGTAAGCAATAGAGTGACGGGCTCCACATAGCCATACTGAGGGCTTAGGGGGAGCTTCCTCCATATTGAAGCTGCTACAGAGCTATCCTGTTTCTTCAGAACACATTCCCAAGTCTGCGGTAGCAATGTATCAACTCAAGAGGCCATCATATTTGCAAGGATGCGAGTGGCCAGGAACTATGTCTATTGCAAGGTTTTCCAAAGGAAAACATGCCACCGGACAACGTGACCGGGAATATTTAAATTTACCGGTCATTTGAGAAATAAGTTTAGGTTTATTTCATAACCATTATGTGCAAGAGCTGTAAATGTTTATTGTATTTTGTTTGGAGTGCTCCATGTGAGCAATGAGCATGTGTCTGGTTTATCTTTCCTGATAATCGGGGTGGCAAGTAGCCTAGTGGTTAGAGCGTTGGACTAGTAACCGAAAGGTTGCAAGATTAAATCTCCGAGCTGACAAGGTGAAAATCTGTCGTTCTGCCCCTGAACAAGGCAGTTAACCCACTGTTCCTAGGCTGACATTGAAAATAAGAATTGGTTCTTAACTGACTTAGTTAAATAAAGGTAAAAATAATGTTGAGGGAGCACGTGCACCTGAACATGCATAGAAGTAACTGGCCTGCTGCACGGAAATGTAAGATTGTTAAAAAAAAAAAAAAAAAATGTTTAACATCCATTACGAATGATATAATAATAAAACTATTGTTTCTCAAAGTAAGCTATTTGAAAAATCTTTCCAACATTCTCCCCCTCGATAATCACAATCCTCTGTGTGAAAGAGCTTATAGGCCTACTGCTGCATTGACCTAAACGCTACGAGTTCTATGCACTCATTTATTTACCCACCAATGAATCACAGTGTACCAATGTGTCCATAAGGCAGAGGCTGGTGATCTCCCATTTTGATAATTTTAATTCAGATTTTTATGATTAACCACGTGACAATGACCTTGAAATGAAATTGTTCCACGGAAATCGTCATAAAAATGGGCCCTGAAGCAGTGCGGCTTGGTTGGGTTGTGTTTCGGAGGACGCATGGCTCTTGACCTTCGCCTCTCCCGAGTCCGTACGGAAGTTGCAGCGATGAGACAAGACAGTAACTACTAACATTTGGATACAACAAAATTGGGGAGAAAAAGGGGGTAAAAAATAAAATATTAAAAAAAAAAAGAAATGCAGCCTTCCTTCCTTGAGTTAATCACACAATTAACAATTGGATTGGTGAAAACAGTAGTTCCACTGGATAGGTTTCACCAATCCAATTGTGTCAAATGAGTGATTAGCCTAAGGAAGGGACTGGAAGGAGGATGGGTTTTCAAAGTATTGGAAAGAGGGCCCATGACTCCTTGAAAAACAGTGGCCATATTGCTTTTGAGAGCACTATCCTGATTAAATGAAATGGAATAGAATAAAGACTTACATGTATCTCGAACTTCCACCCGCTGACGGCCTCGTCTGTGAGAATCTTGGTGAAAGAGATGGTCAGGCCATCCCTGAAAAACCTCTGGCATGCCTCACACTTCACATCAAGTTCTATACAGACAGAAAACAGACAAGAATTAAGTGCATGGAGATTAAGTGCATTGAGCTACCACAGATCATTTTTATTTCAAGGGCTACAGGTCAAATATCAATCTAAAGAGAAACTATGCGGAGGCGGACATTTTAATGGGACGTTGACAAAGCGCAATTACACTAAAAGAGAATCGACCATCAAGCTAGTCTAAACTCCATACACAGTGGTTGAAATACAATGCTGTCAATGCGATTTCAGATGCGTACATAGCCAAGGACAGACTTTCTATACCGTCTTGATTGCCTTAGTTCAAAACATTGAGTAGTAATTTGAGAAATAGAATGAGCCAATATTCTTACCCTTTTTACTAAGCTCTATAGCAGCTTCTAGAAGAACCTCCAACTCTCCCTTTGGCAGAACTGGAACCACCCAGCGGGGTCTGGAAACACAAAACATCCACATGAATACAGAGAAACACATTCCTACTCACAACCACACAGCACTTAGTATCACACACACGGTGTATTGCCGCTTTCCATGTTATCTGTAGCTTGTGAAGTGTGGAAACCCTTTTGTTGCTTTTTGTCCTGTGTTGCTGTCTGTCTGCGTGCCACGTGTTGCTTGTCCTATGTTGCTGTCTGTCTGCGTGCCACGTGTTGCTTGTCCTATGTTGCTGTCTGTCTGCGTGCCACGTGTTGCTTGTCCTCTGTTGCTGTCTGTCTGCGTGCCACGTGTTGCTTGTCCTCTGTTGCAGTCTGTCTGCGTGCCACGTGTTGCTTGTCCTCTGTTGCTGTCTGTCTGCGTGCCACGTGTTGCTTGTCCTCTGTTGCTGTCTGTCTGCGTGCCACGTGTTGCTTGTCCTATGTTGCTGTCTGTCTGCGTGCCACGTGTTGCTTGTCCTATGTTGCTGTCTGTCTGCGTGCCACGTGTTGCTTGTCCTATGTTGCTGTCTGTCTGCGTGCCACGTGTTGCTTGTCCTATGTTGCTGTCTGTCTGCCTGCCACGTGTTGCTTGTCCTATGTTGCTGTCTGTCTGCGTGCCACGTGTTGCTTGTCCTATTTTGCTGTCTGTCTGCGTGCCACTTGTCCTATGTTGCTGTCTGTCTGCGTGCCACGTGTTGCTTGTCCTATGTTGCTGTCTGTCTGCGTGCCACGTGTTGCTTGTCCTATTTTGCTGTCTGTCTGCGTGCCACGTGTTGCTTGTCCTATGTTGCTCTGCATGTGCTCACTGCTCATTGTTTGTCTGTATTGTTATCGTAATTGTTTTTAATAACTTGCCCAGGGACTGTGGTTGAAAATTAGCTGGCTGGAAAAATTAGCCAGCCTATAAAAATAAATAAATAGATTACATACACCTGTTGTCCAGTTTGGCCGTGTGTAAGTGTGTGGGTGTACCTGTTGATCATGTCATCCAGCTTTGTCAGGTCTGTGTGAGGGAAGGCTGGCTCTTCCACCTCCTCCTCCAGCTGTGGGGGTCCATCCCCCTGACCCTGCTCATCCGGGGGGCTCACTGGAGAGTTCTCATTGGACGAGTTAGGGGACAACGTCTGAAACACACAGAATATAGGGAAGAAATTCACAAAAAAACGGAACAAAATCAATACCCCGTCTTCTAGCCAACCCATGAGGAATACAACCAACTTCACGCAGACATAGGATTGGGCGTTACAGTATTTTACTATACACACACACACTGGTATTGATGAAAGGACCGGTTTGAGTTTTTACTTAACCTTCTATAACGGTATTTCAGTGTTTGGTTTGATAAATGTGATACACAACTCTGTCACGTGTTATATTTGAATCCGTTTGCTACTTGCAAGTCGCCTCTCCCTCTCCTGCATGCCGCTTCCCACACAAACCCTCGGTCCCTCACACTCAAGGAGAGTTGTTGCTTGACCTTCACGTTCACTCTGCGTGGTCAGACGCAACAATATACTGGTGACATGGATACTGCTTTCAAAGCCTCCTATAATCACACTATTAGTTTGTGTCAATTACAGTCTGCAAACAGTTCCCGCTCAGCCCAGTCAAAACTGTTCGCTGCTCTGGCCCCCCAATGGTGGAACAAACTCCCTCACGACGCCAGGACAGCGGAGTCAATCACCACCTTCCGGAGACACCTGAAACCCCACCTCTTTAACCTGTTGCTTCTACTCGGGACGCTTGCGTCCCAACTAGAGCTCTGGAAATGCAAATGCGCTACGCTAAATGCTAATAGTATTAGTTAAAACTCAAAAGTTCATTAAAATACACATGCAGGGTATCGAATTAAAGCTACACTCGTTGTGAATCCAGGCAACAAGTCAGATTTTTAAAATGCTTTTCGGCGAAAGCATGAGAAGCTATTATCTGATAGCATGTAACACCCAAAAAGACCCACAGGGGACGTAAACAAAATAATTAGCATTTCGGCGTTACACAAACCACACAATAAAATAGAAAACATTCATTACCTTTCACCATCTTCTTTGTTGGCACTCCTAGATGTCCCATAAACACTATTTGGGTCTTTATTTCGATTAAATCGGTCCATATAAAGCCTAGATATCGTTATATGTAGACTGTGTGATAAACGAAAAAAACATCGTTTCAAAACGTAACGTCATTTTTTAAAATTCAAAAAGTCGACGATAAACTTTCACAAAACACTTCGAAATACGTTTGTAATGCAACTTTAGGTATTAGTAAACGTTAATAAGCGATAAAATTCATCAGGAGGCGATGTAAAGATCATTAGCTGTCCGTCTGGAAAAATGTCCGGCTAGAAACTCAACGAAAATATCCGGTCCTAGACCTGAGGAGATACGGTGCCCTGCATGTGTTTGACCAAGAAAAAACTCGAAGGGAAATGACAAGACTCTAGACACCGTGTGGAAGCTGTAGGTACTGCAACCTCAGTCAATTAATTGTGGTTCACCTTTATCAATGGGTTCAAGTAGCGCATGGATATATTTTCCCATTTTCAGTGATCAGTTTTTCCTGTGCTTTTCGATGTAAATGCCGTTCTGGTAAAGCCACAGCAGTGATTTAACCAGTTTTATAAACGTCTGAGTGTTTTCTATCCACACAGACTAAGCAAATGCATATACTATATTCCTGGCATGAGTAGCAGGGCTCTGAAATGTTGCGCGATTTTTAACAGAATGTTCAAAAAAGTAGAGGGTCGACTTAAGAGGTTAAGGAATACCTAGGATAGGATAAAGTAATCCCTCTCACCCCCCCCCCCCCTTAAAAGATTTAGATACACTACTGTTCCACTGGATGTCATAAGGTGAATGCACCAATTTGTAAGTCGCTCTGGATAAGAGCGTCTGCTAAATGACTTAAATGTAAATGTAAAAACAGCTAGTTAGTCTTTTCTTAGCATGTATTGGCTACAATAATTCCTGTTAGTCGCTAATGCTAATCGCTAGTTAGCTAGCTGTTAGTATGTATGAGCAGCAGTGGTAGTGGCAGCATCAAGTGTGGTGTGTGTGTGTGTGTGTGTGGTGAGTAGCAGAGCTGCAGAACTTGGGAAATGTGGGGGTGTGTAGAGAAGGCTCCTTCTGCTTGGATGACCTACATAGCCAGCTTGCCTCTCACGTCTGGATACGACTCATCTCCAACACCCTCTCTGTCTATATCATTCAGGAGCTTGTGTTCATTGTATCCTCCCTCCTAGTCTCCCTCTCCTGTTCCGCTTAGGTGTGAGCACTGACTGTGGTGTAGTGTTTCCCACAGACACACACGCTTTGTAACCCCCACCCCCCCAGGTTAACTCAACTACATGAGTCTCTGTGCTGCTACTGTGACACTGTGGGCCACTGATGCAGTAACAGTGTCACACACCAACACTCAGGTCTAAACAAAACATCAATACAGCATTCGTCAAACACTCAACGTATCCTGTGTTATGCTTTCAGAGAGGCTAAAACAGGTTGGATTCAGATTTGGAGTTACTGTTCGATGATTAAGGAGAGCTTTACGCCCCACGAGGAGGGAGTTAGTTTCATACGATTTGCTTTAGCAGAAAAATGAGCACAGGATGAGGGGGAATGAAAGAGAGAGAAGAGATGACAGGACTCCAGACTGTGACCATTTATTAAAATGTCCTATTTTTGGGGTGGACAAAATCATGAATTTGTTCAACAGTATTAAATTATCCTCATGATTCCTGTAATAAAAAGTGTCTGCCCTGCCACTGTGATTGTACAACATCTCAAAATGAATCTGTAGGGGGAGGGAAACAAATGATTGGGAAGCAACTAGCTCTCCATATTAAAAGAGAGGATGGTTTCAGCTTCCTGAAGGTATCATTTTATTTCTCAATGATCATTATTGAGCTCCAAGCACACTGTTTTACAATATAGATATCTGATATAGCTTTGAAATACGGATCTCGCAAAATTCTGCATCGGCTATCGCTACTGCACTAGGCGTCATAGCAACATTTTTTGGGGGGACATTACATTTAATGTTATACTAATGTATGGCTACTAGCAGTAGGTATTATATTAAGCAGGTGTGAAGTACTTCAGTAGTTCTTTCAAGTGTTTTTACTGAAGTATTACAACATTCCCAAAGAAAATAAATGTACTTTTTACCTGCTGTATGTACCTCTGCTGCCAAACCAACCCTTGTAAAACGGACCATCCTACCGATCCTCGACTTCATCGATGTCATTTACAAAATAGCCTCCAAACCTCTACTCAGCAAATTGGATGCAGTCTATCACAGTGCCATCCGTTTTGTCACCAAAACCCCATATACTAGCCACCACTGCGACCTGTACGCTTTCGTTAGCTGGCCCTCGCTTCATACTCGTCGCCAAACCCACTGGCTCCAGGTCATCTACAAGTCTTTGCTAGGTAAAGCCCCGCCTTATCTCAGCTCACTGGTCACCATAGCAGCACCCACCCGTAGCACGCGCTCCAGCAGGTAGATCTCACTGGTCACCCCCAAAGCCAATTCATCCTTTGGCTGCCTTTTCTTCCAGTTCTCTGCTGCCAATGACTGCAAACTGCAAAAATCACTGAAGCTGGAGACACATATCTCCCTCAGTAGCTTGAAGCACCAGCTGTCAGAGCTGCTCACAGATCACTGCACATAGCCAACAGCCCATCCAACTACCTCATCCCCATACTGTATTTATTTATTTATCTTGCTCCTTTGCACCCCAGGATCTCTACTTGCACATTCATCTTCTGCACATCTACCATTCCAGTGTTTAATTGCTATATTGTAATTACTTCGCCACCATGGCCTATTTATTACCTTAACTCACCTCATTTTCACTCACAGTATATATACTTTTTCCTACTGTATTATTGACTGCATGTTTGTTTATTCCATGTGTAACTCTGTGTTGTTGTATGTGTTGAACTGCTATGCGAGAGCATCCTGTCGGGCTGTAGCACCGCCTGGTACGGCAACTGCTCCGCCCACAACCGTAAGGCTCTCCAGAGGGTAGTGAGGTCTGCACAACGCATCACCGGGGGCAAACTACCTGCCCTCCAGGACACCTACACCACCCTGTCACAGGAAGGCCATCAAGGACAACAACCACCCCAGCCACTGCCTGTTCACCCCGCTATCATCCAGAAGGTGAGGTCAGTACAGGTGCATCAAAGCAGGGACCGAGAGACTGAAAAACAGCTTCTATCTCAAGGCCATCAGACTGTTAAAAAGCCACCACTAACATTGAGTGGCTGCTGCCAACATACTGACTCAACTCCAGCCACTTTAATATTGTAAAAATGGATGTATTAAATGTATCACTAGTCACTTTAAACAATGCCACTTAATATAATGTTTACATACCCTACATTACTCATCTCATATGTATATATTGTACTCTATACCATCTACTGCATCTTGCCTATGCCGTACTGTTCCATCACTCATTCATATATTTTTTATGTACATATTCTTCATCCCTATACACTTGTGTGTATAAGGTAGTTGTGGAATTGTTAGGTTAGATTACTCGTTGGTTATTACTGCATTGTCAGAACTAGAAGCACAAGCATTTCGCTACACTCGCATGAACATCTGCTAACCATGTGTATGTGACAAATACAATTTGAAGCTTTATCTTGGCCAGGTCGCAGTTGCAAATGAGAACTTGTACTCAAATAGGCTACCTGGTTAAATAAGGTGAAATAAAAAATAAAAATTAATTTAAAAACTCCATACATTTTCCCTGACACCCAAAAGTACGTTACATTTTGAATGCTTAGCAGGACAGGAAATGGTTAAATTCACACCCTTATCAAGAGAACATCCCTGGTCAACCCTATTGCCTCTGATCTGGCAGCCTCACTAAACACACATGATTCATTTGTAAATGATGTTAGAGTTGGATATCCCCCTGGATATTCGTACATTTAAAATTTAAAAATCAAAAAACAACTAGCAAAAGAATGGTGACATCTGGCTTGCTTAGTTAGGAATTTGAAATTATTTATACTTCTACTTAAGAATATTTTTGAAATTACATTTACTTTTGATACTTCAGTATCTTTAAAAACAAATAGTTTTAGACTTTTACTCAAGTACAATTTTACTGGGTGACTTTCACTTAAGTCATTTTCTATTCTTTCCTAAGAAAATTACGTTACAGCCTTATTCTAAAATAGATTAAATTTTAAAAAATACTCCGCAAATCGGCACACAACACCACATAATGACAAAGCGAAAACAGGTTAAGAAATGTTTGCAAATGTATGAAAATAAAAGCTCAGAAATACCTTATAAGTACTCAGACCCTTTGCCATTTCTACAACTTGATTGAAGACCACATTTTGGTAAATTCAATTGATTGGACATAATTTGGAAGGCACACACCTGTCTATATAACTTTCCCACAGTTGACAGTGCATGTCAGAGCAAAAAAACAAGCCATGAGGTCTAAGGAATAGTCTGCAGAGCTCCAAGACAGGATTGTGTCGAGGCACAGATCTGGGGAAGGGTAACAAAAAAAAATCTGCAGCATTGAAGATCCCCAAGAGCACAGCAGCCTCCATCATTCTTAAATGGAAGAAGTTTGGAACCAATGAGACTCTTCCTAGATCTGTCCGGCCGGCCAAACTGAGCAATCGAGGGAGAAGGGCCTTGGTCAGGGAGGTGACCAAGAACCTGATGGTCACTCTGACAGAGCTCCAGAGTTCCTCGGTGGAGATTGGCGAACCATGCAGAAGATCAACCATCTCTGCAGCACTCCACCAATCAGGCCTTTATGGTAGAGTGGCCAGACGGAAGCCAGTCCTCAGTAAAAGGCACATGACAGCCCGCTTGCAGTTTGCCAAAAGGCACTTAAAGGACACTCAGACCATGAAAAACAACATTCTCTGGTCTGATGAATACAAGACTGAACTCTTTTGCCTAAATGCTAAGCATCACGTCTGGACGAAACTTGGCACCATCCCTACGGTGAAGCATGGTGGTGGCCGGATCGAGGGAAAGATGAACTGAGCAAAGTACAGAGAGATCCTTGATGAAAACCTGCTCCAGATTGCTTAGGATCTCAGACCGGGGTGAAGGTTCACAGTCCAACAACCTTAAACACACAGCCAAGACAATGCAGAGAGTGGCTTCGGGACAAGACCCTGAATGTCCTTGAGTGGCCCAGCCAGAGCCCGGACTTGAACCCGATCGAACATCTCTGGAGAGACCTGAAAATTGCTGTTCAGCGACGCTGCCCATCCAAGCTGACAGAGCTTGAATGGATCTGCAGAGAATAATGGGAGAAACTCCCCAAATATAGGTGTGCCAAGCTTGTAGCGTAATACCCAAGAAGACTCAAAGCTGAAATTGCTGCCAAAGGTGCTTCAACAAAGTACTGAGTAAAGGGTCTGAATACTTATGTAAATGTGATCTGTTTTTTTATTTAAGAAATTAGCAAACATTTCTAAAAACTTGTTTTTGCTTTGTCATTATGAGATATTGTGTGTTGATTGATGTGGGACGAAACTATTTAATCAATTTTAGATTAAGGCTGTAACGTAACAAAATGTGGAAAAAGTCAAGGGGTCTGAATAGACCGTATGGAATTTCTGGAGCCCTATTTTGACAGTAAAATATGACAAAAATTGTCACCCCAAAATGCATGACAAGCACTGGTTTGGGTTGCATATAAATTTATTTTGAATCATGCATTCCAGCTTGGATATGTTAGATGTAACAACGGATTTATCGAATACCATCTCTGTAGTCTATTACACTTCTTAATAAATCATTGTGAATGACTTCATAAGATGACTCAAATTTATTCTATTGTGTGACGCCAAATCATGGGCTGGTTCCACCAACTGAATAAGTTAGTGGACCAGTGCCACCAGGGAAAAATGTTATTCTGGAGCCCTGGATGAGGGAAGAGAGACAGAAAAATGAAAGAGGACTAGAAGAGAGAACATGGTGAACACATGATGTTGAGGTGAAGGACAGAGATGAGAGGATGGGACAGTTTCCTGACCTGGTTCTGTGGCAGCGGGGGCTGACTCTGGGCATCGGGTGCCTGGCCCTGGCCCGACTGGCTGTCGTTGCCCCCCACCGGAGAGCCACGCGTGGTGGCCGTCATGGTCGCCACTGGGCAGATCTTGGCAATCTTGGCCTCTTAGGCAGCACTGACCACGAGGGAAATCACAGGAGGAGCCTCGGCAACCTCAGAGGAAGAGCAGAGGGAGGAGAGCAGCGGCCGCGGCACGAGAGAGAGGGACAGAACCACCTGGAGATCTGGACGGGCCGCTGAGACCATTGCATAACCTGGAGAAGAGAGGACAGGGTTAGGGTGTATCATTGGGTTAGTTGTCATAGACAAAAATACTGCATGGTGGTCTCACTCACAAAAACTAACGGACGCGATAGGAAAGATTTTAACATGGATCACGTCTACGTTTTGTGTTAAATAAGGTATGCTTCTTTTTTATAGTCATCATGCGTTATCAAATAAGTTGTTTGGTGGTGTCAGTGACCACCTGTCAGGTGAGCCTGGCTCGCTGTGTTTAGATGAGGTGTTTAGATGAGGGATAACAATAAAGAAGACATAGTGTAAACTGAAATATGACTAAGGCATGTGTGTGATATAACATTGCAAGGGTAAAGATAAGCCTTCAATTCTTAAAACACTGTCAGTCAAGACACGTATCACAACGATAGGGAACAATCTTTCGTATTTTCCCCCAGACACTTGCTTGCGTTCCGTGAGTGCAGTTAGAAAACAGTATTGTAGAGGCAATGTGCGGAAGTAAGACTGATAGGCATTACAGCGCTGACGTAATAAGGAACAACGGTACACAGAGGAACCGGTTTGGCCAACACCATCTCTGGCAGGCTGCTGCCGAGTCCGGGTGTTTTATTTCCCATTCACATCAGCTGAGAGCTTGGCATGTACTGGTCGTCAGCATGACCATCAGTGAAACACGCTGCAAACTCAGCACTTATTGGCACCACTTACAAGCAGTCATAGCAAAAACAAACAGGCCTTATTTTCTAGCATTCTGGGCCGGTGTAGTCTTGTATAACATCCAGCCATAGCGAGCCATGCAGGCATTGGAATCAAACAAAGGTTTGGTTATTATTCAGTCTGTGGTAAGAGGTGAAAAGACACATTTACTACGATGATATTGCTACTAACAACGTACAGCATTAAGTGGAAAAATATAGAAAGACGTCAATCCTCAACAGATGGAAAGAACCTCATATTCAGCAGTGAGGCTGCCAACGAGCACTTTCCAAGGGCTGTAGTACAGAGAGAGTAGGCAGCAGCGTCTCCAGTTAAAACAGCAGGACATTGACACCATGGGCCTGACTCTGGAGAGGAAGAGGCCAAGACGACCTCAGAGACTGCTAGTATGGCAAGGATACAATGAATGCTAGTAGTGGAAATACCCTCTATTGTATAAGGAAATTACAATTCAAAAAGTGAACTAAACTCCAATTAAAATTTAAAAAATGTCTAATAGAAACACTGTCTCATGTCAGGTGGCGTCACTCCTCCTGGACACTCGTTCCTCAACCAATCTGTCTTGCAGGAAATGGAACTCTTGTTCAAATTTGAATAGTGAAAAAATGTAAACCCAGTTCCTAATTTTATTTATATAACTGCGCTCTTGTATGAGTCCATGAAATATGAAGAATGGCTTCCTAATTATTGCAAATGTTGTTACACAGTGATTTAATAGTTTGCAATTGTGAAAAGAAAAACAAACTGGTAGCAATCTCCTGCACAAATTCTGTGCACGGATGTTGGTCGCCAGGCAGTGCAGTGACTTGATCAGCTGTGTGGTTGTGTTTTAAGCCAATCAAAAATACTATGATCCCCAAATGGGCACATTTACATGCCTATATTTTCCTTGCAGGCCAGGTAGCCTATAGGAATAAATCAAATCAAGTTTTATTGGTCACATACACATGGTTAGCAGATGTTAATGTGAGTGTAGCGAAATGCTTGTGCTTCTAGTTCCGAACATGCAGTAATATCTAACAAGTAATCTAACAAATTCACAACGACTACCTTACATACACACACAGAATATATACATATAAAGATATGGATGCGCGTGCAGCCTAGGCAATGTGCAAAAATTGTACAAAATAGTATATACACTTGAGATGAGTAATGTAGGATATGTAAACATTATTAAAGTGGCATTCTTTTAAGTGGCCAGTGAGTCTGTATGTTGGCAGCAGCCACTCGATGTTAGTGATGGCTGTTGAACAGTCTGATGGCCTTGAGATAGAAGCTGTTTTTCAGTCTCTCGGTCCCCGCTTTGATGCACCTGTACTGACCTCGCCTTCTGGATGGTAGCGGGGTGAACAGGCAGTGGCTCAGGTGGTTGTTGTCCTTGATAATCTTTTTGGCCTTCCTGTGACATCGGGTGCTGTAGGTGTCCTAGAGGGCAGGTAGTTTGCCCACAGTGATGCGTTGTGCAGACCTCACTACCCTCTGGAGTCTTGCGGTTGTGGACTGTGCGGTTACAGTACCAAGCGGTAATACAGCCCGACAGGTTGTGTATCTGTAAAAGTTTGAGGGTTTCAGGTGACAAGCCAAATTTCTTCAGCCTCCTGAGGTTGAAGAGGTGCTGTTGCGCCTTCTTTACCACACTGTCTGTGTGGGTGGACCATTTTAGTTTGTCAGTGATGTGTACGCTGAGGAACTTAACTTTCCACCTTCTCCACTGCTGTTCCATCCATGTGGATAGGGAGTGCTCCCTCTTCTGTTCACAAATATCTCCTTGTTTTGTTGACATTGAGTGAGAGGTTATTTTCCTGACACCACACTGAGTGCCATCACCTCCGCCCTGTAGGCTGTCGTTGTTGGTAATCAAGCCTACCACTGTAGACTCGTCTGCAAACTTGATAATTGAGTTGGAAGCGTGCCTGGCCACACAGTCTTGGGTGAACAGGGAGTACAGGAGAGAGCTGAGAATGCACCCTTGTGGGGAGTGGAGATGTTGTTTCCTACCTTCACCATCTGGGGGAAGCCAGTCCAGGACCCAGTTGCACAGGGCAGGGTCGAGACCCAGGGTCTCAAGCTTAATGATGTGCTTGGAGGGAACTACAGCGTTGAATGCTGAGGTGTAGTCAATGAACAGCATTCTGACATAGGTATTCCTCTTGTCCAGATGGGATAGGGCAGTGTGGTTGAGATGGCATCGTCTGTGGACCTATTGGAGCGGTAGGCAAATTGGAGTGGGTCTAGGGTGTCAGGTAGGGTGGAGGTGATATGATCCTTGACTAGTCTTTCAAAGCACTTCATGACGACAGAAGTGAGTGCTACGGGGCGATAGTCATTTAGTTCAGTTACCTTAGCTTTCTTGGGAACAGGAACAATGGTGGCCATCTTGAAGCATGTGTGGACAGCCGACTGGGATAGGGATTGATTGAATATGACTACTTCTATGTGTGCACGTCCTTACTCAACATTGAAAAGGAGTGCTCCAAACAAAAGACAATGACTACATTTTATTGACAACTCGTAAATGGAATTAAATAAACCAAAACAACTTGCTTCTCACAAGTGTAGCAAAGGTCGTACACTCTGGAAACAATGTGTCCACTCCAACAATGAAACCACGAAGACTGGAATAACATTGAATGCATCAAAAGAAATTACCGTAACCAACGTAACAAACAGTGCAGATGAGAAACTACAGGAATTAACAGTAAATGTACTACTGGTGATATACAGTGCATTCGGAAAGTATACAGTATCAGTCAAAATGTTGGACACCTAATTCAAGGATTTTCTACATGGTAGAATAATAGTGAAGACATCACAACAATGAAATAACACATATGGAATCATGTAGTAAGCAACAAAAAAAAGTGTTACACAAAACAAAATACATTTTATATTTGAGAATCATCAAACGAGTCACCATCTCCTTGATGACAGCTTTGCACACTTGGCACTCTCTCAACCAGATTAACCTGGAATGCTTTTCCAAC
The DNA here is from genome assembly GCF_034236695.1 of Oncorhynchus nerka. Lineage (NCBI taxonomy): Eukaryota > Metazoa > Chordata > Actinopteri > Salmoniformes > Salmonidae > Oncorhynchus > Oncorhynchus nerka. The sequence goes on along the minus strand of NC_088398.1, from coordinate 73,441,421 downwards.
AGTCTTGAAGGAGTTCCCACATATGCCGAGCGCTTGTTGGCTGCTTTTCCTTCACTCTGCGGTCCAACTCATCCCAAACACACTCAATTGGGTTGAGGTCGGGTGATTGTGGAGGGCAGGTCATCTGATGCAGCACTCCAGCACTCTCCTTCTTGGTCAAATAGCCCGTGCACAGCCTGGAGGTGTGTCGAGTCATTGACCTGTTGAAAAAGGTCCAAATGATACTCCCACTAAGCGCAAACCGCATGAGATGGCATATCGCTGCAGAATACTGTGGTAGCCATGCTGGTTAACTGTGCCTTGAATTGTAAATAAATCACGGACTGTCACCAGCAAAGCACCCCCACACCATCACACCTCCTCCTCCATGCTTCACGGTGGGAACAACACATGCAGAGAACATCCGTTCACCTACTCTGCGTCTCACAAAGACAAAGGTGAATTTGGACTCATCAGACCAAAGGCAGGATTTCCACAGATCTAATGTCCATTGCTTGTGTTTCTTGGCCCAAGCAAGTCTCTTCTTATTGGTGTCTTTTAGTAGTGGTTTCTTTGCAGCAATTCGACCATGAAGTCCCGATTCACAGAGTCTCCTCTGAAAAGTTGATGTTGAGATGTGTCTGTTACTTGAACTCTGTGAAGCATTTATTTGGGCTGCAATCTGAGGTGCAATCTGAATTGACGATTTCTGAGGCTGGTAACTCTAATAAATGTATCCTCTGCAGCAGAGGTAACTCTGGGTCTTCCTTTCCTGTGACGGTCCTCATGAGCCAGTTTCATCAGAGCGCTTGATGGTTTTTGCAACTGCACTTGAAGAAACTTCCAAAGTTCTTGAAATATTCCGGATTGACTGACCTTCATGTCTTAAAGTAATGATGGACTGTCGTTTCGCTTATTTGAGCGGTTCTTGCCATAATATGGACTTGGTCTTTTACCAAATAGGGCTATCTTCTGTATACCACCCCTAACTTGACACAACACAACTGACTGGCTCAAATGCATTGAGGAAAGTAATTCCACAAATTAACGTAAGGCACACCTGTTAATTGGAATGCATTCCAGGTGACTACCTCATGAAGCTGGTTGAGAGAATGCCATGAGTGTACAAAGCTGTCAAAGGCAAACGGTGGCCACTTTGAAGAATCTCAGATATAAAATAAATTGATTTGTTTAACACTTTTTGGTTACTACATGATTCCATGTGTGTTATTTCATAGTTTTGATGTCTTCACTATTATTCTACAATTTCGAAAATAGTAAAAATAAAGAAAAACCCTGGAATGAGAAGGTGTCCAAACTTTTGACTGGTACTGTTATATGTAAACGCTTGACTAAAACAATCTCGGTCAACCAACAGCCTGACGACCAAACAATTGACCAGTCAACTAATTTGGGTCAGCCCTAAAGTTTTTGCTAGCTTTCATGCCCATCTTCAATTCAAAAATACTGCTCATTGAAGCACAGTAATCCTTAGCTAGATGTGAAATAGGGCAAGTAATGCCTTCAAAAAATTGTTTTGTTTTTGCTTAGATTAATTCAGACAGTTTTGAGGCAGAAATGGGGTTTAGCAGATGATGTCACCTGATGGTAATATTTGTTAATGTTAGACACACTGGAGGTATAGGTTAGACCTTATACATCAGTGGGTTAGACAGCACATTATAGCCAAACTACTTTTGAACTATTCCATACCGTCAGTGCTGACGGTATCGACTTGTTGACGTCAGACAGTGTCATTGAAAAGCATGGAAGAGAATTGGAACATTCGTGTACTTCCTGAATTGACCCCAACCCTGCTAAATGCACATGAATTAATTGTAGTCCCGAATATTTTTTTATACACAAACAAGCAAAAGAACAGTTGTGGTTCAAGTCAAGCAAAATGACTGCCATGGAGTGTTACTTAAACAGGCTCATTCTGACAGTATAATGATCATCATACACGCAGCATAACTGGCATGCCAGCCAGCATGAAAAATGGTTAATAGCCAAGTGGATCATTGGCCTGCGTTTCAGTGCTTGTAATGACACTAACGTCAGGGCTCTGTTGATGGGTTCTCAACAGTGCCCTCCATTTGGAAGAATCAACCGCTTACAGTGGCCAAAAGCCACAAGACGGACACTCTTACAGTGGCCAAAAGCCACAAGACGGACACTCTTACAGTGGCCAAAAGCCACAAGACGGACACTCTTACAGTGGCCAAAAGCCACAAGACGGACACTCTTACAGTGGCCAAAAGCCACAAGACGGACACTCTTACAGTGGCCAAAAGCCACAAGACGGACACTCTTACAGTGGCCAAAAGCCACAAGACGGACACTCTTACAGTGGCCAAAAGCCACAAGACGGACACTCTTACAGTGGCCAAAAGCCACAAGACGGACACTCTTACAGTGGCCAAAAGCCACAAGACGGAAACTCTTACAGTGGCCAAAAGCCACAAGACGGAAACTCTTACAGTGGCCAAAAGCCACAAGACGGACACTCTTACAGTGGCCAAAAGCCACAAGACGGACACTCTTACAGTGGCCAAAAGCCACAAGACGGAAACTCTTACAGTGGCCAAAAGCCACAAGACGGACACTCTTACAGTGGCCAAAAGCCACAAGACGGAAACTCTTACAGTGGCCAAAAGCCACAAGACGGACACTCTTACAGTGGCCAAAAGCCACAAGACGGAAACTCTTACAGTGGCCAAAAGCCACAAGACGGACACTCTTACAGTGGCCAAAAGCCACAAGACGGACACTCTTACAGTGGCCAAAAGCCACAAGACGGACACTCTTACAGTGGCCAAAAGCCACAAGACGGACACTCTTACAGTGGCCAAAAGCCACAAGACGGAAACTCTTACAGTGGCCAAAAGCCACAAGACGGAAACTCTTACAGTGGCCAAAAGCCACAAGACGGAAACTCTTACAGTGGCCAAAAGCCACAAGACGGAAACTCTTGGTTTGTGCTTTGCTTATAAAAACAAAGGGTTAAGGATGGAAATCATCTGGGATGGATGGGGTTCATGTAAGACGACCGCACTCAGGTAATCCCCTGCACAATCCCATAGCAATGGCCATCAAGATATATCTCAAACGTTTTAGATTGAGCAATAACAAGCTAAACAAAACAATTGTTCAGTGACGAATCCCCAATCTAATATTCATCCAATTGAGATCAGAAGGAAAACCAAAAGAACTGGCCTAAGCACGTGACGCTGATATCATGAAAACTGTTAGGAGAGATTGGGAGCAGACGATGGATATCCAACGATGGAAATGTGACATACTGTACTTATTGCTCACTTTTCCTACTACCATAAGCCCCTGACCAGATGGAAACTTAACAGTTATTTTACAAACCACATATGCTGGAATTGGAAATTAATCATACACCATTTAGAGTTTAGTCTTATTCTTGACATGTACAGAGGTGGTGGAGGCACACAGTGTTTTAGGATTTGAACTCTGAACAGCATAAAGCAAAGACATCAACTTTCTCAGTTTCAGACAAGAGAGGGGATTTCCTCAAGTAACCATGGGATCGGTTGGCCAGGAAGCAGGAGATATATTTCTCATCCCTTTCGCTTTCACTCTCTTTTACGATTCTGTTCCAGACCAACACAGAATGTCTGGATGAAATACAAATGTATGCTTTTTCCCCCTCTGTCTTTGCAAAAACTGTTCAATCACTTAGCGATATAAAATATACTTCCTTGAACAAAAAAAAGCCAAAATCAGCTGCATCTTTATCAAAATATATAGTTTCAATATCTAGCCTATAGAAACGCAAAGCCTCAACTTCATATAAAGTCTATGAGAAAGTCATCACCATAAATTCTATTCTCCCTCCAGCTCAAAGGTACAATCTGGTTTATAACCACACCATGCACACTGAGCTTGTATGTCCCAACAAAGGCCAACCGCAGTTCCAGAAGACACAAAGGCCATAAGGATGAGTATTATTAACTCTCTCTGTCCTCTCCACCCAGCTTCAAGCCTGGGTAGCGTTCAGTCTGGTGTAACCGATGTGAAATGGCTAGCTAGTTAGCGGGTGTGTGCGCTAATAGAGTTTCAATCGGTGATGTCACTCGCTTTTGTGGAGCGATGGGTAACGATGCTTCAAGGGTGGCTGTTGTTGATGTGTGCAGAGGGTCCCTGGTTCGAGCCCAGGTAGGGGCGAGGAGAGGGACGGAAGCTAAACTGTTACACTGGCACAACACTACAATAGAAATATATTGAGTAGAATAGATATACATTCCTCTCTTTGACATGACGAGTAGAGAATTATGTCTGATGATATATTCATGGCATTTCTATCTGCAAAGTTCAGTATGTTGCATCCTCCTGAACACATATGTGGCTGCAAGGACGACCCCAGTCTTGCCTGGCAGAGAGACAATATGACTGGAAATCCAATCCACCCCAGTTCGGAACAAGAGGGTTTGATCATGTATTCCCGACACATGATATTTCCTTCATAGGCCTTGATCTATTCGGCGACATATTTAAATGGTTGGGTCTGGCAATGGACTGGCTGTGACTAAGTTTGTGATGTCATTAAAGAAACCACCGCAGCTGTGCTGTTCTGGTAGAGCTGGAGAGCTCTGGGTGTGCTCGCATCCGTGCGAGTTCTCTGATCAACACCTGGCTGCTTTACTCTTTGATGTTAGGTAGCTATAATGAGATACTTGTTGTTTTTTTTAAATGATTGAGAACAGCTTTATCATTCCAGAGAGGACATTGGTAACATGATAATTCAACACAAAACTAAACTCAGATTCAAGCCCTGCAAAACACAATCTGATCAAACAGTGATTAGGTGCAACCCTAAAAGCCACTAAAAGTGATTCTGCTGATATGTCATCTTCAGGAGATGCCTGGGTGTGATAGTAGTAGGTCTACATTTTTTTATCTGCAGCACTGTGTTCACATTTGTATCCATCTGCTAGTGGTGAATTCAGTAACTTAACAAATTGAGTGAACTTTTGAGGTACTGAAACTGAGACATTTCCTGTCCTTAAGCAGGTGGCCACTGGCGTCAGAAACATGCCATTAAAATGCTTCTACTGCAGGACATTCCCTAGAGAGCCCAGCTCAAAACCACACTATTGAGTAGGCTACAGTTGGATCCCCATAAGTGATGAATGCATTTAGCCACTGCTAATTAAGCGACAGCATATTGCACAAAGAAAACACCAGTCAGTCAGTGATCATTCCTTCTAAATCAGTAACTGCGAATTGAAAATGATACCATACCGAATGGCATTGTGAAACAAGGGAGGTCATCCTCTGTTCAACATCCTTCAGCCTCTAACTGGATGACTAGCTAATAACACAAATACTGTTGCGGCCTGTCGGGCTAGCTAGCTCTTTAAACATCACTGGCTGGCTATGTCATGTGAAATGGGCCTTGAATTACAGCTGTATCCCGAATGACAGGGGCCACTAGACAGTATGGGCCAAACCTGAGAGTTCAGCCCTAAATCACTCAGAAACAAGCTATGTCCATGACATTGGAGGTGACATATATATATATATATATATATATGCCATTGATCTAGCTGATTAGCCATTTATATTTCTTCCAGCACTCTGATAAGATCACTATGAAAACAGTCACTGACTAACGTTAGTTAGCATTTTGCAAGGATGTTGTTGGCAAGTAAGTTAATTGACAGGCAATAGATTTCGCATTCGTTTACAAGTTTTTAAAAATAAATGATATATCATATCACAGGTGACCAAACAGGTCCATGATTCTGTAGCAACATCTTCATCTTTGCTAGCTACTTAAAATACATCCAACACGGGTGTATCTGTCAACTTGGCTAGAGAGCTAGCTACTGTAGTTCGCTAACGTAACGTTGGGTTGGCTGTGTGATCTGCTTGCATTCATCATCAAGGAAATTAAGATCGTATTCCAAAATCAGAAATGTCATATCATTACACTTCGAAATATCAAGACAATAAAATGTGGTAAAAACAGCTAGGTTGCTAAATTGGAAGCTAGCTAGCCAACAACAACCGTATTAAGTCTGATATCGCAGTGCGATCCGTCACTTGAAGGCCTAGTTTCCAAGCGCAGTTTTCCAGGCCTTTTCCTACCAAGCAACTGTAACCGTTGATACAAATTCATTAGGGTAGTTGTAGAAGGTAGCTGGATATCTGGCAAGATTTCGACACATACTACGAATTCATCGTTTTGAAACATTTGCATTTCAGCAGACAATGCGCTAACGTTTGCTAGTTAAGGAGCAGGCCGCGCAACCACGACAATAGTCAGATGTTTTATTGTGCTTCTCGCTAACCTTTATAACTCCTCTAGTCAACATGGACAAGTTAGCTAGCTAGGCGTATCTACAGTTGTCACGGCGCGACATTTCTGGATTTAACCCCCATCAAAACAACTCAGACATCTGGTTCAGGGGTGGGGAACCGCCTGTCATTACGTTAACTAGCTAAAGAGCTCGACAGCTAATTGAAACGTCAACTAGTTAGCTGATATCGACCCGGCTTTCAATAACGTTAATGTTCACGAGCTAGCTAACTGTTAGTTAACCGTTAGTTTAGCTAGCCAACTCCACATTGACTTGTTTCCCCCTGTCAGTGGGTGAGTCAGACAGTAACTTGGTAAACTTAACGTACAGTAGCTAACTACGTTAGCTACCTTATCTATTCTGGCAGAACTAATAACATTACTTAGACAGCCAGCTAGCTAACATTCTCCAATCCAAGTTAAAAATGATTTAATGATTAACGACGCGAATCATCGTATTTCAGTCCAAGACATTTCTAACAAAATGAATAACGTTAGAGCTAGCTAACGTTACCAAGTCAGCTGCCATTACCCGCATCCGCCAGCTGATGTTAACAGTGCAAGCTAACGTTAGTTGCTATAACCACTTACCAGGAATTTGATAGGACTTCTCTATTAACGAGCTACTCCAGCCTTGACGAGTGTGTCGTTGTTTATTACATAAATGTGCCCTATATCTTGCTATTTCATTTGATGCTCTGTCAGTTAGAATAATCTGGTTCCTCGGTTGTTGTTTTTTTCTGTCAGCTCTTGGGTGTTTTTCCTGCGTCACCAGCGCGCTAACAGCCCCACCAAGTCTATCTAGAGACTAGCGGATCTCTTGTCAGTTCGGTCCTAGCCAGTCAGTCACAACTTGCCGCTAGTGAACTGCTTCAATATGGCGGAAGCGCAGTCCTGAACAACGTGAAAACAGATGTCAAACGGTTTTCCCGAACTCTAAATGTTAGCATTAGTTAACGAGCCAACTAGCTATTCTGTGGAGAACAACTTCGCAAATGGAACCTGTGCTGAATGGTAACAAAAAATCAATACAATGTAGAATAGGTGGTTGACTCCAACCCCGATATTGGTTTCCCTTATCCAGGATTTTCTTCAACTCCCATACTCATTGCTTGCTGAATCAAAATGGGTTTTTGTAGGACTACATATCGCCTCCTGCTGTCATGGATCTGTTGAGTCTGTCAGTCAGACATTCTATAACAAACATTTATCAGTGTGCAATGGATACATATGATCTATCATAAATGGTGTATTATTGGGCGCCTAAGACAGTGTATATTTCAGTTGGCCAAGGAGCAAAACCAAAGTTCTGTTCAAATACCAGTAGGAGTGCACATCCCTTCCTCCAAAATGAGACCCCTTCTAGGGGTAGGCGGGTCCCCTTTGCCCTTCCCTAGAGAGGTAGCCCTTCCCAACACTTCTCTGTAGAACTGTGAGGAGGGTGCTGGTCTGCCAACTGATAGACATATGAGGAGGGGTCAGGTTACTAATCTTAGTCTCTCTGGGAACATAGAAAAAGATTAAACAGAATACTCAAAGGCTTAAAGTCCAGTGTCATTTGGTTAAGATCAGAGACCTGCACAGTACCAGGGGAGTGGATATGAATGAATGAACTATGAACTACTGTTGGGAGACTGCAGAGAGACAGAGACACAGCGAGAGAGAGAGAGAGAGAGATATTATTGTATATTATCTACCTCACTTGCTTTGGCAATGTTAACACATGTTTCCCATGCCAATAAAGTCCCTTGAATTGAATAGAGAGAGAGTGAGAGAGAGGAGAGAGGAGAGAGGGAGAGAGAAAGGGCGCTCAACTGCTGACTCACTGGACAGCCATAGTCCAGCGGCTAAAGTGGGATTAACCCCTGCACACACATTTCCCATCTAGACTATATATATATGTGTGTGTGTGTGTTCGTGCAAGTGTGTACGTGTTTGTGTGTGTGTGTGTTTCTAGCACTTTCCCTTTATCTCACCTTTTGTGCATTGACCCTCATGCCCTTCATCTGTCCTGTCAGTGGTTTGAAATGACAGCAAGGGCAAAGCTGTTCTTGAAATCTACAAGGAGGTGAAAAACTCTGGTAAAGTCATACTCTGACCATATACTGTTTTCTCTGTTCTCCCCAGAGCTGTCACAATTCCAGACAAGGCATCCATGTAACGCAATAATAGTTTGACAAAAAAAAGACGATTGACACTTGTTTGGTTCACAGTAAGATTCTGTGTTAATGTTTTGATTCCCATGTTATTTTGCAGGCATGCCATATTGACATAAAGCTACGTATCATTGTGCAAAAGGGAAAAGAAAAGGAATGGAAAAGTAATTCCTATGACCTGCCTCTGGGAATTGAGGAGTCAGCAGGTATTCCAATCAGAATTCCACCCTAATACTTTTACCATTGACTCTGGCGCTGCCAACATAATCTATGGCTTGAATTGTTTTTCTTAACCAGCCATTCAGGTCCATTGGGAGTTGAAATGTATCAAATCGTATACTGAAGTTTAATTACATTTATTTGACAGGGACAATGCACATCAATCCTCAAATATATAATATGTACACCAGTATCTATTTGCTTTGTCCTTTATCAGGGACAAATAAGGTCTATCAGTCCAGTGGTGGAAAAAGTACCCAATTGTCATACTTGAGTAAAAGTAGTGGTACCTTAATTGAAAATTACTTAACTAAAAGTGAGTCACCCAGTAAAATTCTACTTGAGTAAAGGTATTTGCTTTTAAATATACTTAAGTATTAAAAGTAAATGTAATTGCAAGTATCAAGTATCAAAAGTAAAAGCACAAGTATAAATAATTCCAAATTGCTTATATTAACCAAACGGCACATTTAAAAAAAATTGATTTAAACACAATTTCCTTAGCATTCAACATGTAATGTGTACTTTTCGGTGTCAGGTAATATGTATGGAGTAAAAAGTACATTATTTTCTTTAGGAAATCTGTGAAGTAAAAGTTGTCAAAATTATAAATAGTAAAGTAATGAACAGATACCCCCCAAAAACGACTTAAGTAGTACTTTAAAGTATTTTTACTTAAGTACTTTACTCCACTGTATCTGTCTGTCATATGATCTGTCTAACTAACTAAAATGGCATGCACCATTTCCAGTACGAAATGACAGGAGGACATATTATAAAAGCCGAATAGACATTATAAATGTGGTGGATGTTTCAAACTACGAGGAAAATATTTTATGTACTTAAAATACCACTGATTGGTTACATTTATTATTGCTCACAGAACTACTGGCGCTGATCAGGGGCCAGTTTGATTGTTTATTGCCTGAACTAATTGACAAAAACCTAGTGAATGAACACTGATCCTGGGACAGCAGAGTAAACACTAGCGACTCCTTTCGTTTGGTTATGTTAATGATTGTTTCTCCAGTCCATGAAATCCGTCTACGGGTATTCCCTTCCACCTTACCGTGATCACTTCCCGTCAGACAGTAAAGATGGCGGTTGAACAGCATTGAATATGTTCTGTAATAAGCCATTAAAACGCGGGTATTTGCCAATGTTTCAATGGGGCGAAGACGCCGAGCCCCTACTTAATAATTACGTCGCGCGAAATGATATAGAATATGTGTAACATTTATTCCAGTTTGAAGTAATTGCGAGTCGATAGTTAAAAAAAATTTCGGTCTCCATCGGTGGAGCTTTCCTTGTTATTTTAAAATGGCTCCAGTGCAGATTGGATCAGATGGGCAACTGGTCCCTATCGGAGGTCCCACCTCGGCCACCCAACCACCTTCTTCCGGACCCCAGGCGACGCAAGGGGTCCGGCTGAGCCTGCTGATTGAGTTTCTCCTGCAGAGGACCTACCATGAAATCACCCTGTTGGGTGAACTGTAAGTAGCTAATGACGAGACGCCGTCAAGTGCGCTGTTGATGTTGACTCTTGTTATATCTGATCCAGGTGGCTCAAAATAGTGGTTATGATGTGTTTTGTTTCATGGCAAAGCGATTGGAAAGTAGATAGTTGTGCATGTAGCCTACTTGGAATCTTTTCTTTCAACCATTTATTTCACCCGTGCGTCCATATTAATTGAGATTTCTTTATTTTCTGTGTTCATATGGTGTGGTAAAATTATGTTGTCTGAAAGTTACCCATAATGTTTCTGTCCTTCTTGCAGTCTACCCAGAAAAACAGACATGGAAAGGTAAGTGTGTCTCGGTGTGCTCACTGATGAAATTGACTTGTCAAAATGGGAATGTTGTGTTGTATGTGACAGGCACCTTTTTGCCTATTTGACCATTGGTGCCGATGAGTATGAAAACTTTTCTACTGTACTGTTTCTGACAGAAAAATCGAGATCGTTCAGTTTTCTAGTCGGACCAGGCAGCTGTTTGTTCGTCTCCTTGCCCTGGTGAAATGGGCCAGCAACGCTGGGAAGGTGGAAAAGTGTGCGGTATGTAAGCAAGACTACAGTACTCTACTACACCAATCATATTCTCACAGTGGGCATACACAACCAGATACTAGATTGAGTTATGCACATACAAGTCCAACCGTCTCACAATTTTTCCCACTGATATCAATGTTTATGTAAAAGTTTGAGTTAGGCCTACTTGCACATTATTCAAATTAGAACTACTTAGTAGTCATTAACAGTCGTAAGCTAACCTGACCTCTAACCCCTAACCTCCGGTTTCCACGGAAACAGATGATCTCCAGCTTCCTGGACCAGCAGGCCTTCTTGTTTGTGGACACGGCTGACAGGCTGGCATCGCTGGCGAGGGACGCCCTGGTGCACGCACGCCTGCCCAGCTTTGCCATCCCGTTTGCCATTGATGTGCTCACCACCGGCTCATACCCGCGCCTGCCCACCTGCATACGAGTAAGACACCCCTAACTGGTCTGTGTTGTCCATCTTTCTGTTATTTATTCTTATTGTATTGGTGTCTTTTGGCCTCTTGACTAGGCCTCTTTATTATAAATGAGAGCTGGTTCTCTGTTGACTTGCCTGGTTAAGTAGTGCTCACTGGTCAAATAGAATGAGGCGTCTGATACCTCTGTGTTTATTAGCTACTGTAGCTGAAGTAGCCATGGTGACTGCCTGGTTTAGCCAGCAATTTTGTCCTTCATGTACTCTGTACTCTTCGTTTGTGTGCATGATGTACATATGTGCACAAACACATAAACCCTTAGTGGGTTACCACCATCTAGACGGGAGTGTGGAATAGGAACGGAGAAATCTGAAGCCCTATTTGAGCCAGTGCATTGACAGCTGTGTGTGTGTGTGTGTGTGTGTAGGATAAAATCATTCCTCCAGATCCCATCACTAAAGTGGAGAAACAGACAACCCTGAACCAGCTCAATCAGATCCTGCGACATCGTCTTGTCACAACAGACCTACCACCTCAGCTAGCCAACCTCACCGTGGGTAAGAAACACACACGCACAGCCACACACGCACAACCACACACATACACACACACACAGGGTTCCATTGAAATCCTTGGACGGGCCACTAAGGCATCCCGAAAAAACACTTAAGTTCAAACAGTGTAAAAAAAAATAAAAAAATAAATTGTGGACACTCCTTCAAATGAGTGGATCCGTCCATTTCAGTTACACCCATTGTTGACAGGTGTATAAAATCGAGCACACAGCCATGCAATCTTCATAGACAAACATTGGCAGTAGAATGGCCCGTACTGAAGAGCTCAGTGACTTTCAATGTGGCACCGTCATAGGATGCCACCTTTCCAACAAGTCAGTTTGTTAAATTGTTGTCATGCTAGAGCTGCCCCTGTCAACTGTAAGTGCTGTTATTGTGAATTGGAAGCATCTAGGAGCAACAACGGCTCAGCCGCGAAGTGGTAGGCCACACAAGCTCACAGAACGGAACCGCCGAGTGCTGAAGCGCGTATTGCATATAAATTCTCCTTGGTTGCAACACTCAATACCGAGATCCAAACTGCTTCTGGAAGCAACGTCAGCACAAGAACTGTTCATCGGGAGCTTCATGAAATGGGTTTCCATGTCCGATCAGCCGCACACAAGCCTAAAATCACAATGCCAAACATCGATGTAAAGCTCACCTCCATTAGAATCTGGAGGGGTGGAAACGCATTCTCTGGAGTTCGGCGAATGGGAAGAGGACGCTGCCTTACACCTTTGGGATGAATTGGAACGCAGTCTGCGAGCCAGAGCTATTCGCCCAACATCAGTGCCCAACCTCACTGATGCTGTTGTGACTGAAGTCCCCGCAGTAATGTATTGATTTAGCTATTATGTTTGCTCGAAAGATCACAGCATTAGCAATGGCAAAATGCATAGAATAAGAAATTAGCATTAAAACTGCAAAATATTCTCTCAGTTCCATGGGAGACTATGTGGAATTTTAGTAAATTGGCTTTAAAAATAAAACAATTCCACTCCGGTCCATGGAGAAATGTGTTGAATTGCAGAGAATTTGCTTTAATATTCTAAAAGTTCTCTACACCATTAAATCCAGCGGAGCCCCCAAGGGGTGGACCACGCCCCTTTTTTTGTTCCAGGAAGTAAAAAAACTACTCCCACACAAAGCTGGCCAACCTCTCCATGGGTAAACATCACACAGCAAGACAGTTTCTGACTATTGAAATGGTGGCAACCATTATGTATTGTGTGTTGTAGTTAACGGGCGTGTGAAGTTCCGCGTTGAGGGGGAGTTTGAGGCCACTTTGACAGTGATGGGGGATGACCCAGATATTCCCTGGAGACTCTTGAAGCTGGAGATACTGGTGGAGGACAAGGAGACTGGAGGTAAGATACACAACACCTGAAAGACCACACACCAAACACACAGAAATCAATGCTAACACACCAATCTAGGATTAGAGCTAATCTAGGTTTATAATTAATCAGAGATGTGTTCCACCACTTTATTTTTTAAATCTTAATCAGTCAATCTAACGGTTTTAAACTATTATTAGTGACATTTTACACCGAAATATGAGGTATTTCGTGAGTTGAAACTAAGTAGCTAGCCTACCTGACAAATGATGCCACAAAGTTGCTGTTCTTTGATAAAATAATAACAATGTAACGTTAGAACTACTGCAACTCCATTGTGAAAGGTTATCATGGGTTGGCTAATTTTTTTATAGAATCCGTTATTTGCCAGTACTAGACAGAAAACAAATTTGTTAGCTAATGTTAGCTGACAGAGAACAAATTTGTTAGCTAACGTTAGCTACTGTAGCTAGCTAGTTTATAAACCAAGCTAGCTAGCACCCAATATTATTTAGCCATTTATTATCTGTCAGCTCGCCACCTTATCATGGCATGTCAACGAAGTTCAAATTTCTCCGCTTGTCGGCGCTGATGGAGGAATTTAGTACCGTACTGGAGGATAAAAAGACAGACAACACAACTGTCAAAAAGAAGCTAGACACCTGGGACATTTTATGCGATAAATGTAATGGCTCGACACAGGTTAAAGAGAAGAGGGACACAAATTGGATGAAAGCGTGCTGGAGTTTTTCTTAAAGCAAGAGCTAAAAAGGATTCAGCAGAGGAGGGGCGGGGGCTATTTCAGACCTGAGCCGGAGGGGGGGCCTCCGTCCAAGGGAATTGATCCTATCACCCAGAAAATATGCGAGATGATTCCCCAGCAGTTTGCCCCTCTCCATAACCGCTATGATGACGACGGACAACTTGACCCACCAATATTTAGTAAGCATAAATAACTGGTAAATATCTGCCAATAAGGTAAATATCTGCCAATAATGCAAGTTAAAACTAGCGTTAACACTACTTCACTACAATGTCAACGTTATCAGGCCCATTACAGCATGTTGCATAAAATCATCATTCGTACCAAGGCTGGGCATAAACTCCAATTTAATTGTTGTACAAAATGGGCACGTAAATAGCCAACTAATAATTATCATAAAACTCAACAGGATTAAACCTGTCTCTAATTATTCTCAGAGGAACTCTCCACAGAAGATATGCTGCCCATTTTATTAGTTAAACCACCTCAAGTGGCAGTTTAGAATTGCTCTCCAATCTAAATGATTTGTTAACAGGCTTAAAATTAATCTGCGTTTAAAGTGAAAATTGTATTTAAATTAAGTCCTTCCTCTAATCTAACTAGATTAAATTAAATCTAGGTTTAACATTTGATGCAGCAAGATTAATAGACACATCTTGATTTAGCCCAGTTTAAGAGTTAATCCATATTGGGGCAACCCATCCCCACTGTACAACTCTCACCAACTTGATCTACTGTAGATTATAATTATTCTGGTCCTGATGCGCAGGAGGAATCATGAATGAAAAATGCAGCCAGCACTCGCAAATAAACTAATTAGATTGCTTTCTCTTTTTCACCATCCTCTATTTTGAATATTTTCCCCTCTATCCTCCCCCCGCCTCCTTCCAGATTGCAGAGCTCTTGTCCACAGTGTGCAGGTGAACTTCATCCATGAGCTGGTGCAGTCGCGCCTGTTTGCAGACGAGAAACCACTGCAGGACATGTACAGCTGCCTGCGTATCCTTTCTGTGTGTGTGAGCGCGCACGCTGTTTCTGTGCAGACAGTGGGCTCAGGGCCAAGTCTGGCTTGAGCTGCTGCAGTGTGTGTGTGCGCACGTACTGTATTGACTGGCAGTGACCATGCATACAACAGGCTCAGACACCAACAGCATTGCAATGGTCGAGGCCTTGGGGTCAGGGACATGCTGCAGCCAACAGCCACACAATGTCTTTCAGTTCATCAGGTTCCATGAACCAAGCAGAAATATTTACATTTCATATGCTATTTAGTGTGAATTGAGAATGTAATCCAACACATGCACACACACACATTCAAGATTGAGAGAGAACAAGGGGTGTAGTGTTATGGGCCTACATCTGTTGCCCAGTGGGAAATGTGGACCTGGGACAATGTTCAAGATGGTCGTAGTTATGGCAGAACTGCATCTGGCAACCCCCAGCTGCTGCTAATTACCCTCCTATGTTTTCATGGCACTGTCTATCAAGATAATGTGGTTATCATCAAATCAAATGTATTTATATAGCCCTTCTAACATCAGCTGATATCTCAAAGTGCTGTACAGAAACCCAGCCTAAAACCCCAAACAGCAAGCAATGCAGGTGTAGAAGCACGGTGGCTAGGAAAAACTCCCTAGAAAGGCCAAAACCTAGGAAGAAACCTAGAGAGGAACCAGGCTATGTGGGGTGGCCAGTCCTCTTCTGGCTGTGCCGGGTGGAGATTATAACAGAACATGGCCAAGATGTCCAAATTTTCAAAAATGACCAGCATGATCAAATAATAATAATCACAGTAGTTGTCGAGGGTACAACAAGTCAGCACCTCAGGAGTAAATGTCAGTTGGCTTTTCATAGCCGATCATTAAGAGTATCTCTACCGCTCCTGCTGTCTCTAGAGAGTTGAAAAGAGCAGGTCTGGGACAGGTAGCACGTCCGGTGAACAGGTCAGTGTTCCATAGCCGCAGGCAGAACAGTTGAAACTGGAGCAGCAGCACAGCCAGGTGGACTGGGGACAGCAAGGAGTCATCATGCCAGGTAGTCCTGGGGCATGGTCCTAGGGCTCAGGTCCTCAGAGAGAGAGAGAATGAGAGAGAGCATACTTAAATTCACACAGGACACAGGATAAGACAGGAGAAGTACTCCAGATATAACAGACTGACCCTAGCTCCCCCGACACATAAACTACTGCAGCATGAATACTGGAGGCTGAGACAGGGGGGGTCAGGAGAGACCGTGGCCCCATCTGATGATACCCCCGAAAGGGCCAAACAGGCAGGACCCACTTTGCCAAAGCACAGCCCCCACACCACTAGAGGGATATCTTCAACCACCAACTTACCATCCTGATACAAGGCCGAGTATAGCCCACAAAGATCTCCGCCACAGCACAACCCAAGGGGGGCGCCAACCCAGACAGGAAGATCACGTCAGTGACTCAACCCACTCAAGTGATGCACCCCTCCTAGGGACGGCATGGAAGAGCACCAGTGACTCAGCCCCTGTAGTAGGGTTAGAGGCAGAGAATCCCAGTGGAGGGGAACCGGCCAGGCAGAGACAGCAAGGGCGGTTCGTTGCTCCAGTGCCTTTCCGTTCACCTTCACACTCCTGGGCCAGACTACACTCAATCATAGGACCCACTGAAGAGATGAGTCTTCAATAAAGACTTAAACGTTGAGACCGAGTGTGCGTCTCTCACATGGGTAGGCAGCCCATTCCATAAAAATGGAGCTCTATAGGAGAAAGCCCTGCCTCCAGCTGTTTGCTTAGAAATTCTAGGGACAATTAGGAGGCCTGCGTCTTGTGACCGTAGCGTACGTGTAGGTATGTACGGCAGGACCAAATCGGAAAAATGGGTAGGACCAAGCCCATGTAATGCTTTGTAGGTTAGCAGTAAAACCTTGAAATCAGCTCTTGCCTTAACAGGAAGCCAGTGTAGGGAGGATAGCACTGGAGTAATATGATCACAATTTTTGGTTCTAGTTAGGATTCTAGCAGCCGTATTTAGTTTATTTAGTGCTTTATCCGGGTAGCCGGAAAGTAGAGCATTGCAGTAGTCTAACCTAGAAGTAACAAAAGCGTGGATTCATTTTTCTGCATCATTTTTGGTCAGAAAGTTTCTGATTTTTGCAATGTTACGTAGATGGAAAAAAGCTGTCCTTGGAAACAGTCTTGATATGTTCGTCAAAAGAGATCAAGGTCCAGAGTAACGCCGAGGTCCTTCAGTTTTATTTGAGACGACTGTACAACCATCAAGATTAATTGTCAGATTCAACAGAAGATCTCTTTGATTCTTGGGACCTAGAACAAGCATCTCTGTTTTGTCCGAGTTTAAAAGTAGAACGTTTGCAGCCATCCACTTCCTTATGTCTGAAACACAGGCTTCTAGCGAGGGCAATTTTGGGGCTTCACCATGTTTCATTGAAATGTACAGCTGTGTGTCATCCGCATAGCAGTGAAAGTTAACATTATGTTTTCGAATGACATCCCCAAGAGGTAAAATATATAGTGAAAACAATAGTGGTCCTAAAACAGAACCTTGAGGAACACCGAAATTTACAGTTGATTTGACAGAGGACAAACCATTCACAGAGACAAACTGATATATTTTCGACAGATAAGGGACCAATTTGGGTTTCCAATCTCTCCAAAATAATGTGGTGGTCGATGGTATCAAAAGCAGCACTAAGGTCTAGGAGCACGAGGACGGATGCAGAGCCTCCGTCTGACGCCATTAAAAGGTAATTTACCGCCTTCACAAGTGCAGTCTAAGTGCTATGATGGGGTCTAAAACCACAAATACATTGTTTGTCTTCAGGAAGGCAGTGAGCTGCAGCACAACAACTTTTTCCCCAAAAATTGAGAGGATTGGAAGATTCGATATAGGCCGATAGTTTTTTATATTTTCTGGGTCAAGGTTTGGCTTTTTCAAGAAAATCTTTATTACTGCCACTTTTAGTGAGTTTGGTACACATCCGGTGGATAGAGAGCTGTTTATTATGTTCAACATAGAAGGGCCAAGCACAAGTTATAACAACATTAAATATCATAACGCTGTCACACAAGCACAAATATAATGCTACATTTATTTGTAATACCGTCATGCCCAATAGACGGCCAATTATTAAATAGGCTGAAAGATTTCTATGAGTCTGTTGTTTTTATTAACTTAACACAACTCTGTAGCAAGTACGTTTTTCCCATTTATTTAGTTTTCATTAGTTTTACTCAGTAGCAAGTATAACAGGCTGAAGCCTGTCAGCGTCCAGACACCACACACAGACCCCCACAATCAGTTAGCATGGGTGTGTCTGCATTTCTGTATGTATTGTTAATGTGTGTATGCCATCCTCCTGGCCCAGCCCTTCCTTGACTCTCCCCCCCTGTCCAGATTCTTTCTGCCTGTCTCTCCAGCTGGAGGTCCTCCACTCCCAGACCCTCATGCTGTACCGAGAGCGCTGGGGAGACCTGGTGCAGGTGGAACACTACATGCCTGCCAAGTGCCTCACACTGGCTGTCTGGAAGTAAGACACACTTGGTTGATTTGCTTAGTTGAATGAATACTTCATCACAGGGAAATTGGTCCGTCATCATTTGACCCATCCCTCTCGCCCTCTCTCTTGGTTCTTCGCTCTCTCCCCCTCTCCAGCCAACAGGTCTTGGGCAGGAAGACTGGCACTGCGTCGGTCCACAAAGTCACCATCAAGATTGATGAATCAGACGGCTCCAAGCCTCTGCAGATCTCCCATGATCCTCCGCTCCCTGCCTGTGACTCCAGACTGATGGAGAGAGCCATGAAGGTGAGCTAACGCCTCGTTCCTCACAGCTACAGTCCTCTACTATTATTTTGTTGTGATGAGGACCTCATCACAGTCTCTGTTCCTGCCCCCTCCTGTAGATTGATCACTTGTCAGTGGAGAAGCTTTTGATTGACAGCGTGCACGCTCGCTCTCATCAGAAGCTGCAGGAGCTGAAAGCCATCCTGAAGAGCAGCAACCCCAGCGACAGCTGTGAGTCTCTCTGTCCTCTCTGATTTATCAATACACTAACTGATCCAACAACACTGACCTAGATTGCAATGAACAGTGTTGTGGACAGAAACAACCATGTTGTCAGTGTGCAATGTTATTGTTGTCTCTCCTTGCCTGTGTTTCAGCGTTCATAGAGACCGCTCTGCCCACTCTGGTCATTCCCATCTTGGAGCCCTGTGGACGCTCCGAGTGCCTGCACATCTTCGTAGACCTGCACTCAGGGATGTTCCACCCCATGCTGTATGGGATCGGTAAGCAGAGAGTAGCACACTCACCACATCGGTAAGCAGGGAGACACACACATAAATATACACTGTACTGACTTCCACTGTGTCCGTCTCCAGATCAATCCATGCTGGATGACATCGAGAAGACCATCAACGATGACATGAAGCGCATCATATCCTGGCTACAGCAGCTCAAGTAAGTCCACTTCCTGTCTCTCTCACTCTGTGTCAACTCCCTGTCATGTGGCTTATCACTCCTCCTCAGAAAGCCATATGTAAAGTGATTCACCCTAGTACTTTAGTAGTCTATACTTTGTAGTATACCCATATGGATACGAGAAGAGGTATTGTCCCGTTTTTTAAACATTATTATTCTTTTTTATTTTTTTCATCTCTTACGGGACATAGTCTCCGTAATACAGCGGCGGTCTTATGTTAGCCCTTGTCCTAGTGTGGCGCACTGGTAGCATATTGGGAGCCTCAGGGCCTCCTGGCACCTCGGGGCCTCACTGGGACGTTGGGCACCTCAGGGACGTTGGGCACCTCTGGGAGCCTCGAGGCCTCTCCTGGCACCTCTGGGATGTTGGGCACCTCTGGGAGCCTCAGGGCCTCTCCTTCCTTTTTCACATCTTCCTTAAATTGTGGAGGGACGTTCGACAGAGATAACAGTCCTGGTTAGGTGTTCCCCGTCTCCTCATTATGTGTCCTGCCCACACCATCCAGAGGATATTCAGTCTTCCCATGTGGCCCTCCTGTGCCCTATGCTCTCCTGAACTGGGCTTATGTCCCTACGGTTCCTTCCATATTATCGTCCCTTTATTTCCACTTCATATGGCCTTGCGCTGATGTGCCCTATGCATGTGCCAAGACTCCATGTGGCATCCCTGGTGTGAGGTGACAGGAGCACTCTTGACAGCTAGGCCTTTGTTTTATTACAGGCAGATTTGTTTTGCATGCTGGTCATAGTGATGTTTTGACTTGTCCTGACAAGCACGCTTGTGTGCCTGAACATCCCTAATGACCTTTGGTGCGAGGAGCTTGGGAGCTGTTAGCAACAGAGAGCGGGTGAGTCTAGACGATAAGCGCTGTACAGGACTGCTGCCAAAGCCCTCTGTGGCAGTATTTCTCCACGCCAAAATGGCTTGCCACACATCTGTGCCTTCCTGCATAGCCTTTGTGATAAGGGTCTTTGCTATTTTCACTGACTTCACCTTAACATTATTCTGACTGATAGATAGGGTGTGGAGGTCACACTCCCAGGCTTTTGCAAAAAAAGCAGTCTTGACTCGTGAACTGGGGCACCTTTATACGTAACTACACCACTGTCAGGTATGCCATATCTGCTAAACTGCTGCTTACAACAGTCGATGATGCAAGCCGCTGTTGTGTCAATCGCTTTCTCCACCTCCCAAACATCTGAATAGTAGTCCACTTTTAATCAGAAAAAGAAGGTTCTTGACTGTGAACAGATTAGAGGTCGACCGATTAATCGGAATGGCCGATTAATTGGGGCTGTTTTCATAACAATCGGAAATCGGTATTTTTGGGCGCCGATTTGCCGAATTTTTTTTGTTTGTTTAATTTTTTTTCTCCATTTTTTTAAATTTTTGTTTTTTTTGTTTTAATATATATATATATATATATATATATATATATATATATATATTTTTTTTTTTATTATAAAAAAAAAATCTTTATTTAACTTGGCAAGTCAACCTTACAGTTAACTAGTCCAACGCAATAACGACCTGCCTCTCTCGTTGCACTCCACAAGGAGACTGCCTGTTACGCAAATGCAGTAAGCCAAGGTCAGTTGCTAGCTAGCATTACACTTATCTTATAAAAAAATTATAAATCATAATCACTAGTTAACTACACATGGTTGATGATATTACTAGATATTATTTTGTGTGTCCTGTGTTGCATATAATCTGACTGAACATACAAGTATATAAGTATCTGACTGAGCATACAAGTATATAAGTATCTGACTGAGCATACAAGTATATTTTTGTTCGTTCCAGTCGTTCGTTTCAGTCGTTGGCAGCATAGAACTGGAAGGAAAGGCGGCCAAATAAGGAATTGGCTTTGGGGATGACCAGTGAGATATACCTGCTGGAGCGTTTTCTATGGGTGGGTGCTGCTATGGTGACCAGTGAGCTGAGATAAGGCGGGGCTTTACCTAGCAAAGACTTGTAGATGACCTGGAGCCAGTGGGTTTGGCGACGAGTATGAAGTGAGGGCCAGCCAACGAGAGCGTACAGGTCGCAGTGGTGGGTAGTATATGGGGCTTTGGTGATGAAACGGATGGCACTGTGATAGACTGGATCCAATTTGTTGAGTAGACTATTTTGAAAATGACATTGCCGAAGTCGAGGATCGGTAAGATGGTCAGTTTTACGAGTTTATGCATGAGTGAAGGATGCTTTGTTGTGAAATAAGAAGCCTATTCTAGATTTAATTTTGGATTGGAGATGCTTAATATGAGTCTGGAAGGAGAGTTTACAGTCTAACCAAACACCTAGGTATGTAGTTGTCAACATTTTATAAGTCAGAACCGTCCTGAGTAGTGATACTGGACAGGCGGGCAGGTGCGATCAGTTGAAGAGCATACATTTAGTTTTACTTGCATTTAAGAGCAGTTGGAGGCCACTGAAGGAGAGCTGTATGGCATTTATTTTTTTTTCTTTATTTTACTAGGCAAGTCAGTTAAGAACAAATTCTTATTTTCAATGACGGCCTAGGAACAGTGGGTTAACTGCCTGTTCGGGGATTCGAACTTGCAACCTTTCGGTTACTAGTCCAACGCTCTAACCACTAGGCTACTGTCTGTCTGGAGGTTAGTTAACACAGTGTCCAAAGAAGGGCCAGAAGTATACAGAATGGTGTCGTCTTAATTTCAGTTTAAGTGACAAAACAAGCAAGTATATTGTAGAGAATCATAGTACCATCTAAATAGTACCATCTATATATTTTCCTTAACCAAAAATATTGTGTTTTCAGCTGATTTTGAAGCTGGTGTACAAAAGTAAAAGTTGCAAAAAGGAAACTTGAGAACGGGAAGCATAGAAATAGCGCACATAGCACGTATTTAGAGGTTCTTAGATTTGCTTTCAATGAGAATGACCGGTCTATAACACACATTTCTATGTGAATTCACCTGTAAGCACTGCCCTGTCATAGTGTGATATGCATAGAAATATAATTACTAGAACGGGTATTGCATTTAATTAAATGTTCTGGGATTCTAGTTCTATGATAATTTAATCTGTCCAGTAAATAGTCTGTTTGGACAATGTCACATTTCTGTTTACTAATGTTTTCCCCACCCCTCTCTTCTCCCCCATACCTAACTTTCCCTTCTCCCTCTCTCTACTCTACTCCCTCCCTCCAGGTTTTGGTTAGGAGAGCAGAGGTGTAGACAGTCTGTGAAACACCTCCCCACTATCTGCACAGACATACTACACCTCTCCAACTCTGCTTCCCACCCTGCCAGCAGCCTATCAAAACACAGGCTCTTCATCCGGCTTACCCGCCTACCACAGTATTACATTGTAAGCCCCTCACGCCTTATGCCTATTACTGGTCATCAAAAAACTATGTATTTGTAGCAAACACAAGAAAATGTACAATGATATAGATATACATAGATATATATATATATATATATATATATATATATATATATATATCTATGTGTGTATATCTATGTATGTATTAGCGCATTAATCATGCACAACTTTCCCACTATTTTATTTGTTTCTCCTTCCCCTCTCCCTGCTTTTTCACCCGTCCATCTTTCTCTCCCTCCCTAGGTGGTAGAGATGCTGGATATGCCTGGCTGTCCCACGGAGCTACATTACAAGTACTCCTTCCTGTCTGTGTCTCAGTTGGAAGGTGAGGAGGGACCTCCATGCGCCCAGCTCCTGCAGCAGTTCAAGCCGAACCTGGAACAGCTCGTCCTGGACAATTCCGCTGGCCAAGGGGCCCGCCCGGGAGCTAAGAGAAAAGTAGGAATGGATTGCAGAACTGCTTGTATTGGTGGCAATGATTTAAGATATAGCTAATTTAAAACCATGTCCTAAAAGGAGTAAACCGAGGAAAAATCCTTACAGTACCAGTCAAAAGTTTGGACACACCTACTCATTCAAGTTTTTTTTAATTAAATTTTTTATATATATTTTTTTACAGTTTTATACATTGCAGAATAAAAGTGAAGACTTCAAAACAATGAAATAACACATGGAATCATGTAGTAACCAAAAAGTGTTAAACAAATCAAAATATATTTTAGATTCTTCAAAGTCGCCACCCTTTGACTTGATGACAGCTTTGCACACTCTTGGCATTCTCTCAACCAGCTTCATGAGGTAGTCACCTGGAATGCTTTTCCAACAGTCTTGAAGGAGTTCCCACATGCTGAGCACTTGTTGGCTGCTTTTCCTTCACTCTGTGGTCCAACTCATCCCAAACCATCTCAATTGGGTTGAGGTCAGGTGATCGTGGAGGCCAGGTCATCTGATGATGCAGCACTCCTCACTCATCACTCTCTTCCTTGATTAATTAACCCTTACACAGCCTGGAGGTGTGTTGGGTCATTGTCCTGTTGAAAAACAAATGATAGTCCCACTAAGCGCAAACCAGATGGCGTATCGCTGCAGAATACTGTGGTAGCCATGCTGGTTAAGTGTGCCTTGAATTCTAAATAAATCACGGACAGTGTCACCAGCAAAGCACCCCCACACCATCATACCTCTTCCTCCATGCTTCACGGTGGGAACCACACATGTGGAGATCATACGTTCACCTACTCTGCGTCTCACAAAGACATGGAGGTTGGAACCAAAAATCTCAAATTTGTACTCATCAGACCAAAGGCAGGATTTCCACCGGTCTAATGTCCATTGCTTGTGTTTCTTGGCCCAAGCAAGTCTCTTCTTCTTATTGGTGTCCTTTAGTAGTGTTTTTTTTTTTTGCAGCAACTTGACCATGAAACGCCTGATTTACGCCAGTCTCCTCTGAACAGTTGATGTTGCGATGTCTGTTACTTGAACTCTGTGAAGCATTTATTTGGGCTGCAATCTGAGGTGCAATCTGAATTGACGATTTCTGAGGCTGGTAACTCTAATAAATGTATCCTCTGCAGCAAAGGTAAGTCTGGGTCTTCCTTTTCTGTGGCGGTCCTCATGAGAGCCAGTTTCATCATAGCACTTGATGGTTTTTGTGACTGCACTTGAAGAAACTTTCAAAGTTCTAGAATTGTTCCGAGTTTACTGATCTTCATGTCTTTACAGTAATGATGGACTGTCATTTCTCTTTGCTTATTTGAGCTGTTCTTAACATAATCTGGACTTGGTATTTTATGAAATAGGGCTACTTCTGCATACCACCACTACCTTGTCACAACACAACTGATTGGCTCAAATGAAAGAAATTCCACAAATTAACGTTTAACAAGGCACACCTGTTAATTGAAATGGATTCCAGGTGACTTCCTCATGAAGCTGGTTGAGAGAATGCCAAGAGTGTGCAAAGCTGTCATCATGGCAAAGGGTGGCTACTTGAAAGATTCTCAAATCTAAAATATATTTTAATTTATTTAACCCTTTTTTTGGTTACTATTGTACATGATTCCATATGTGTTATTTCATAGTTTTGATGTCTTCACTATTATTTAACCATGTAGAAAATTGTAAAAAAAAAAAAGAAAGAAAATAAATAGTTGAATAGTTGTGTCCAAACTTTTGACTGGTACTGTACATATAAACCTTGATATTTTCAGAGAACATGTTATAAATGATCTCTGTGTTTTCATATCCTCTCTCTATTCTCTGCCCTCCAGTTATCAGGAGACCAGGGAGCTCTGGAGCCCAAGAAGCCCAAGCGCTCGGGGGAGATGTCTGCCTTCAACAAGGAGCTGGCTCACCTAGTGGCCATGTGTGACACCAACATGCCCTTCATAAGCCTCAGAGTGGAGGTATGGATGGAGGGAGTATACCCTTTTATTCTCTCTCTTCTCTACATCTTACAACTCTCTTCCTCAGTTTTTACTTTTCCACCGTCGATGTCTTTCTTCATCATCCCTCTATTCATCCATCCCTCCTGCTCTCTTTCTCTCATCTCTCCCTCTCTTCCCTCCATTCCTCCTCTTGTCTAAACATGTGTCTCTCTCCTCTCTCTCTCTCTCTAGTTATCTCAGATGGAGATTCCCCACCAGGGTGTGCAGGTGGAAGGAGATGGCTGCAGCCACGCCATCCGCATCCTCAAGTAAGACTACACATCCCAGGATACCTTGCAAATCCAGATGTCAGTGGCCCTGCCTAATAATATGGAAGTCAATGGGAATTTTAGAGATAATGCTAATATGATTTTTGTTCCACTGATTTAAACTGAAACTTTCTTGCATCGCAATAACATGCACCCAAAACAAAGATGATAGCTGATAGATAAAGATGATGGTTTTGTACCCTTTATTTCAGTAAAGTATGCACTATGTACCTGACCCCATGTGGTCCTGTCCCCCTCCCTAGGATCCCTTCCAGTAAGGGCGTAGGGGAGGAGACGAGTCTGGCTTTGGAGCGCTCTCTACTGGATTGCACCTTCCGTCTGCAGGGCCGGAACAACCGCACATGGGTGGCAGAACTAATTCTGACCAACTGCCCACTCAACAGCACACACAGCAAAGAGCAAGGTACACAGAAACGCACACATATGGACACCCAAAAAACACACAAACATACATGTGTACACACACACACACACACACACACACACACTCTACCCAAACTGTTCCCTTATCTCTCCCTGTTCTGTGTGTGTGTGTGTCAAGCCTCTACACGCCATGTGTATCTGACCTATGAGAACCCTCTGTCTGAGCCTGTGGGAGGGAGGAAGGTGGTGGAGATGTTCCTCAACGACTGGATCTCCATCAACCAGCTCTACCAGTGTGTCCTGGTGTTCTCACGATCACTAGCAGGTGTGTGTGTGCATGCATGCGTGCAAACATTTGTGGTACGAGAGCGGGGAATGAATCTTCTACTCATACAGCTAAAAGATAAGTAACGCATGACCATTTTGTATTGATGACCATTTTGTATTGATGACCATTTTGTATTGATGACCATTTTGTATTGGTGACCATTTTGTATTGGTGACCATTTTGTATTGGTGACCATTTTGTATTGGTGACCATTTGTATTGACTGTGTGCTTATGTATTGTCTCCTCTCTTAGAGATGCCGTCCTACCTGAGTCTGTTTAGTGAGATCCGGCTGTATAACTACCGCAAACTGGTTCTGTGTTACGGCAGCACCAAGGGCAGCTCAGTGAGTAACATTACACCAATGTCCTGTCTGAACTCTAGCCCTTTGCTAGGTTCCTTCCCAACTAGCGAGTGTATGGTGCCTCGTAGGGGTGTGAACGTTTTAAACTAAATTGAATTGTTAACATAGAAAAAAATCCAAAAACAAATGTTTTCTCACAAAATTACCACTAACAGGTTCCCATCATCATCATCATCATAAAGGGAAACATTTTAATTTATCAAATAGGCTGTAACGTTAGTAAGAGGGGTTATGCATCTTTCAAATGATTTACCACGAATATAAATCACTCCGCACATCATTGTCGTTAACAGTTGGGGGAGGAAGCTGATTACAGAAATGATTGTAGTTGATGTGCAGCCGGCATCAATAGCCTACTTGAGTAGTGAGGTCATTTGCTAAACGAAGGACTGCAAGAGCCATTTGAGCTGCACATTTCCTGCTGCTCTTTAATTATTTGTTATAAAAATATTTAAAAAATACTAAACACTTTTTTTTCTTAAAACTGCATTGTTGGTTAAGGGCTTGTAAGTAAGCATTTCACTGTAACCTGTTGTATTCGGCGCATGTGACAAATAAAATGTGATTTGACTCGCGCTATTGAACTGTTAACTTTTATAATAGTAGTGAAGACATACAGTTAACCTCTTGATTCTAGCCATCCCGGATCCGGGATCGTGAATACAGCCTCAAGCTCATTACCATAACGCAACGTTAACTATTCATGAAAATCGCAAATGAAATGAAATAAATATGCTAGCTCTCAAGATTAGCCTTTTGTTAACAATACTGTCATCTCAGATTTTCAAAATATGCTTTTCAACCATAGCAAAACAAGCATTTGTGTAACAGTATTGATAGCTAGCGTAGCATTTAGCGTTAGCATTCAGCGGGCAACATTTTCACAAAAACAAGAAAAGCATTCAAATAAAATCATTTACCTTTGAAGAACTTCAGATGTTTTCAATGAGGAGAATCTCAGTTAGATAGCAAATGTTCAGTTTTTCCTGAAAGATTCTTTGTGTAGGAGAAATCACTCCGTTTTGTTCGTCACGTTTGGCTACCAAAAAACAAAAAAAATTCAGTCATCAAAACGCCAAACTTTTTTCCAAATTAACTCCATAATATCGACTGAAACATGGTAAACGTTGTTTAGAATCAATCCTCAAGGTGTTTTTCACATATCTCTTCGATGATATATCGTTCGTGGAAGTCTCCTCTCTCCTCTGAATCACATGGCTGAATGCGTGCAGCTGAAGATTACGCACCAATTTCGACAAAGGACACCGGGCGGACACCTGGTAAATGTAGTCTCTTATTTACATTTAATTACATTTAACCTCTTACCTCTACCTGGGACGCTTGCGTCCCAACTAGAGCTCTGGAAATGCAAATGTGCTACGCTAAATGCTAATAGTATTAGTTAAAACTCAAAAGTTCATTAAAATACACATGCAGGGTATCAAATTAAAGCTACACTCGTTGTGAATCCAGGCAACAAGTCAGATTTTTAAAATGCTTTTCGGCGACAGCATGAGAAGCTATTATCTGATAGCATGCACCAATACACTACAACAGAAAAGCACAGCAGGGGACGTAAACAAAATAATTAGCATTTCGGCGTTACACAAACCGCACAATAAAATAGAAAACAGTCATTACCTTTCACCATCTTCTTTGTTGGCACTCCTAGATGTCCCATAAACACTATTGGGTCTTTATTTCGATTAAATCGGGCCATATAAAGCCAAGATATCGTTATATGTAGACTGTGTGATAAACGAAAAAAACAGCGATTTCACAACGTAACGTCATTTTTTAAAATTCAAAAAGTAGACGATAAACTTTCACAAAACACTTCGAAATACGTTTGTAATGCTACTTTAGGTATTAGTAAACGTTAATAAGCGATAAAATTCATCCGTAGGCGATGTACATATCATTAGCTGTCGTCTTGGAAAAAATTTCAGGAGAGAGCTCTTCCGGAATGATCTGGGCGGAGACCGGAGGTACGTCGTGCCCCTCTTTCGGTTCAACCAAGAATCAAAGAGGATTAAATTCACAAGATACTCGACTACATGGGGATGCTGTGGGAGTTGAATGCTCGGTCTTATCTAATTCGGCTCACTGTTAACAATTGCTGGAAGTGGCGCAAGGATATTTATTTCCATTTTCTGTGATCAGGTTTTCCTGCGCTTTCCGATGTAACGCACGTTATGTAATAGCCACAGTCGTGATTTAACCAGTTTTAAAAAAGTCCGAGGGTTTCCTATACACACATTCTAACCATATGAACGTACTATATTCCTGGCATGAGTAGCAGGGCGCTGAAATGTTGCGCGATTTTTAACAAAATGTTCAAAAAAGTAGAGGGTAGGAGCAACTAGTTAAGTCATTTAGCAGACGCTCTTATCCAGAGCGACTTACAAATTGGTGCATTCACCTTATGACATCCAGTGGAACAGCCACTTTACAATAGTGCATCTAAATCTTTTAAGGGGGGGGGGGGTGAGAAGGATTACTTTATCCTATCCTAGGTATTCCTTAAAGAGGTGGGGTTTCAGGTGTCTCCGGAAGGTGGTGATTGACTCCGCTGTCCTGGCGTCGTGAGGGAGTTTGTTCCACCATTGGGGGGCCAGAGCAGCGAACAGTTTTGACTGGGCTGAGCGGGAACTGTACTTCCTCAGTGGTAGGGAGGCGAGCAGGCCAGAGGTGGATGAACGCAGTGCCCTTGTTTGGGTGTAGGGCCTGATCAGAGCCTGGAGGTACTGAGGTGCCGTTCCCCTCACAGCTCCGTAGGCAAGCACCATGGTCTTGTAGCGGATGCGAGCTTCAACTGGAAGCCAGTGGAGAGAGCGGAGGAGCGGGGTGACATGAGAGAACTTGGGAAGGTTGAACACCAGACGGGCTGCGGCGTTCTGGATGAGTTGTAGGGGTTTAATAGCACAGGCAGGGAGCCCAGCCAACAGCGAGTTGCAGTAATCCAGACGGGAGATGACAAGTGCCTGGATTAGGACCTGCGCCGCTTCCTGTGTGAGGCAGGGTCGTACTCTGCGGATGTTGTAGAGCATGAACCTACAGGAACGGGCCTCCGCCTTGATGTTAGTTGAGAACGACAGGGTGTTGTCCTTCCCCGGGAGGAAGAGCAGCTCCGTCTTGCCGAGGTTCAGCTTGAGGTGGTGATCCGTCATCCACACTGATATGTCTGCCAGACATGCAGAGATGCGATTCGCCACCTGGTCATCAGAAGGGGGGAAAGGAGAAGATTAATTGTGTGTCGTCTGCATAGCAATGATAGGAGAGACCATGTGAGGTTATGACAGAGCCAAGTGACTTGGTGTATAGCGAGAATAGGAGAGGGCCTAGAACAGAGCCCTGGGGGACACCAGTGGTGAGAGCACGTGGTGAGGAGACAGATTCTCGCCACGCCACCTGGTAGGAGCGACCTGTCAGGTAGGACGCAATCCAAGCGTGGGCCGCGCCGGAGATGCCCAACTCGGAGAGGGTGGAGAGGAGGATCTGATGGTTCACAGTATCGAAGGCAGCCGATAGGTCTAGAAGGATGAGAGCAGAGGAGAGAGAGTTAGCTTTAGCAGTGCGGAGCGCCTCCGTGATACAGAGAAGAGCAGTCTCAGTTGAATGACTAGTCTTGAAACCTGACTGATTTGGATCAAGAAGGTCATTCTGAGAGAGATAGCGGGAGAGCTGGCCAAGGACGGCACGTTCAAGAGTTTTGGAGAGAAAAGAAAGAAGGGATACTGGTCTGTAGTTGTTGACATCGGAGGGATCGAGTGTAGGTTTTTTCAGAAGGGGTGCAACTCTCGCTCTCTTGAAGACGGAAGGGACGTAGCCAGCGGTCAGGGATGAGTTGATGAGCGAGGTGAGGTAAGGGAGAAGGTCTCCGGAAATGGTCTGGAGAAGAGAGGAGGGGATAGGGTCAAGCGGGCAGGTTGTTGGGCGGCCGGGCCGGCCGTCACAAGACGCGAGATTTCATCTGGAGAGAGAGGGGAGAAAGAGGTCAGAGCACAGGGTAGGGCAGTGTGAGCAGAACCAGCGGTGTCGTTTGACTTAGCAAACGAGGATCGGATGTCGTCGACCTTCTTTTCAAAATGGTTGACGAAGTCATCTGCAGAGAGGAGGAGGGGGGAGTATTCAGGAGGGAGGAGAAGGTGGCAAAGAGCTTCCTAGGGTTAGAGGCAGATGCTTGGAATTTAGAGTGGTAGAAAGTGGCTTTAGCAGCAGAGACAGAAGAGGAAAATGTAGAGAGGAGGGAGTGAAAGGATGCCAGGTCCGCAGGGAGGCGAGTTTCCTCCATTTCCGCTCGGCTGCCCGGAGCCCTGTTCTGTGAGCTCGCAATGAGTCGTCGAGCCACGGAGCGGGAGGGGAGGACCGAGCCGGCCTGGAGGATAGGGGACATAGAGAGTCAAAGGATGCAGAAAGGGAGGAGAGGAGGGTTGAGGAGGCAGAATCAGGAGATAGGTTGGAGAAGGTTTGAGCAGAGGGAAGAGATGATAGGATGGAAGAGGAGAGAGTAGCGGGGGAGAGAGAGCGAAGGTTGGGACGGCGCGATACCATCCGAGTAGGGGCAGTGTGGGAAGTGTTGGATGAGAGCGAGAGGGAAAAGAATACAAGGTAGTGGTCGGAGACTTGGAGGGGAGTTGCAATGAGGTTAGTGGAAGAACAGCATCTAGTAAAGATGAGGTCGAGCGTATTGCCTGCCTTGTGAGTAGGGGGAAGGTGAGAGGGTGAGGTCAATAGAGGAGAGGAGGGAAAGAAGGAGGCAGAGAGGAATGAGTCAAAGGTAGACGTGGGGAGGTTAAAGTCGCCCAGAACTGTGAGAGGTGAGCCGTCCTCAGGAAAGGAGCTTATCAAGGCATCAAGCTCATTGATGAACTCTCCGAGGGAACCTGGAGGGCGATAAATGATAAGGATGTTAAGCTTGAAAGGGCTGGTAACTGTGACAGCATGGAATTCAAAGGAGGCGATAGACAGATGGGTAAGGGGAGAAAGAGAGAATGACCACTTGGGAGAGATGAGGATCCCGGTGCCACCACCCCGCTGACCAGAAGCTCTCGGGGTGTGCGAGAACACGTGGGCGGACGAAGAGAGAGCAGTAGGAGTAGCAGTGTTATCTGTGGTGATCCATGTTTCCGTCAGTGCCAAGAAGTCGAGGGACTGGAGGGAGGCATAGGCTGAGATGAACTCTGCCTTGTTGGCCGCAGATCGGCAGTTCCAGAGGCTACCGGAGACCTGGAACTCCACGTGGGTCGTGCGCGCTGGGACCACCAGATTAGGGTGGCCGCGGCCACGCGGTGTGGAGCGTTTGTATGGTCTGTGCAGAGAGGAGAGAACAGGGATAGACAGACACATAGTTGACAGGCTACAGAAGAGGCTACGCTAATGCAAATGAGATTGGAATGACAAGTGGACTACACGTCTCGAATGTTCAGAAAGTTAAGCTTACGTAGCAAGAATCTTATTGACTAAAATGATTAAAATGATACAGTACTGCTGAAGTAGGCTAGCTGGCAGTGGCTGCGTTGTTGACACTACACTAATCAAGTCGTTCCGTTGAGTGTAGTAGTTTCTACAGTGCTGCTATTCGTAGTGTTGATTACGTTACGTTGCGTTAAAAGAACGACAATAGCTGGCTAGCTAACCTAGAAAATCGCTCTAGACTACACAATTATCTTTGATACAAAGACGGCTATGTAGCTAGCTATGTAGCTAGCTACGATCAAACAAATCAAACCGTTGTACTGTAATGAAATGAAAATGTGATACTACCTGTGGAGCGAAGCGGAATGCGACCGGGTTGTTGAGTGCGGAAGTTCTATTCGGTAGACGTTGGCTAGCTGTTGGCTAGCTAGCAGTGTCTCCTACGTTAAGGACGACAAATAGCTGGCTAGCTAACCTCGGTAAATTAAGATAATCACTCTAAAACTACACACTCTAAACTACACAATTATCTTGGATACGAAGACAGCAAAGACAACTATGTAGCTAGCTAACACTACACTAATCAAGTCGTTCAGTTGAGTGTAATAGTTACTACAGTGCTGCTATTCGGTAGACGGTGGACGTTTGCTAGCTGGCTAGCTGCTGGGCAGATAGCAGTGTAGACTACGTTAGGACGACGAAATACGATAATTACGCAATTATCTTTGAGACAAGGACGGCTATGTAGCTAGCTAAGAAGAAATTGCTAAGATTAGACAAATCAAACCGTTGTACTATAATGAAATGTAATGAAATGTAATGAAAAGTTATACTACCTGCGGACCGAAGTGCGGATGCGACCGCTCGCTCCAACCCGGAACTTATGGCCAATCTTCCAATGATATGCCTACAAACACGTCACAATGCTGCAGACACCTTGGGGAAACGGCAGAACGTGTAGGCTCGTTCAGGGCGCATTCACAGCCATATAAGGAGACAATGGAAAACATTGCCTCAAAAATTTAGCTAATTTCCTGTTTGAAGTTTCATCTTGGTTTCGCCTGTAGCATCAGTTCTGTGGCACTCACAGATAAAATCTTTGCAGTTTTGGAAACGTCAGAGTGTTTTCTTTCCAAAGCTGTCAATTATATGCATAGTCGAGTTAAAATCACTAGAACGCTACAGTTCTTTCCTTTTTAACCAGTAGATACCCACATCTGGCATGTGTTTTTCTATTGCTCTGTGTTTTGATTAGTGAGCTTAAATTTGGTTGGGCAGCTTTTGTTAAGTGTGAAACAAATGGAACACTAGGTTTATGGGGGGGTTGTAACCTACACTATTCTAAATGGAACACTAGGTTTATGGGGGGGTTGTAACCTACAGTATTCTAAATGGAACAATAGGTTTATGGAGGGTTGTAACCTACACTATTCTAAATGGAACACTAGGTTTATGGAGGGTTGTAACCTACACTATTCTAAATGGAACACTAGGTTTATGGGGGGGTTGTAACCTACAGTATTCTAAATGGAACACTGGGTTTATGGAGGGTTGTAACCTACACTATTCTAAATGGAACACTAGGTTTATGGAGGGTTGTAACCTACAGTATTCTAAATGGAACACTAGGTTTATTGAGGGTTGTAACTTACACTATTCTAAATGGAACACTAGGTTTATGGAGGGTTGTAACCTACAGTATTCTAAATGGAACACTAGGTTTATGGGGGGGTTGTAACCTACACTATTCTAAATGGAACACTAGGTTTATGGAGGGTTGTAACCTACACTATTCTAAATGGAACACTAGGTTTATGGGGGGGGGTTGTAACCTACATTATTCTAAACCGAACACTAGGTTTATGGAGGGTTGTAACCTACACTATTCTAAATGGAACACTAGGTTTATGGAGGGTTGTAACTTACACTATTCTAAATGGAACACTAGGTTTATGGAGGGTTGTAACCTGCACTATTCTAAATGGAACACTAGGTTTATGGGGGGGGGGTTGTAACCTACATTATTCTAAATGGAACACTAGGTTTATGGGGGGTTGTAACCTACACTATTCTAAATGGAACACTAGGTTTATGGAGGGTTGTAACCTACACTATTCTAAATGGAACACTAGGTTTATGGAGGGTTGTAACCTACACTATTCTAAATGGAACACTAGGTTTATGGAGGGTTGTAACCTGCACTATTCAAAACGGAACACTAGGTTTATGGGGGGGTTGTAACCTACATTATTCAATTTGTGCCACATCCCTAGAGAACCAAAAAAAAAGCCGATACTGATTAATCTGCCAAATTGTATTTGATTTAAATTGATTTTTTTGGTCCTCCAATAATCAGTATCGGCGTTGAAAAATCATAATCGGCCGACCTCTAGTCTCAATCCATCACATTTATTTATTTCAATTTGTAAGTCGCTCTGGATAAGAGCGTCTGCTAAATGACTTAAATGTAAAATGTATTCGTACAGTACTTTTTACAAACAGCAAGCAACATATGTGTAATAAATGACAATTACAAGAATACTGAATGAACAATGAAAATGTATTTTAACTTAATACATAAATCAAATCAATTTAGTCTCAAATAAATAATGAAACATGTTCAATTTGGTTTAAATAATGCAAAAACGCAGTGTTGGAGAAGAAAGTAAAAGTGCAATATGTGCCATGTAAAATATGTACCTTTGACTATTGGATGTTCTTATAGGCACTTTAGTATTGCCAGACTAATCTCGGGAGTTGATAGGCTTGAAGTCATAAACAGCGCTGTGCTTTAAGCATTGCTAAGAGCTGCTGGCAAACGCAGTAAAGTGCTGTTTGAATGAATACTTACGAGCCTGCTGCTGCTTACCACTGCTCAGTCAGACTGCTCTATCAAGTATCAAATCATAAACTTAATTTTAATATAATAAACACACAGAAATATGAGGCTTTTTTAATTAATATGGTCAAATCTGGAAACTCATTTCGAAAACAAAACATTTATTATTTCAGTGACATGCGGAACCGTTCCGTATTTTATCGAACGGGTGGCAACCCTAAGTCAAAATATTGCTGTTACATTGCACAACCTTCAATGTTATGTCATAATTATGTAAAATTCTGGCAAATTAATTACGGTCTTTGTTAGGAATTAAAGGCCTTTCAACAGTTCGCAACGAGCCTAAACTGCTGCATATACCCTGGCTCTGATTTCACTGAACGCAAGAGAAGTGACACAATTTCCCTAGTTAATATTGCCTGCTAACATGCATTTCTACATATGCAGGTTTAAAAAATATATATTTGTGTATTGATTTTAAGAAAGGCATTGATGTTTATGGTTAGGTACATTTATTGCAACGATTGTGCTTTCTCCGCGAATGCGCTTTTGTTAAATCATCACCCGTTTGGCAAAGTTGAGGTAGTCTGTGATTCGATGATATATTAACAGGCACCGCATTGCTTATATGCAACGCAGAACAAGCTAGTTAACCTAGTAATATCATCAACCATGTGTAGTTGACTAGTGAATATGTGAAGATTGATTGTTTTTTTATAAGATAAGTTTTATGCTAGCTAGCAACTTACCTTGGCTGCTTGCAGCCACAAGGTCCTTTTGATGCTGAACTCGCTTAACAGGTGGTCAGCCTGCCATGCAGTCTCCTCATGGATTGCAATGTAATCGGCCATAATCAGCGTCCAAAAAGGCTGATTACCGATGGTTATGAAAACTTGAAATTGGCCCTAATTAATCGGACATGCCGACCTCTAATGAGACGCTTGCGCTCTCTCATTCCTTCTCTCTCTCCTCTCTCGCCCCCTCTCTCCTCTCTCGCCCCCTCTCTCCTCTCTCCTCTAGGTGACCATCCAGTGGAACAGTAGCAGCCAGAGGTTCCATCTCTCTCTAGGAACAGTAGGCCCTAACTCAGGCTGTAGTAACTGTCACAACATTATACTGCATCAACTACAGGAGATGTTCAACAAGACCCCTACTGTGGTCCCGCTTCTACAGGTACTGCACGTCCACACGCTCAACCTAACTATACAGGGACAGGACCGGCCACACGCTCAACCTAACTATACAGGGGCCGGACCGGCCACACGCTCAACCTAACTATACAGGGGCCGGACCGGCCACACGCTCAACCTAACTATACAGGGGCCGGACCGGCCACACGCTCAACCTAACTATACAGGGGCAGGACCGGCCACACGCTCAACCTAACTATACAGGGGCCGGGCCGTCTACCAAAGGGGCCTGAATTCCATTACATTTGTTTTCTATGAATTATCTAACTTCTATTTTCTCTCCCTCCCACCCTCCCTCCCTCACCAGGTGCTGTCAGATACCCAGGCCCCTCTGAATGCCATCAACAAGCTGCCCACGGTGCCCATGCTGGGGCTGACCCAGCGCACTAACACGGCCTATCAGTGTTTCTCCATCCTTCCCCAGTCAGCCACACACATCCGCCTGGCCTTCCGCAACATGTACTGCATCGACATCTACTGCCGCAGCCGTGGGGTCGTGGCCATAAGAGACGGGGCCTACAGCCTCTTCGACAACACCAAGATCGTGGAGGGCTTCTACCCCGCCCCAGGGCTCAAGGTACGGGAGAGAGGAGAGGGCTTGGAGGGTGGGGATAATTTGTTTTAGGAATTTGAAAGTGTCAAGATTCATTTGTATGAAAATATCTGATGTTGAGTTCAATTATAACTTTATCTCTCTCTGTGTCTCTGTCTCTCTTCTTTCTTTCTTTCTTTCTTTCTTTCTTTCTTTATGTTCCCCCTTCTCTCTCTCTCTCTACCAGACGTTCCTCAACATGTTTGTTGACAGTAACCAGGACGCTCGGCGACGCTCCGTCAATGAAGACGACAACCCGCCCTCGCCGGTGGGAGGCGACATGATGGACACCTTTATGAGCCAATTACAGGCCCAGCAGCAACAACAGCCAATGAGAGCGGGTCCTGGTGGAGTGTACCCTCCCTTAACCTCCCCTCCCACCCCTTACCATCCCAACGTGCCCACACAGTCCCCAGGTGAGAGGGGATGGTGTGGTTGTGCTGGCGTGTCCCCTGTTTGTGCCATGTGTGCTTGGCATCCCTTGACAGAACAGAGTAAAGAGACCAAATGCTCACGGGTCCCTGCTAAGTGATATCACTCCGTGTGTGTGTTCGTCCTTCCACTGCGGTCATGCACATGCTGAATGGCAAACTGTGTGAGAAAGTTGAGCCCAGAAGGGAGGAAGCATTATCCAGTCCTGCTCACCCATCTCAGCCCTAGAGCCTGCATCTGCTGTCCAACTTAGCTTGTGTGTTCTCCTGTTTATAGGTGTGTGTGTTTGCTTGTCTGTGTATGGGTCAGTGTGTGTATGAATGGATGTACACTGCTCAAAAAAATAAAGGGAACACTAAAATAACACATCCTAGATCTGAATGAATGAAATATTTTTATTAAATACTTTTTTCTTTACATAGTTGAATATGCTCAAAAATTATCAATCAAATTTATCAACCCATGGAGGTCTGGATTTGGAGTCACACTCAAAATTAAAGTGGAAAACCACACACAGGCTGATCCAACTTTGATGTAATGTCCTTATAACAAGTCAAAATGAGGCTCAGTAGTGTGTGTGGCCTCCACGTGCCTGTATGACTTCCCTACAACGCCTTGGCATGCTCCTGATGAGGTGGCGGATGGTCTCCACCCCACATCATGACTGACCCACCGCCAAACCGGTCATGCTGGAGGATGTTGCAGGCAGCAGAACGTTCTCCACGGCGTCTCCAGACTGTCACGTCTGTCACATGTGGTCAGTGTCAACCTGCTTTCATCTGTGAAGAGCACAGGGCGCCAGTGGCGAATTTGCCAATCTTGGTGTTCTCTGGCAAATGCCAAACGTCCTGCACGGTGTTGGGCTGTAAGCACAACCCCCACCTGTGGACGTCGGGCCCTCATACCACCCTCATGGAGTCTGTTTCTGACCGTTTGAGCAGACACATGCACATTTGTGGCCTGCTGGAGGTCATTTTGCAGGCCTCTGGCAGTGCTCCTCCTGCTCCTCCTTGCACAAAGGCGGAGGTAGCGGTCCTGCTGCTGGGTTGTTGCCCTCCTACGGCCTCCTCCACGTCTCCTGATGTACTGGCCTGTCTCCTGGTAGCGCCTCCATGCTCTGGACACTACGCTGACAGACACAGCAAACCTTCTTGCCGCAGCTTGCATTGATGTTCCATCCTGGATGTGCTGCACTACCTGAGCCACTTGTGTGGGTTGTAGACTCCGTCTCATGCTACCACTAGAGTGAAAGCACCGCCAGCATTCAAAAGTGACCAAAACATCAGTCAGGAAGCATTTGAACTGAGAAGTGGTCTGTGGTTATCACCTGCAAAACCACTCCCTTATTGGGGGTGTCTTGCTAATTGCCTATAATTTCCACCTGTTGTCTATTCCATTTGCACAACAGCATGTGAAATGTATTGTCAATCAGTGTTGCTTCCTAAGTGGACAGTTTAATTTCACAGAAGTGTGATTGACTTGGAGTTACATTGTGTTGTTTAAGTGTGTATTTTTTTGAGCAGTGTATGTGAGTGTTTCTGACAAGCCTTTTTGGTCAGTTTGTGTGTGTGTGTGCACAGGGACTACCCATTTGTTGGGCTCTACTAGCGGAGCGTTGAGCTCCCCCTCTGACATCCAGCCATAGGGAAGCATTGGAGTCATGGGCCAGCATCCTTGTGAAACGCTTTCAACACCTTGTAGAGCCATGTCTCAAAGAATTGAGGCTGTTCTGAGGGCAATATTAGGAATGTGTAGAGGGGACTGGGCTGGGGTAGAGGAGGGGACTGGGCTGGGGTAGAGGAGGGGACTGGGCTGGGGTAGAGGAGGGGACTGGGCTGGGGTAGAGGAGGGGACTGGGCTGGGGTAGAGGAGGGGACTGGGGTAGAGGGGTAGAGAGGGCTGGCCTGGGGTAGAGGAGGAGGGGTTGGGTTGGGGTAGAGGAGGAGGGGGGTTGGTTTATGGTAGAGGAGAGGGCTGGGTTAGAGGAGGGGGTTGGGGTAGCGGTGGGGACTGGGTTGGTGTAGAGGAGGGGGTTGGACTGGGGTAGAGGAGGGGCTGGGGTAGAGGAGGGGCTGGGTTGGGGTAGATGTGTGGACTGGGTTGGTGTAGAGGGGGGCTGGGGTATAGGAGGGGCTGGGGTAGAGGAGGAGGGGGTTGGGTTGGGGTAGATGTGTGGACTGGGTTGGTGTAGAGGGGACTGGGCTGGGGTATAGGAGGGGGCTGGGGTAGAGGAGGGGGTTGGGTTGGGGTAGATGTGTGGACTGGGTTGGTGTAGAGGAGGGGACTAGGCTGGGGTAGAGGAGTACAACCATAGGCGGTCCATGGTGCAGGTTGAGTGACACATGGTCTGTAGGCGGGCAGGGCTGTATATGGGCTGGCAGGCTAGCTTGCTGTCTGGCAGGCTGGGTGGCTGACTGGTGAACTTTCTGGGCACATTGATCATGTCATAAGGTGAACGCCTACAGGTGAACGCACCAATTTGTAAGTCGCTCTGGATAAGAGCGTCTGCTAAATGACTTAAATGTAAATGTAAATGATCAGTGTTTCCAACCTCTAGCCCATGGACTTGCACTGGTCCCTGTGCTGTTGCTCACCGGTCCCTTGGATAGTTCTGACACCTGTTTAGTCTGTTCTCAGGTGGTTGAGAAGTTGAACCCAAGCTTGACTGGGCAGTGGGCACACAGTGGTGGTTTAAC
This sequence comes from Oncorhynchus nerka, assembly GCF_034236695.1. NCBI lineage: Eukaryota > Metazoa > Chordata > Actinopteri > Salmoniformes > Salmonidae > Oncorhynchus > Oncorhynchus nerka. The sequence continues at coordinate 73,401,844 of NC_088398.1, read as the reverse complement.
AGTGGAGAGTGTTAATTGGGGAGTAAATGGAAGTGTTTGAGAACGTGACAGTCTGTGTTTTTGTGCGTCATTGTTCATGTCGGACTGTTTGTCTGAGTAAACAAATAGGTTCATGACAATTATTGATTATTATTGCTGTGATTATGTTGAGGATGATGATGACTGATAATATCAGTGGATACTGTATTGATGTCGACGATGATGTGAGTGAAAAATAATATCTGTCTGTATATTTCCCAGGTGCTCTGGACCCCAGCTCCCCCTATGCTATGGTATCTCCCAACCAGAGGGGCCAGTGGCCAGGCTCTCCCCAAGTCTCAGGGCCCTCTCCTGGGGCTCGCATCCACGGCATGTCCCCTGGAAACCCCTCACTCCACTCTCCCATCCCCGACGCCTCACACTCCCCGCGCGCCGGCTCCAGTGAGTACCACACACATGGTAGAAACTCTCTACATCCCCATACATGACTCTCTGACTGGATTGGCGCCGGACATTTGACCTACAACAATTTAATTTACTGGACATTTGGGAAATTTAGCGGACCAATATGCATTGGGTGCGTGACCTGATTAGGGCATCCACCCACAGCACATTTACAATATGGTAATTCATATGAACAGAACATGCAAGTTGAGGATGCAATGATAAGCGGTCCTTCTTACTGAATTCTGATGTGCACTTTGAACATGTTAGAATAAGTGTCCACATTTACCTTTGCTCAACCAACAAGACGAGTAACGAACAGCAAAATCACTAACCTTTGTCAATCCACTATAGTAGAACATTTTAGGCTAGCTATTGTATTGGTCAGCTTGTCGAGGATGAAATAACCTATTCCAAACAGACTCTGGGACAGTTGTGGGAAGATGGATCCCAAATTCATATAACCAGTAAAGCCTAGTCTACATTAGTGATGCAAAAGATCCGAACGTTTAGCTTAAAATGTTGATAAACCTATTATTTCTTAGTAAAGAACAAGAAGGCCCTCACACTGTTAAATTCCCAGTTCGCCTCTTTATTGACAACGTTTTGATCCGAAAACGCATCTTCGTCAGGTCCAAAAAACTGTAATTTGTTCACATTAGCGCAGCAATGCGCACAAGGCAGTAGGAAACAAGTGAATGTTTGTTCCATAATGCAACTGGCAGGAAACCACAGTGTAAAAAGGGCACCTGTCACACAAACGGTGACAGAGATTCAAATATGTGTTAGATCTCCTCTTGTTCTACATTTCTAAGGCTACTTTGAAGCAAGATAAGACATGCCTCGTATGTTTTAAAATGTTCAGGTTTTAAACAACTAAGTAGGCACAGCCTACTGCCTTCAGCTCATTGCAAAGTAGCGTTTGACACGCTGATGAACAACACGGAAATGTCCGACTTCAGTGCGTTCAAGTCAACTGGGAACTGGGGGAAACTATCCGACTCTGAAAAATAGTTTTTAGCGGTTATCCAACTTCCGACTCCGGCCGGCACCAATTTCATTTATCAGCTTTTCAACAACAACAAAAATCTGGGCAAAAGCTGGCTATTACCGGCTAACTATTACCGGCTACCGGAAACCCTGCTCCCTGAATGACAATCCACTGAAATCAGATCTGTTTTCCAAAGGTTGAAGATGTTAAGACATCTTCATGAATGTGTATATAAAAGAAAAAGACGTCTTAAAAAATGTCTTGTTTATGTGTCTCCAGGTTCCGGGTCCATGCCCAGCAGTATGCCCCCGCCCCGTAAGCTACCTCAGCGCTCCTGGGCTGCCTCCATCCCCACCATCCTCACCCACAATGCCTTGCACGTGCTGCTGCTGCCCTCGCCCACCCCCTGCCTGGTTCCGGGCCTGGCAGGAAGTTACCTCTGCTCTCCACTGGAGCGCTTCCTGGGCTCGGTTATCATGAGACGTCACCTGCAGAGGATCATCCAGCTGGAGCCCAACGTGAGTGGTGATCTGTGGTCCAATCATCTTTGAGTTTAGTCCATCTGTCTTTCTCTCGTCTTTCCCTTTCTCACTCACCTACTCAACCTCTGGCTTAAATAAACAAGTATTTCTGTCCTTCTCACATCTTCTTTCCCTCTCTCCATTTAATCCTTCCATCTCATCCCTCCATCTCTCTCTATCTCATCCAGCTGGAGGCTAACGTGAGTGTTACCACTGTCCTCAAACATCTGTTCCTACCCCATCTCTCCTCAGCTTAGCCATCTCTCTCATCCCATTTCTTCATGTCACTGTCAAATGAAGCCTGATTTAGCCAGCTCTAGGGATGGGCGATATATCAAATTCACTTGAATATATGTTTTTGCGCGGTATTCCAAATGCCCGAATCGCAAGAATCAAGGTTTTGTTATTTTTCGTTGTTATGAGTGTTTTGTATTCATGTTGTAGTTTTGGTCTCGTCTCCTTCGCTCCTGTGCTGTGTTCACCTTCCTATTTACACCAGAGATCTGTATAAATGACAAGATGCACGTGTCCACCCTAACACTGGGAGTTGTTGTCCCAAAGGCGTGAAGGCAGGTCGACAAGCTTAGGTCCAAAATAAACCCATAGAAACGCATTGGCTTGATTTTGGGCAAATTTCAGTTCGCCTCTTTTTCTATGTTCTACACACACACACCAAGCCCCTCCCCCTGCCTCTCACGCCAACAGAGTTCTGACAAGCGGTTTCAACTCGCTTTTTGAATTTGAGGTTTGGTCCTACAGAATCGGTGATATTGACACCAAAACACATTGAGACATTATTTTACTGTAGTAGAGGGGAAGTTAACCTTGTGCGCAGAGTAGACACTACTAACACGAGAGTATAAATTAACATTGTTTCTGAATAAATAAATGCTCAGTAGGTCGCATGTGGAAAAAATATCAGGTTAAATTATTTTGATAATAATTACATTATTAGTGAGTTTTATGGTTGTGGAAGGCTTATATTTAGATTAGGTATAACTTCACAAGCCCTGAATTAATTAGATTATTGCTGACTGTTTGAAATGCAGTGTATTTTAACATTTAATTGTACAATAATGCTTATTTAGAGAACGTTTTTTTTAAAGTAAGATATCGTTTGAAAACATCGAGATATGATTTTTAGGCCGTAGCGCCCAGCGCTATTCTAATTACTTCATCTCTGTCTAACTCCTTGGTAGAAGCTCTCTGCTGGGCTGTTCCTTAACCCCACTGCTTTTCCCCAGCCTTCAATCTCTTGAACCTTCAGCCCAAGCATTAGTAGATAGAGGCTAGTTTCCTTCCCCAATTAAAATGTGATCTTTTGAAAATGCCATGTAGATGATGGTACTTTGTAGAGCTAATGTGGAACAATCTTTCTATTTTTACTTGTTTTTTTTTTGTTGTTTTTTTCTATTATAACAATCCTTCTCTCTCTCCTCTCCTCCCCTCCTCCCTCTCTCCAGCTGTCTATTGTGAACTCAAACGAGCCGGGTGTGATCATGTTCAAGACGGAGGTGTTGAAGTGTCGCGTGGCACTCAACCCAAAGACCTACCAGACCCTGCAGCTCAAAGTAACCCCCGAGAACACCGGTCCCTGGTCACAGGAGGAGCTACAGGTCCTGGAGAAGTTCTTTGAGACTCGGGTAAGACTAGTGTAGTTTCTTAAGGATGCCTGCACATTTATTGGTTTGAAATGTTTGGGCCTGTTGACAGCATTGAGTTCATTACGCTGAGTTCTTTACAGTATTGGTGGTGTTCTCTTCACATTGGGAAGAGCAGGAAGCCACTGAAGGTGTCGTGGTCACTAGAAGTATCGTAGAGCATCCTGCCTGAGGGGAGATGCATGTAGACCACATCTCCGTCCTCCAGTTCCAAAGTCAATACATTAGACATAATAGCTGAAATAGCCGTGGTGGTGAATGTATTCCTCATTGTTTATAATTCTCTGGTCATTATGGTTTAGGTATATATAAATGAGTAAGATGACCCATGGCAGTGAATCTGAAGTAGTAGACTCATCTCACTGATGCTATGAAAAATATCTATATCAGAGAAAAGCAAGGAGCATTTTCTGCCTCTTTAAGACACAGTTATGCCGGGATTCAATCTGTTTCTGTGTGGGTTGTCGACAATGCAGCTTTTAAAGGCAATGTTCCCGCGTTTGTGGAGATCACATTCACAGTAAACGCTGCTTTGTTTTTGCTTATCTTAACTTTTTTGGCGCATAATGTTTCGGACATCATTGTCTATGACTGAAAAGAGCTTCTGGACATCAGAACAGTGATAACTAAGCTCCATTTGGATTAAGATTTCTACTTCAACGAGTCGGCGGAACACAACATACTGCTAACCCCGGACAAGGCCGTTATCCCCGACACTCTGAAGAGAAAGAGACGTGCTGGGCACCCTGATGAAACTACGGCGGAGAGTAAATAAACCTGTTCTATTGGCGAAGGTACAATCACTGGAGAACGAACTGGACAAGCGCCATTCAAGACTATTCTATCAACGGGACCTGAAATATCCTATGTTTCCCTGAACATGGCTGAACGAGGACATGCATAATTCACATTGAGCTGTTTTTTTCTATGTATCGGTAAGACAAAACGGCAGTAAGCTCAAGGGGGAGGTGTGTGTCTCTTTTGTTAACAGCTGGTTGGCGATCTCTAATATTAAGGAAGTCTCGATAAGTTGTAGACCATACTATTGACCAAGTTTTCGTCTATATTTTTTTGTAACGGTCTATTTACCACCACAAACCCATGCTGGCACTAAGACCACACTCGACGATCTGTATAGGGCCATAAGCAAACAAGAAAATACTCATCTTGAGGCGGCCCTTCTAGCGGCCAGTGATTTTAATGCAGGAAAACTGATATCTGTCTTAGCGAATTTTTACTAGCATGTCACCTGTGCAACAAGAGGCAAATAAACCCTAAATCACATTTACTCCACACACAGAGATGCATACAAAGCTTTCCTTACCCTCCATTTGGAAAATCTGACCATAACTCTATCCTTCTGATTCCTGTTTACAAGCAAAAACTCAAACAGGACGTACCAGTGACATGCTCAATACGGAAGTGGTCCCATGAAGCGGATGCTAAACTACAGGACTTGTTTCGTTAGCAATAACTGGAATATGTTCCGGGACTCATCCAATGGCTTTGAGGAGTTTACCACATCAGTCACCGGCTTCATTAATAAGTGCATCGATAACGTCGTCCCTACAGTAACCGTATGTACATATCCCAACCAGAAGCCATGGATTACAGGCAACATCCACCTAACTAAAGGCTAGAGCTGCCGCTTTCAAGGAGCGGGACACTAATCCGGACCCTTCTAAGAAATCCCACTATGCCCTCTGACGAACCATCAAACAGGAAAAGCGTCAATACAGACTAAGATCAAATCCTACAACAGCAGCTCTGACACTTGTAGGATGTGGCAGGGCTTGCAAACTATCACGGATTACAAAGAGAAACCCAGCCACAAGGCCCAGTGAAGTGAACCTACCAGACGAATGGAATGCCTTCTATGCTCGCTTTGAGGCAAGCAAAACTGAACCATGCGAGAGCACCAGCTTTTCCAGACAGCTGTGATTACGCGCTCCATAGGTGACGTGAGTAAGACCTTTAATCAGTTCAACCTCTCCCTGACCCAGTCTGTTATACCTACATGTTTCAAGTAAACCACCATAGTCCCTGTACCCTGGAACGCCAAGGTAACCTGTCTAAAATGGCTATACTCCATGTTCACCCACGAATGCGTGGGCGGGCGTGCACGACTCTAACACCATCATTAAGTTTGCCGACAACACTACGGTGGTAGGCCTGATCACCGATGACGATGAGACGACCTACAGGGAGATCAGAGACCTGGCAGTGTGGTGCCTGGACAAGAACCTCTCCCTCAACGTCAGCAAGACAAAAGAGTTGATCGTGGACTACAGGTTAACGGAGGGACGAACACGCCTCCATTTACATCGACGAGGTTGTGGTGGAGCAGGTCGAGCACTTCAAGTTCTTTAGTGTCCACATCACTAAAGACCTATCATTGTTTATACACAACAACAAATTTGTGAAGAGGGCACGACTACACCTCTTCCCCCTCAGGAGGCTGAAAAGATTTGGCATGGGCCTCTACAGCTGCACCACTGAGAGCATCTTGACTGGCTGCATGACCGCTTGGTGTGGCAACTGCTTGGCATCCGACCGGAAGGCGCTACAGAGGGTAGTGCATACGGCCCAGTACATCACTGGGACCAAGCTCCCTGCCATCCAGGATCTTTATACCAGATGGTGTCAGAGGAAGGCCTCCACTAGTGCTGACCCCATTTAGTCAACTGGTCGACTGTTTGGTCGATAGGCTTTTGGTTGACGTGAGATTTCTTTAGTCGAGCAGTCTCAAATCTATTTTTTGTTCATGGTGCACAAGTCACCGGTCTGATTCGCACCTGTCTCAGTGGACTAATCCATTGCGGAGGCCACGGGGATGGCACACTCTAAGACGTGCTACTGAAATTGTAAATGGGTATATTATGTAAGAATAATGGTGCAAAACGAATAATGCCCGGGCGGTGTGTTTGGGATCATTGTCATGCTGAAAGACCCAGCCACGTTTCATCTTCAATGCCCTTGCTGATGGAAGGAGGTTTTCACTCAAAATCTCACGATACATGGCCCCATTTATTCTTTCCTTTACACGGATCAGTCTTCCTTGTCCCTTTGCAGAAAAACAGCCCCAAAGCATGATGTTTCCTCCCCCATGCTTCACAGTAGGTATGGTGTTCTTTGAATGCAACATTATTTGTCCTCCAAACACGATGAGTTGAGTTTTTACCAAAAAGTTATATTTTGGTTTCATCTGACCATATGACATTCTCCCAATCTTCTTCTGATTCATCCAAATGCTCTCTAGCAAACTTCAGACGGGCCTGGACATGTACTGGCTTAAGCAGGGGGACACGTCTGGCACTGCAGGATTTGAGTCCCTGGCGGCGTAGTGTGTTACTGGATGGTAGGCTTTGTTACTTTGGTCCCAGCTCTCTGCAGGTCATTCACTAGGTCCCCCCGTGTGGTTCTGGGATTTTTGCTTACCGTTCTTGTGATCATTTTGACCCCACAGGGTGAGATCTTGCGTGGAGCCCCAGATCGAGGGAGATTATCAGTGGTCTTGAATGTCTTCCATTTCCTAATAATTGCTCCCACAGTTGATTTCTTCAAACCAAGCTGCTTACCTATTGGAGATTCAGTCTTCCCAGCCTGGTGCAGGTCTACAATTTTGTTTCTGGTGTCCTTTGACAGCTCTTTGGTCTTGGCCATAGTGGAGTTTGGATTGTGACTGTTTGAGGTTGTGGACAGGTGTCTTTTATACTGATAGCAAGTTCAAACAGGTGCCATTAATACAGGTAACGAGTGGAGGACAGAGGAGCCTATTTAAAGAAGAAGTTACAGGTCTGTGAGAGCCAGAAATCTTGCTTGTTTGTAGGTGACCAAATACTTATTTTCCACCATAATTTGAAAATAAATCAATTTAAAATCCTACAATGTGATTTTCTGGATTTTTTTCTTCTCATTTTGTCTGTCATAGTTGAAGTGTACCTATGATGAAAATTACAGGCCTCGCTCATCTTTTTAAGTTGGAGAACTTGCACAATTGGTGGCTGACTAAATACTCTTTTGCCCCACTGTATATATATATATATATATATATATATATATATATATATATATATATTATTTTTATTTATTTATTTATTTATTTTTTTCTTCTCACCTTTATTTAACCAGGTAGGCTAGTTGAGAACAAGTTCTCATTTGCAACTGCGACCTGGCCAAGATAAAGCATAGCAGTGTGAACAGACAACACAGAGTTACACATGGAGTAAACAATTAACAAGTCAATAACACAGTAGAAAAAAAAGGGGGGCGGGAGTCTATATACAATGTGTGCAAAAGGCATGAGGTAGGTGAATAATTACAATTTTGCAGATTAACACTGGAGTGATAAATGATCAGATGGTCATGTACAGGTAGAGATATTGGTGTGCAAAAGAGCAGAAAAGTAAATAAATAAAGAGTATGGGGATGAGGTAAGTGAAAATGGGTGGGCTATTTACCAATAGACTATGTACAGCTGCAGTGATCGGTTAGCTGCTCGGATAGCTGATGTTTGAAGTTGGTGAGGGAGATAAAAGTCTCCAACTTCAGCGATTTTTGCAATTCGTTCCAGTCACAGGCAGCAGAGTACTGGAACGAAAGGCGGCCAAATGAGGTGTTGGCTCTAGGGATGATCAGTGAGATACACCTGCTGGAGCGCGTGCTACGGATGGGTGTTTCCATCGTGACCAGTGAACTGAGATAAGACGGAGCTTTACCTAGCATGGACTTGTAGATGACCTGGAGCCAGTGGGTCTGGCGACGAATATGTAGCGAGGGCCAGCCGACTAGAGCATACAAGTCGCAGTGGTGGGTGGTATAAGGTGCTTTGGTGACAAAACGGATGGCACTGTGATAGACTGCATCCAGTTTGCTGAGTAGAGTGTTGGAAGCCATTTTGTAGATGACATCGCCGAAGTCGAGGATCGGTAGGATAGTCAGTTTTACTAGGGTAAGCTTGGCGGCGTGAGTGAAGGAGGCTTTGTTGCGGAATAGAAAGCCGACTCATGATTTGATTTTCGATTGGAGATGTTTGATGTGAGTCTGGAAGGAGAGTTTGCAGTCTAGCCAGACACCTAGGTACTTATAGATATCCACATATTCAAGGTCGGAACCATCCAGTGTGGTGATGCTAGTCGGGCATGCGGGTGCAGGCAGCGATCGGTTGAAAAGCATGCATTTGGTTTTACTAGCGTTTAAGAGCAGTTGGAGGCCACGGAAGGAGTGTTGTATGGCATTGAAGCTCGTTTGGAGGTTAGATAGCACAGTGTCCAATGACGGGCCGAAAGTATATAGAATGGTGTCGTCTGCGTAGAGGTGGATCAGGGAATCGCCCGCAGCAAGAGCAACATCATTGATATATACAGAGAAAAGAGTCGGCCCGAGAATTGAACCATGTGGCACCCCCATAGAGACTGCCAGAGGGCCGGACAGCATGCCCTCCGATTTGACACACTGAACTCTGTCTGCAAAGTAATTGGTGAACCAGGCAAGGCAGTCTTCCGAAAAACCGAGGCTATTGAGTCTGCCGATAAGAATATGGTGATTGACAGAGTCGAAGGCCTTGGCAAGGTCGATGAAGACGGCTGCACAGTACTGTCTTTTATCGATGGCGGTTATGATATCGTTTAGTACCTTGAGTGTGGCTGAGGTGCACCCGTGACCGGCTCGGAAACCAGATTGCACAGCGGAGAAGGTACGGTGGGATTCAAGATGGTCAGTGACCTGTTTGTTGACTTGGCTTTCGAAGATAGGCAGGGCAGGATGGATATAGGTCTGTAACAGTTTGGGTCCAGGGTGTATCCCCCTTTGAAGAGGGGGATGACTGCGGCAGCTTTCCAATCCTTGGGGATCTCGGACGATATGAAAGAGGTTGAACAGGCTGGTAATAGGGGTTGCGACAATGGCGGCGGATAGTTTCAGAAATAGAGGGTCCAGATTGTCAAGCCCAGCTGATTTGTACGGGTCCAGGTTTTGCAGCTCTTTCAGAACATCTGCTATCTGGATTTGGGTAAAGGAGAACCTGGAGAGGCTTGGGCAAGGAGCTGCGGGGGGGGGGGCGGAGCTGTTGGCCGAGGTTGGAGTAGCCAGGCGGAAGGCATGGCCAGCCGTTGAGAAATGCTTATTGAAGTTTTCGATAATCATGGATTTATCGGTGGTGACCGTGTTACCTAGCCTCAGTGCAGTGGGCAGCTGGGAGGAGGTGCTCTTGTTCTCCATGGACTTCACAGTGTCCCAGAACCTTTTGGAGTTGGAGCTACAGGATGCAAACTTCTGCCTGAAGAAGCTGGCCTTAGCTTTCCTGACTGACTGCGTGTATTGGTTCCTGACTTCCCTGAACAGTTGCATATCACGGGGACTATTCGATGCTATTGCAGTCCGCCACAGGATGTTTTTGTGCTGGTCGAGGGCAGTCAGGTCTGGAGTGAACCAAGGGCTGTATCTGTTCTTAGTTCTGCATTTTTTGAACGGAGCATGCTTATCTAAAATGGAGAGGAAGTTACTTTTAAAGAATGACCATGCATCCTCAACTGACGGAATGAGGTCAATGTCCTTCCAGGATACCAGGGCCAGGTCGATTAGGAAGGCCTTCTCACAGAAGTGTTTTAGGGAGCGTTTGACAGTGATGAGGGGTGGTCGTTTGACTGCGGCTCCGTAGCGGATACAGGCAATGAGGCAGTGATCGCTGAGATCCTGGTTGAAGACAGCGGAGGTGTATTTGGAGGGCCAGTTGGTCAGGATGACGTCTATGAGGGTGCCCTTGTTTACAGAGTTAGGGTTGTACCTGGTGGGTTCCTTGATGATTTGTGTGAGATTGAGGGCATCAAGCTTAGATTGTAGGACTGCCGGGGTGTTAAGCATATCCCAGTTTAGGTCACCTAACAGAACAAACTCTGAAGCTAGATGGGGGGCGATCAATTCACAAATGGTGTCCAGGGCACAGCTGGGAGCTGAGGGGGGTCGGTAGCAGGCGGCAACAGTGAGAATGTATGTGTATATATGTATGTGTATGTATGTATTGATATCTACAGAAAAAAGACAGATCGTGCTTCTGTTGCTATTTTGAGTGTTTGTTTAATAGCCCACTGATTCCGGGAACACCAAGCCTCACGCAACCGCAAAATGTCGGATAAAGCAATTTCAGTTTTTATTCTTTGCTATGCTGTAAAAGGCTGTACATTTGTTTTCGTTCGAACAGACTAGTATTACTTATAAATGATTTAGTGTTGTTTACACTGTTCCAAACTGGCAGAAATTGTCACACAGAATATACATGCAACTCTCACTCCTCTACCCTCCTTTTTCTTGATCTCCTTCTTATTGTTATTATTACAATTATTATTATGATCCTCATTATAATACAGTGCCTTGCGAAAGTATTTGGCCCCCTTGAACTTTGCGACCTTTTGCCACATTTCAGGCTTCAAACATAAAGATATAAAACTGTATTTTTTTGTGAAGAATCAACAACAAGTGGGACACAATCATGAAGTGGAATGACATTTATTGGATATTTCAAACTTTTTTAACATCTCAAAAACTGAAAAATTGGGCGTGCAAAATTATTCCCTTTGCCTTTATGACAGCTTTGCGCACAAGTTTATGTAAATGTGAATTGAATGTAGGAGAATATAACACAATAGATCTGGTTTAGATAATACAATGAAAAACAACATACGTTTTTTAAATTTATTGTATCTTTAAAATGAACAAGATAACACAAACCTTCAGATAGGATGATGGGGACAATTTCAGTGAAAAATATGAGAGGGCAACAGTACCTGTGCAAAGTTTCAGAATGATAACTTCCAAAATGAGTGTGCTACATGACATTTATCATGAAGTCACCCAGGTGTCCCACACAAGTAGCCCAAATGTACCCAAGTTGCCAAATTGGGGAAGGTATACATTTTGAAACAAATAACTATATACAAAATGCCGAAATGTATTCTAACACACCCCCCCCCAAAAAAAAATTGAGAAAAAAATATATACATTTACAAAATAACATGGGTAACTATTTACACACTTTCAATATTTGGAAGACCCTCAGCAAGCAATGCAGGTGTAGAAGCACGGTGGCTAGAACTCCCTAGAAAGGCCAAAACCCAGGAAGAAACCTAGAGAGGAACCAGGCTATGAGGGGTGGCCAGTCCTCTTCTGGCTGTGCCGGGTGGAGATTATAACAGAACATGGCCGAGATTTTCAAACGTTCATAGATGACCAGCAGGGTCAAATAATAATAATCACAGTAGTTGTAGAGGATGCAACAGGACAGCACCTCAAAAGTAAATATGAACAGTTTAGGGTTCCATAGCCGCAGCAAGAACAGTTGAAACTGGAACAACAGCAAGGCCAGGTGGACTGGGGACAGCAAGGAGTCATCATGGCAGGTATACCTGACGCATGGTCCTAGGGCTCAGGTCCTCCGAGAGAGAGAAAGAGAGAATTAGAGAGTGCATACTTAAATTCACACAGGACACCGGATAAGACAGAAGAAGTACTCCAGATATAACAAACTGACCCTAGCCCCCCGACACAAACTACTGCAGCATGAATACTGGAGGCTGAGACAGGAGGGGTCAGGAGATGCTGTGGCCCCATCCGATGAGACCCCAGGACAGCGCCAAACAGGAAGGATATAACATCACCCACTTTGCCAAAGCTCTACACAATATTGTGCTGCTGAGGTGTAATAAACAGATATAATGAGTACAGGGAACATAAGGTTGAATATATTATTATAGACCTGCTAGATCTACTGTCTCTATTATATTATGACAGACCAGCTAGATCTACTGTCTCTATTATATTATTATAGACCAGCTAGATCTACTGTCTCTATTATATTATTACAGACCAGCTAGATCTACTGTCTTTATTATATTACAACAGACCAGCTGTATCTACTGTCTCCATTTCACTTTGGCCATTGTTTCGGGCCTGCCCTCCCCTCAACAGCCTCAAATAGGCTATTTCATGTGGGTTGGGGTGGGGCGGCAGACACATTTCATCACTTTTCATTACATTTTTATATATTGCTTCTAAAATTAAAATAAATCACAAATAATATTTTATATGATTAATTTCAAACAAGGGCATTAGCATGAGAAGAATTTACCAGTCCAAAACGGTGACATTGTTCCTCTTCTGCAGGCACCGTTACAGATTATACACAATGGCTACAACGGTGTGCTCTCCATTCAAAAAATATTCCTCCACTTGGGAATCGCTAAATGAATCGTCCTACAACAATCGCTGTCTCACTTATCCGATCAATTTCTTCTAAAATTGTGTGTACATCTGTATATCTAGACTTAGATTTAGCTTTCGCTGACTTAGTTGCCATACTGATTGATATATATAAATAGCTGAATCTGCTCGTTTACCAAACAACGCTGTGCGTAAAATGCGTAGCTCCATCCGGAATAAAACTTCAATAGCGAATGACTATTTACGCCGGTGTTTACGACATGGGTTGGTCTTCCAACACACAACCATTGCTTATTGCCGTTTACCTCAGCTCATTGGCTATCTACCCAGCTAGATTTCAAGACGATCAGTGGTCATTGGGTTAAAATACAGTCAATCAACGAAACAGTGGACATATCATTGGTGCACAGTGATGTCATTACTTGTTGTCTTCAAATCGGTTTCTTTCAGTCAATACGTCCCGCAAAATGGCCCATCAGGTTTGGTTGTGTTACAAACAAACCAGTTGATTGCAATGAAACCAAACATGACTGGAAAAGTCGCGTTCTGTGTGGGTTATTTACCTGGAATGTGTCGTCGAAAATGGAATGAGACGGAATTCACGACATAAGCGGTTCACAAATTGTTTCGTGTTAGGCCTGAAAAACAGATTTTATCAAACAAAAGATAATTCATTGTGTAACAATGAGCATTGGGATTGCAAACAGATGTAGATCGTCAAAGGTAAACTATTTATTTTTATGCAGTTTTGGATTTTGTTACGCCTGTGCTGGTTGAAATAGTTGTTTTTTATGGGTCTCTATCCTCAGATAATCGCATCGTATTCTTTCGCAGTAAATCCTTTTTTAAATCTGACAACGCAGTTGGATTAGCAAGATTCTAGGCTTTCGATACATGTGAGACACTTGTATTTTCATGAACTTTTTATGTAGCGATCACCGTATGTTGTGGAATTTCAGCCCGCTACCGGGTTCCGTGCTCAGAGAGGTTAAGACATGGTCAGTCAATCCGGAACATTTCAAGAACTTTTGACGTTTTTTCAAGTGCCGTCACAAAAACCATCAAGCACTATGATGAAACTGGGTCTCATGAAGACACCAGCAAGGAAGACCCAGAGTTACCTCTGCTGCAGAGGATTTGTTCATTAGAGTTAACTGCACCTCAGATTGCAGCCCAAATAAATGCTTCACAGAGTTCAAGTAACAGACATCTCAACATCAACTGTTCAGAGGAGACTGCGTGAATTTAAAAAAACATTTTTTTACTTCCACCTTTTATTTAACCATGTAAGCCAGTTAAGAACAAGTTCTCATTTACAACTGCGACCTGGCCAAGATAAAGCAAAGCAGTGCGACACAAAAAACAACACAGTTACACGTGGAATAAACAAACATACAGTCAATAACACAATAGAAAAGTCTATATACCGTGTGTGCAAATGAAGTAGGTAAGGCAATAAATAATAATAGTAAATAGGCCGCAGTGGCGAAATAATTACAATTCAGCAAATTTACACGAGTGATAGATGTGCAGAAGATGAATGTGCAAGTAGAGATACTGGGGTGCAAAGGAGCAATTTAAAATATATATATATATATATATAAATAGCAATATGGGGATGAGGTAGTTGGATGGGCTATTTACACATGGCAGTAAGCTGCCTTGATAGCTGATGCTTAAAGTTAGTGTGGGAGATATGAGTATCCAGCTTCAGTGATTTTTGCAATTAATTCCAGTCATTGGCAGCATAGAACTGGAAAGAAAGGCGGCCAAACGACGAATTGGCTTTGGGGGTGACTAGTGAAATATACCTGCTGGAGCGCGTGCTATGGGTGGGTGCTGCTATGGTGACCAGTGAGCTATGATAAGGTGGGGCTTTACCTAGCAAAGACTTATAGATGGCCTGGAGCCAGTGGGTTTGGCGATGAATGTGAAGCGAGAGCCAGCCAACGAGAGCGTATAGGTCGCAGTGGTGGGTAGTATATGGGGCTTTGGTGACAAAACAGATCTGTGATAGACTGCATCCAATTTGCTGAGTAGAGAGTTGGAGGCTATTTTGTAAATGACATCGCTGAAGTCAAGGATCGGTAGGATGGTTAGTTTTACGAGGGTATGTTTGGCTGCATGTGTGAAGGATGCTTTGTTGCAAAATAGGAAGCCGTTTCTAGATTTAATTTTGGAGAACACTAAGCAAACTGGCCCTAACCAGAATAGAAGAGGAGTGGGAGGCCCCAGTGTACAACTGAGCAAGAGTACATCTACATTTAGAGTGTCTAGTTTGAGAAACAGACGCCTCACAAGTCGTCAACTGGCAGCTTCATTAAATAGTACCCGCAAAACACCAGTCTCAGCGTCAACAGTGAAGAGGCGACTCCGGGATGCCTTCTAGGCAGAGTTCCTCTCTCCAGTGTCTGTTCTTTTTCCCATGAAGGGTGTAGTACATGTGTGTGCATGTACATGTGATATAGATACTTTTGCACTTCTCGCACCAAATGTTTATCACTAGCAGACAGAACACGTCTCCTTCCTGAGCGGTACGATGGCTGCGTGGTCCCATAGTGTTTATACTTGCGTACTATTGTTTGTACAGATGAACGTGATACCTTCAGGCGTTTGGAAATTGCTCACAAGCATGAACCAGACTTGCGGAGGTCTACAATTTTTTTTCTGAGGTCTTGGCTGATTTCTTCTGATTTTCCCACGGTGTAAAGCAAAGAGGCACTGAGTTTGAAGGCCTTGAAATACATCCACAGGTACACCTCCAATGGACTCAAATTATGTCAATTAGCCTATCAGAAGCTTCTAAAGCCATGATATCATTTTCTGGAATTGTCCATGTTTTTTAAAGGCACAGTCAATTTAGTGTATTTGTGGAATTGTGATACAGTGAATTATAAGTGAAATAATCTGTCTGTAAACAATTGTTAGAAAAATGACTTGTGTCATGCACAAAGTAGATGTCCTAACCGACTTGCCAAGACTGTAGTTTGTTAACAAGAAATTTGTGGAGTGGTTGAAAAACGAGTTTTAATGACTCCAACCTAAGTGTATGTAAACTTCCTGCTTCAACTGTACATACATACAGTGCATTTGGAAAGTATTCAGACTCCTTGACTTTATCCACATTTTTTTACGTTACAGCTTTATTCTAAAATGTATGAGATGTTATTTATTTAATCCATTTACCCCAAAGCGAAAACAGTTTTGTTTTTGGTGGAAATTTATAA
Organism: Oncorhynchus nerka; assembly: GCF_034236695.1. Taxonomy (NCBI): domain Eukaryota; kingdom Metazoa; phylum Chordata; class Actinopteri; order Salmoniformes; family Salmonidae; genus Oncorhynchus; species Oncorhynchus nerka. The sequence goes on along the minus strand of NC_088398.1, from coordinate 73,385,808 downwards.
AAACAGATACCTTATTTACGTAAGTATTCAGACCTTTTGCTATGAGACTCGAAATTGTTGTTCTGTAATGGATGCAACATTTTTAAATTTTTTAGACCTTTTATTTAACCAGGCAAGTCAGTTAAGAACAAATTCTTATTTTCAATGACGGCCTAGGAACAGTGGGTTAACTGCCTGTTCAGGGGCAGAACGACAGATTTGTACCTTGCTCGGGGATTTGAACTTGCAACCTTCCGGTTACTATTCCAACGCTCTAACCACCTAGGCTACCTGCCGCCCCAACATAATCCTGGTAGAATCATTACTTGTTTCAATGTTTACTAATGACATGACACTGGCTTTGAGTCAAATGAGAAAAAAGGTGGGGGTCTACATACATTCCGAATGCACTGTATGTCTCGGACTGAAAACGCGGGAACTAAAGCCAAGATTTCTGATAAAGAGAAGTGCTGGGTGATCTGACCTCCATAGCAGGTCATTTTGAATCTGAAGCTGGAAAAGTCTGTGGGAAAGCTGAACCTGTTAATTGGTTGGAGGGCTCTCTTTATCTTCATTAAGTGCAGGAATAAATACGTGTGTTGTGTACTATTAGTCTTTGCCTGAAAAGTTCAACGTTAGATATTACTGCCCTGTCGGTGCTAGAAGCACAAGCATTTCGCTACACCCGCAATAACATCTGCTAATCACGTTTATGTGACCAATAACATTTTGTTGAAATGACTCACCCTTTTTTATCATTTTTATCTCCCTTTCCCTTCCTTTATCCTCCCCCTCTCTTCCTTTTTCCTCTTCTTCCCCTTCTTCGTCCTCCTCTCTCAAGGTGGCTGGCCCACCATTCAAGTACAACACGCTGAATGCCTTCACCAAGCTGCTGGGCGCCCCCACCAACATCCTCAGGGACTGTGTCCGCATCATGAAGCTTGAACTGGTGAGGTCTTTTTCCTCTGTGTGTGTGTTTGTGTGTGTGTGTGGTACCCCATAAATATATTTGTGTCAGTTAAGAATATAAAGGGGCTGGTGATGTGTTTCTGCCTGTCTGTGAGAGAAAGACATATGTGTAATGATTGTGTAAGTGGCTCTCTAACTTCTGTCACCCTCTCCAGTTCCCTGACCAGGCCACCCAGTTAAAGTGGAATGTCCAGTTCTGTCTTACCATCCCCCCCAGCGCCCCTCCCATCGCACCCCCAGGAACCATCGCTGTGGTGCTCAAGTCCAAAATGCTCTTCTTCGTGAGTACTGGTTTTCTCTTGCCTGATTAGTTTTAATTTAAGCAGTTGATTGGCCGATGTCCACTCACCTGTTGTCAGTCTCTGTTTGCTGGCTTTCATCCTTCCCCTGTATTGTAGTTTAATCAGTTGTCATAGCTGCATATCAGTTTCGTAGGTGTTACAACCCATCTTACAATTCCATTGACTTGCACTGAAGCTGTGTGAAGTGTAACTAACCCTGTGCTCTCCCTTTAATTCTCCCCTTCAGCTCCAGCTGACCCAGAGGCTGCCGCTGCCCCAGGAGCCGGTCAACATCATTGTTCCCATCGTATACGACATGGCCACGGGCTTGACCCAGCAGGCTGACATCCCCAGACAACACTCCTCCTCTGGGGCAGCAGCACTTATGGTCTCCAACATCCTCAAGAGGTTCAGCGAGCTGCACCCAGCACGACAGGGTTAGTGAGATTGTCTGCACACACAAATAGAAGATAGACAAAGATTTGATTGGAACACTCTGACAGAAAATACGTTTGGGGGGGTATTATATTGACATTGGTGTTTTTGTCTCCTCTCAGGTGAGTGCACTATCTTTGCCTCAGTTCACGAGCTCATGGCCAACCTCAACCTGACCCCTGGTGGTCGTCAGTAGCAACCCCACCTCCTTAGTCAGAAATGGAACCAGAACAGGAACACAACCGAATATGGTCCTATTCTGGACAGGGAAAGGTTCCTTTCTGGAGTCTAATGAACTGGAGATGACGTGCGCCCGCTGGATTTCCTAATGCAACATATATCCTCTCTGCCTCAGCCAACCGACCTAAAACTGATGTACAGTTAGTTTTTCTGTCAAAAAAGGGAGCGGAATTATGCAGAACCATCACACAGTTTTTAGTCTTGACAAAGAACACATTCATGACCCAAATAAAGGAGTGTTTATCTTGAAAAAGAGAAGTATTCATTGTCAGAAGAAATTTAAAAAAATATGTATTTTTTTCCTCCAGATGCACTTCTTATCAAAGGATTCACAAATTAAGAATATGGGTGTTTACCTAAAGATGCACATTGTTGTAAATTTCAGCATTATAAAGAATAGTAATGACTTTTGCTAGAGCATGAATTCACATTCGTTCTTTTTTATAACGGAAGATATCAATACTGTTGTGGTACTGGGGCTGAATTGTATCTTAGTACACTATTTAAATGTATTTTTCCCTTTATGATGTCAAACCTAGTCCCTTCCTAGTTCAAACGGGTCACTTTGAACACTGTAAAACTGTGACAAACTTTATAAGCCAGCTGTATTGTATGACTGCTTTTGAGTCCTGAATGAAGATCCAGTCTATCTTTGATTACTATTTAATAAACCAATTTTTAAAAATCATTTATTTTTGTCAATTTTTGTGTTTTTATTTGTTTATATTTTTTCAAAATCCATTCTCTATGGTGAATCACAATTACACTGAAAGCTGCTGGATTGAAAATGGGTATGATTTATTTATATATACATATACTTTGAAGAATCTCAAATATGAAATATATTTAGATTTTAACATGTTTTGGTTACTAAATGATAATGTATGTGTTATTTCATAGTTTGTATGTCTTCACTATTATTCTACAATAATAGTAAAGAAAACCCCTTGAATGAGTATGTGTGTCCAAACTTTTGACTGGCACTGTATATATATATATATATATATATATATATATATACAGTGCCTTGCGAAAGTATTCGGCCACCTAGAACTTTGCGACCTTTTGCCACATTTCAGGCTTCAAACATAAAGATATAAAACTATTTTTTTTGTGAAGAATCAACTACAAGTGGGACACAATCATGAAGTGGAATGACATTTATTGGATATTTCAAACTTTTTTAACAAATCAAAAACTGAAAAATTGGGCGTGCAAAATTATTCAGCCCCCTTAAGTTAATACTTTGTAGCGCCACCTTTTGCTGCGATTACAGCTGTAAGTCGCTTGGGGTATGTCTCTATCAGTTTTGCACATCAAGAGACAACTTTTTTCCCATTCCTCCTTGCAAAACAGCTCGAGCTCAGTGAGGTTGGATGGAGAGCATTTGTGAACAGCAGTTTTCAGTTCTTTCCACAGATTCTCGATTGGATTCAGGTCTGGACTTTGACTTGGCCATTCTAACACCTGGATATGTTTATTTTTGAACCATTCCATTGTAGATTTTGCTTTATGTTTTGGATCATTGTCTTGTTGGAAGACAAATCTCCGTCCCAGTCTCAGGTCTTTTGCAGACTCCATCAGGTTTTCTTCCAGAATGGTCCTGTATTTGGCTCCATCCATCTTCCCATCAATTTTAACCATCTTCCCTGTCCCTGCTGAAGAAAAGCAGGCCCAAACCATGATGCTGCCACCACCATGTTTGACAGTGGGGATGATGTGTTCAGGGTGATGAGCTGTGTTGCTTTTACGCCAAACATAACGTTTTGCATTGTTGCCAAAAAGTTCAATTTTGGTTTCATCTGACCAGAGCACCTTCTTCCACATGTTTGGTGTGTCTCCCAGGTGGCTTGTGGCAAACTTTAAACAACACTTTTTATGGATATCTTTAAGAAATGGCTTTCTTCTTGCCACTCTTCCATAAAGGCCAGATTTGTGCAATATACGACTGATTGTTGTCCTATGGACAGAGTCTCCCACCTCAGCTGTAGATCTCTGCAGTTCATCCAGAGTGATCATGGGCCTCTTGGCTGCATCTCTGATCAGTCTTCTCCTTGTATGAGCTGAAAGTTTAGAGGGAGGGCCAGGTCTTGGTAGATTTGCAGTGGTCTGACACTCCTTCCATTTCAATATTATCGCTTGCACAGTGCTCCTTGGGATGTTTAAAGCTTGGGAAATCTTTTTGTATCCAAATCCGGCTTTAAACTTCTTCACAACAGTTTCTCGGACCTGCCTGGTGTGTTCCTTGTTCTTCATGATGCTCTCTGTGCTTTTAACGGACCTCTGAGACTATCACAGTGCAGGTGCATTTATACAGAGACTTGATTACACACAGGTGGATTGTATTTATCATCATTAGTCATTTAGGTCAACATTGGATCATTCAGAGATCCTCACTGAACTTCTGGAGAGAGTTTGCTGCACTGAAAGTAAAGGGGCTGAATAATTTTGCACGCCCAATTTTTCAGTTTTTGATTTGTTAAAAAAGTTTGAAATATCCAATAAATGTCGTTCCACTTCATGATTGTGTCCTACTTGTTGTTGATTCTTCACAAAAAATACAGTTTTATGTCTTTATGTTTGAAGCCTGAAATGTGGCAAAAGGTCGCAAAGTTCAAGGGGGCTGAATACTTTCGCAAGGCATTGTATATAGACACTGCTCAAAAAAATTAAGGGAACACTAAAATAACACATCCTAGATCTGAATGAATGAAATATTCTTATTAAATACTTTTTTCTTTACATAGTTGAATGTGCTCAAAAATTATCAATCAAATTTATCAACCCATGGAGGTCTGGATTTGTCAGGAAAAGATGCTAGAATATGCATATAATTGACAGCTTTGAATAGAAAACACTAACGTTTCCAAAACTGTAAAGCTATTGTCTGTGACTATAACAGAAAACCACACTACAGGCTGATCCAACTTTGATGTAATGTCCTTAAAACAAGTCAAAATGAGGCTCAGTAGTGTGTGTGGCCTCCACGTGCCTGTATGACTTCCCTACAACGCCTTGGCATGCTCCTGATGAGGTGGTGGATGGTCTCCACACCATGACTGACCCACCGCCAAACCGGTCATGCTGGAGGATGTTGCAGGCAGCAGAACGTTCTCCACAGCGTGTGACGTGTCACGTCTGTCACATGTGCTCAGTGTCAACCTGCTTTCATCTGTGAAGAGCACAGGGCGCCAGTGGCGAATTTGCCAATCTTGGTGTTCTCTGGCAAATGCCAAACGTCCTGCACGGTGTTGGGCTGTAAGCACAACCCCCACCTGTGGACGTCGGGCCCTCATACCACCCTCATGGAGTCTGTTTCTGACCGTCTGAGCAGACACATGCACATTTGTGGCCTGCTGGAGGTCATTTTGCAGGGCTCTGGCAGTGCTCCTCCTGCTCCTCCTTGCACAAAGGCGGAGGTGGCGGAGGTAGCGGTCCTGCTGCTGGGTTGTTGCCCTCCTACGGCCTCCTCCACGTCTCCTGATGTACTGGCCTGTCTCCTGGTAGCGCCTCCATGCTCTGGACACTACGCTGACAGACACAGCAAACCTTCTTGCCACAGCTCGCATTGATGTGCCATCCAGCTGCACTACCTGAGCCACTTGTGTGGGTTGTAGACTCCGTCTCATGCTACCACTAGAGTGAAAGCACCGCCAGCATTCAAAAGTGACCAAAACATCAGCCAGGAAGCATAGGAACTGAGAAGTGGTCTGTGGTCACCACCTGCAGAACCACTCCTTTATTGGGGGTGTCTTGCTAATTGCCTATAATTTCCACCTGTTGTCTATTCCATTTGCACAACAGCATGTGAAATTTATTGTCAATCAGTGTTGCTTCCTAAGTGGACAGTTTGATTTCACAGAAGTGTGATTGACTTGGAGTTACATTGTGTTGTTTAAGTGTTCCCTTTATTTTTTTGAGCAGTGTATATTGAACAAAAATATAAATGCAACATGCAATAATTTCAATGGTTTTACTGAGTTGCAGTTCATATAAGGAAATCAGTCAATTGAAATAAATAATAATTTAACATGACTGGGCAGGGGTGGGCATTGGAGGGCATAGGTGTTGGCATGGCAGCCAGGCCATAACAATTATAATTAGTTTCTCCCCCACAAAAGGGCTTTATTACAGACAGAAATGTATGTGATCATTTTAATGTAATAAGGTGATGGCAAAGTTTTATTCTATTGTGTGTTATTCTAGCTATGACATCACATCTGACCTTCAAATCCAATTGCATTGGATGTTTAACAGATGTTATTGCGGGTATTGCGAAATGCTTGTGTTTCTAGCTCCAACAGAGCAGTAATATCTAACAATTTCACAACAATACACACAAAAATCTAAGTAAAGGAATGGAATTAAGAATATAAAACTATTTATTTTATTTTATTTCACCTCTATTTAACCAGGTAGGCTTGTGGAGAACAAGTTCTCATTTACAACTGCGACCTGGCCAAGATAAAGCAAAGCAGTTCGACACAAACAACAACACAGAGTTCACACATGAAATAAACAAACATACAGTTTGCAAATTAGGTAAGATAAGGGAGGTAAGGCAATAAATAGGCCATGGTGGCGAAGTAATTATAAACTAGCAATTAAACATTGGAATGGCAGATGTGCAAGTAGAGATACTGGGGTACAAAGGAGCAAGATAAATAAATACAGTATGGGGATGAGGTAGTTGGATGGGCTATTTACAGAAGGGCTATGTACAGGTGCAGTGATCTGTGAGCTGCTCTGACAGCTGGTGCTTAAAGCTAGTGAGGGATATATGTATCTCCAGCTTCAGTGATTTTTGCAGTTTGTTCCAGTCATTGGCAGCAGAGAACTGGAAGGAAAGGCGGCCAAAGGGGGAATTGGCTTTGGGGGTGACCAGTGAGATATACCTGCTGGAGCGCATGCTACGGGTGGTTGCTGCTATGGTGACCAGTGAGCTGAGATAAGGCGGGTCTTTACCTAGCAAAGACTTGTAGATGACCTGGAGCCAGTGGGTTTGGCGACAAGTATTATTATTTATTTTTTTAACCTTTATTTAACTAGGCAAGTCAGTTAAGTTATTATTTTCAATGACGGCCTAGGAACAGTGGGTTATCTGCCTGTTCAGGGGCAGAACGACAGATTTGTACCTTGTTTGTACCTTGTCAGCTCGGGGATTGGAACTTGCAACCTTTTGGTTACTAGTCCAACGCTCTAACCACTAGGCATACTAGGCTACCCTGAGTATGAAGTGAGGGCCAGCCAACGAGAGCGTACAGGTCGCAGTGGTGGGTAGTATATGGGGCTTTGGTGATGAAACGGATGGCACTTTCATAGACTGGATCCAATTTGTTGAGTAGAGTGTTGGAGGCTATTTTATAAATGACATCGCCGAAGTCGAGGATCGGTAGGATGGTCAGTTTCATGAGGGTATGCATGAGTGAAGGATGCTTTGTTGCGAAATAGGAAGGCAATTCTAGATTTATTTTTGGATTGGAGATGCTTAATGTGAGTCTGGAAGGAGAGTTTACAGTCTAACCAGACACCTAGGTATTTGTAGTTGTCCACATATTCTATGTCAGAACCATCCAGAGTAGTGATGCTGGACGGGCGGGCAGGTGCGTGCAGCGATCGGTTGAAGGGCATGCATTTAGTTTTACTTGCATTTAAGAGCAGTTGGAGACCACGGAAGGAGAGTGGTATGGTGTTACGCACGCCTCTGTGAAGAGGGAACGCAACACCCTGTTGCAACTCAACTCGCCACGAAGGGAAAGAGGTATGGACTGTAGGTGTGAGTAAGGATGACAAAAGGCAGAATGTGGTACCGTATACAAGGACTTTATTCCGTCACACGGTAATATGGGGAAAAGGGGCTGGACGGAACCAAAGCAAAGAAAGTAAATATCAAATCCTCCTCTCCGAACTTACCTGCCTAACCACTACTTAATTAAACTAGGGTACTAGGGGGCAGCATTTTCATTTTTGGAAAAAAAACATTCCCGTTTTAAACGGGATATTTTGTCAGGAAAAGATGCTAGAATATGCATATAATTGACAGCTTTGAATAGAAAACACTAACGTTTCCAAAACTGTAAAGCTATTGTCTGTGACTATAACAGAACTGATGTTGCAGGCGAAAGCCTGAGAAAAATCCAATCTGGAAGTGCCCCAGGTTTTGAAAGCACTGCGTTCCAATGACTCCCTATTCAGCTGTGAATGTGCCATCAACGAGTTTACGCTTTCTACGTATTCCCCAAGGTGTCTTCAGCATTGTGACGTAGTTTTACGCATTTCTGTTGAAGAATAGCCGTAGGCGGCCACATTGCGTAAGTGGTCACATGGTGGCTCCGAGAGAGATTCTTGCGTAAAATACAGAGGTAGCCATTACTCCAATCGTTCCTCCTGAAAACGAATTGTCCCGATGGATATATTATCGAATATATATTAGAAAAACACCTTGAAGATTGATTATAAACAACGTTTGCCATGTTTCTGTCGATATTATGGAGCTAATTTGGATTTTTTTTCGGGTTGTGGTGACCGCAATTTCCGGGCGATTTCTCAGCCAAACGTGAAGTACAAACGGAGCATTTTCGCCTACAAAAATAATCAGAGCGGTCAGAGCGGTTTCCATATTATCTCCTGATTGAAGTATTAGCGCGTCATACAAAGTGATAAAGCAAGCGGGTTCACCACTATCTCTTGATTGAAGTATCGACGATGCATAAATTCCATGTAGCATACAACAAATTAGGCTTAACATTGGTCCAAAAAGTCTCTTTAAAAATTATTTCAAAGATCTCCATAAGCATGGTCAGTTGACTCACGACATCCTCAAGAAAAGCAACAGTTTATCCTGAAAAAACACACAAGGGGAGAGCGCGAACTCAGTCCCCCACTACCATAAATTATGCAATTGAGATCCCCACATTTGGGAAATTCACAGGGGTCAGCACAGCCAGAGTGCAATGGATGAACCCCATGCTGCATTTCGCAACATGATGTTTCCACAAAATGCCAACAATGTTTGGCTACAGACAAATGTTTCCACCTTTCGATTGGTCCACAACGTCTCTTTCACAACTGACTTCAAAGATCTTCATAAGCCCGGTCAGTTGACTCAAGTCATCCTCAAGCCTGCCACCAAGCAACAGTTTATCATTAAACAAGACATCAGGGGAGAGCGCGAACGCAGTCCCCCACTACCATAAATTATGCAATTGAGATTTCCACATTTGGGAAATTCGCAGGGGTCAGCACAGCCGGAGTGCAATGGCTGAACCTCGCCCTGGGTGAACTGCCTTCTTGATCACAGTATCTCCCTTGCCAGGTAAGTATGACTTGCAGTTTGGGGTTTTAGGCTGGGTTTCTGTACAGCACTTTGAGATATCAGCTGATGTACGAAGGGCTATATAAATAAATTTGATTTGATTTGAATTTGATTTGAATACATCAGTGGAGGGCAACTCTCTCCAGTGCCAACATTTTGGGCTGACGGTAACCACTTTGTGTTCTGATAATATCACATCACATCGACCTGCGTTAAATGCCGTTTAGGAATGCACTTGCAGACAGAGTGGTGAAAAAGTAGTTTATTTTGTTTACTAGACTATATCAGTGAAGCACGAGATTCCCATCATGCAACACTGTAGAAAAAAAATCACCAATGACTTTTTAATATCTTCACCTGTCTGATATCACAAATGTATGTGATATGACGAAATACAATCACATTCAGACACACACACACACAGAGACAAATGCATGAAACCAATTGATTTATTATCGATAACATCTCACATTCTCTTGTGCTTTTGATTTACTCCGTAAAAGAAGGGTTCTAATTCCACCATGGAAAACACAGGGCCATCAGTCATCAGTCCAGTTCCACTCCTCACCAGCATTATTTCCTTTGATCATTTGAACAGGGCAAAGGAGTACCAAGCACACACAAGCTGCATTCAGTAACGATATTCTTATTTGTCTCATAAATCAAATGCTCCCTGACAGTGTGGTAGAAAATCGGTTCAAATATGACACAATCAAGAACTTTGTAAAAATCAATAGGCTTTTAATAAGAAGGTATCGCAAGCCGGAGTGGTCCGCGGAACACACCCTTTTTCCAGAGCCCTGGCTCCAGTATTTATCCACATATTGCATATGAGCCCATCCCACATGCAAATGAAGTTACATTCCAATCCGTGCATCCTGCTTGATCAGCTCAATAACGCCCATACCTGCTTTCCGTCAGATTATAATGATGACCAGACCCTTGCTTTGTTCCTGCACTTAGCTAAATGCATTCTTTTGTTTGTGTATTATCTAGGATCAGCAGACTATGTGTCTCCTCAGTTTCTAGCATGTCCAGCTATACTAAAAATACTATACATTCCTCTATTTTACAGCCCTATGCTTTGGCTCTGCACTTAGCTCAATATGTTCCTTTGTATGTGTATCTTTATCTCAGAGCAACAAACTATGTGTCTCTGTCATTCCTTCTGCATCTCTACGTCCTAAAAATATGCGAACTATGTCTATTGGTCATCAGTTAGTCATTTGACTGACCCCCTCCTTTGTATATCCCTCTGGCCTTGGTATGTCCAGCTATCCTGGCACCTATGTGTCACCTTCCCTTCATGTAGTCTGTTTTTAGTGTTCAGCTATTCTATACATCTTATGCATTTGTCTATGTGTTATATTTGCTCACACAAATCCCCCCTCTGGGTCTAATTAGCCCCATAATAATACAAATATAACCCTAGGATGGTGAATGAGAATACCTGTGATAGACAATAAAATATAAAAACAGAGTAAAATATATAAACCAACTGGCCCAAACATCTCCAAATTATTAATACCAAATAATACCAAATAGGAGTAAAAGATCCAATTAGAAACATTGAAGAAAACCCAACTAGACCAAACATCTCTAGTATTTCATAAGAGTAAAAGATCTAGTTAAATATAGAAACAATAAAAATAATACATTACATTTTGTTGAAGCATGAGCACGTAAGTACATAGCCTTAGGCAAGGCTATCTCAGTTATGTGAAAAATAAAATAAAAAACAATTCAAAGTAAAAATTTCAATCATTCTAAATTTAAGCTGTCAACATGATCCTCCCTCTCAGACACCTCTCCAACAAACATGATACCAACCTCTGTTAGAAGATTAAGGACATGGTCCATAGACACTTGTAACCGGGATATCCCACTGTAACCTAATATTTAGAAGGCAAAACCAACTTTTAATTAAAAGAAACATTCATTGATATACCTATCAAAAACATTCAACAAAATAAACAAAAACACAAGGCCGTGAACAAAAGTAGATATATTAAAACCTTACATAGCACCTGTTGTACTCACTATGGAAATGACCCTTTTTGTGGATATGTATCAGTAATTAATCCACTCCAAATTCTTATTTGATGTCATCCACAAAAACATAGATTCAAATCCAGATTTAAATCCATCTCTTGCCTTGAACTCCCAAGGTACTCCTCTAGGCTGTCCAATTACATCAAGGTATACCTCAGGATTTTTTCTCATACTCCCTCTTAACTCTAGAGTTATCATAGTCATCATGGGGTGACTTAATAATGGTAACCTGTTGAATTGCTCTAATTAAGGCACAAAAAACCAATCCATCCATCTGGCAGTACATTCAACAGTTTGTTTTTACCACACATCCAGAAACTATCCTTAATACCTCTGTCTTGATATTTTAGCATAATAAGAGATGGCGCAACCTGAGTTATTTTACCACACAACCCTTTTCTATTCGTTATCAACCCTTTATCTCTATTTCTACTAACCCCTGCAGTCTCTAGTACCCAAATAGTATCACATTCTACAGTGGTGTTTCCTACATTAATCCCTTCGGTGTTGTGGCTGTAAAAACATTCATATTTACCTTTAATCACAGTGTTTCCATCTAACAAAGGTCCATTTAATTCAGTTCAAATGTTATAGACAGCACAATCCTTGTCACCCAACCCAGTGTTGTTCAACACAGTTCTGCCTCTAGTGCTCCCCTGAGCAATCATACATTCTATATCACACAAGGGAATATAATACTTTGTCTTGGTACAATGAACATTTTTCCAAGTTGCACAGTTTTTAAATAATGCTGGTTCAGGGACTATTATGAGATCCGACAAAGGTGATTTACTACACAATATACAATTGTCCATTATGTGTTTGTTTGCCGTATACTCCGCCCATTTGTACCACTCATTCTTCACTACTTCTTCTCGTGTGGTATCCTTGAATGGTTCAGATTCTGATATGTCTACGTCAATCATCTTTGCAATGTTCTTGTCTTGAGGTGGGTCATTAGAGTTTGTAAAAAAATCAAAATGTCAGTAAAGAACCCTCCTGGTTCTGATGCTTTCTAGCTACCACAGGCTCTTTCTGTTTATGTATTGGCGTAAGACCAATTCTGAATGACTGAGGAACTACTCCCTTCAGTCAATCTTGTTCTCGTTATTTCACCTTCAACTGGTTCAATCTGATTCATGGTGAGCACCCACTCTTCCACACATTTGATTAATGTCAGGTCACATCCTTTGGGGTCCCAAACAGCTTCTCCCTTTGTTATATGATGCGTCCATCCACAGAGTGGCTCCTCCGGTACAGGTTTCTTCTTCCATACAGAACCTGTCCTTTGTTCCCCTGGTTCTGTTAGAATTTGTGGCGGAACATGAATCTTAAACCTGTCAAAAAAATATCCTGTCTTTTCATCTTGTTCAACAACATCTTGTTCTCTTCCTGTTTTTATCATTTATCTTGATCGTGAGTGTGTGCATCATTTCCATATTGTCCTTAGTTGTTCTCACTCTACCATTGTCACTGTTCTTTTGTGGTCCTAATTTCAATTGTTCATTATGGACACCAGGTAAGGGCTGAAAAGTCAATTGTGGGGAAATCCCCATTTCTTTCATCTTGCAAGATTTCTCCTTCTGCTCTTGGTAAGGCTTCTCCTCCGCTTTCTTCACTTGTTGTTCCTGATAAGGTTTCTCCTCCACTCTCTTCGCCTGTTGTTCCCTCCTCAGGCCGAACTGGGCTTCCATCTGGGAAGGCGTCCATTTCAGGGAAGAGATGTTCCCATTCTTTAGGCGATACCTCGGGGTCCCACTGTAGAAGGCTTCCATCAACAGAGTCTGCCCCAACAAGTATATCATCAGGAGTAGCAGACATGTTACCCCCCCCCCACACTTCTTGGCTTTCTGGCCATACTGGAGGAGGCTTTGGTTGTTTGTCTCTTTTCTTTTCAGGCTCTTTTCCCCGGGTGCTTCTTCTGAGTGCGTTAGTTGGCGCACTCGTCATATCTTGGCTTGTATCTGGTCTGCCATTTTCTTGATTCCTCTCTGGCGCTTTGATCGTTTCCGCTGCTCCTGCTCCCTCCGGGCTCCCACCTGGTGAATCAGCATCCTCTGTGTCCTCATCTCTGTATGATTGTATCCTTCTCTCTGTCGGGACTCGGGTGCAGTGGTTTAGATGATACCACGTCTTGCTTCGTTTCACTTGGACGGCCGTGTTTGTGGCTGTTGCCACCTCGTAGGGTCCTTCTCTCCTCGGCTGATCCCACTTCCTTCGGAACACTCGAACGTAGACTCGATCCCCTGTTATCACTGGGAGAGATCCTTCTGGTCCCCTTGGATCATCAGATGTGGAACCTCTCGTCCTGGTTCAGATTTCTACCTTCTTTCTGTGGGGCTTTCAGACTTAGAGACTTATGGCCTCTGTTCTATGACTACACCATATATTCTCTTACTTCCATCACTCATCACACAAACTGACATTCCAGCTGAAGCTGGCGAACCCTTCTCCATCTGGTTTCCTAAACATAAGACTTGGAAAACAAAAGACAAAACATAACAGTATTGACAATGTTATGTGTTATGCATGACTGTATTCATAAATACTGAAATCTAAGACCATGACAATTCCCACTCTCTCTTCACCTGACTCTATGCCTCCAGGATACTTTTCTGCTGGACTCCACAAAAATGGAAGCCCTAATTAGCTTCCTCGTGCTTTTATCCAGTCTTCCCCTTTCGGCCGCAGGTTCTGAGAGGTGTTCCCAAACCATGTCATTTTTTACTTAGTTCCCCATTTGCTCTATTTCAACTGATAAGCATGTGCATAACCTTAATCAACATTATTTCTTCTTGAAGTAATTCAACACTGAATGGGCTTCCACATCGAGCCTTCAACATGTGGTTTAGAGTACAACTACCCTAACATCTATCCTTATTCACATGATACATTATCAAATAAAACAAATAACCCCCAAACTCAACCCAGTATGTCGACAGTGGAATCTAGTCTCTCTCTCTCTCTCTCTCTCTCTCTCTCTCTCTCTATCTCTTTTATTTTGTTTCACGTCCTCTGTCATGGTGTTTTCAAGCTCACCCATTATTCAGCTGGACCTTACTTCTTGTGAAACTTATGCACCCATCAAAGAGAGACATGACGATCTTTACCACTGCAGGTGCTGTAAGAAGTATATCCCCAGCCTGGTGTATCTTGACGTACACTCAGTCTCCAGAATTCAGCCCATGCCCTTCCATCTGGCGTCTTATGTGCTGTCTTTTCCTGGGGACATCCACACTAACACATGGGTTATTTCCTGACAACAGACTTTCTTCGGGACTCGGGTGCAGTGGTTTAGATGATACCACGTCTTGCTATAGCAGGATCACTAAATCTTAATTTTTAAATAACAGCCCTATGTAAACATTCTGTTATGTAAACATTATGTCTCAAATACCTGGCCTCTTGCCACAAAAATATTCATAATGATAGCCAAATTATGGTCCCTACAGCAACTGCTGTAAGAATAACATGTAATCAGTCAAGTGTCTTCCAGTTGAAAGAATATCCAATCCTAACAAAACTAAGTACTAAGCTTCTTCAGAATGCCACTACTTATTACTTTTACCATAATCTAGGTGTGTGTAATGTTCTATTTACTTTTAGAATTGTCCCTATATTTTTACAAGACCAACTGTCCTTCCTTTTCTGTGAATTATCTTGTCTATGAATATGCATTGTTTCTAGAAATAACACCCCCCCTTGTTACCATAACCTTCATATGAGCCCCCAATGTAGTTACAGTTTTTGTAACCCATAACACATAAGTCACTACTCCTAATTTCCTTCCATAGTTTGATACATACTTAAATATTCTCAAATCATTTTTAGTCAATTTATATCAGTCTCCCCTCAGAAAAAATATACACTCTTATTTTCCTCAAAACAAAAATAAATTGATCAAACAAGAAAAATAGTAAAGTAAATTATAATAACTGCATATTTGCAATAAATTACCACTATTTGTAATGTCTTCTTCATCCTTGGGTGTTATCACACAACAGACTATACTTTTTATTCAATTACTTATGTCATTCCAATGTATCACTCCAATTACAATAATATTGTAAAAATAAAATAATATAATATTCTGCAAGTTCTGTCAATCAACCTGTCTCAGGATTAGTTTCCAGAGTTTTCCTAGGCCTAGTAAATTTAAACAGTCCTATAGCCAAAACATAACTAAATGTTGTTTACAAATTGTCCAACCCGATATTCAGAATAACAGTCCTTAATGCTTACTTTAACTCAAATTTGACCTTCTCAATTAAATTCATCATTCCTTTAATAATTAACATTATACTAAAAACTTTTAGTACCAGTGTAACGGCTCTCTTCTATCTCCTCCGGAGACACCTGAAACCCCACCTCTTTAAGGAATACCTAGGATAGGATAAAGTAATCCTTCTCACCCCCCCCCTTAAAAGACCTAGATGCACTATTGTAAAGTGGCTGTTCCACTGGATGTCATAAGGTGAAAGCACCAATTTGTAAGTCGCTCTGGATAAGAGCGTCTGCTAAATGACTTAAATGTAAATGTAATGTAAATGTCCTCCTCTGACGAAGAGGTAGAACAAGGATCGGACCAAAATGCAGCGTGATGATGATTCATGATATTTTAATGAAGGAAAAACTATACATACAGAAACTACAAAAATAACGAAATGAAATAACGAAAACCGAAACAGCCCTATCTGGTGCAAACACAAAGACAGGAACAATCACCCACGAAACACTCACAGAATATGGCTGCCTAAATATGGTTCCCAATCAGAGACAACGATAATCACCTGACTCTGATTGAGAACCGCCTCAGGCAGCCATAGACTACGTAGACACCCCACAAAACCCCTAAGACAAAAACACACCACAATAACCCATGTCACACCCTGGCCTGACCAAATAAAGAAAGAAAACACAAATACTAAGACCAAGGCGTGACAACCAGTCTATTTTATCATGCGCCCTTTTGCCTCTGTTTTCCTGTCATGAGTAGCCTGGTAATAGAAGGTCATTATCCCAATCCCCTTTAGTGTTTCTTCTCCCAGACACATATCATTCCAGATACAGTTCACAGGTCATCAGACACAGTTGTCCCACACTATTCAGCCAGTAGGGTGGGTTTGAGTTTCACACACACTTGTTGTGGTGATAGTCTCTCCCAAGCATTAATGCATTCTGACATTATATTTCCGTGATAACTCCCTTATTCTACTGGCGATCTCTCAGATGAGTTACAGATTATGTAGTTATCATCATAACCCTTGCAGAAACTCCCAAGAGAGTAATAGGATACGGCATGTGTCAAAATTGATTGATTGCTGACCTTATGACCTGATGACATGTACAGAATATGTGCCCCCGCCCCGCCCCCCCTGTTCGTGTGGTCATGTGTTAGAGGGTGTTTGAACTTTTGGGGCCCATGCCCCCCTCCACCCCCCAGTTTTATCTCCCTTATGGTTGTTATCTATGAAGCTGGAATGTCTGGGGCTATAGATAGCGCTGGGGCCTCAGCATTATAAATGTCCAGAACAAGGCTTTCGAAACCCAGAACCGTAAACCCTATTTTTTAAACATGGATTTTGCGATCAGTGGCAAAGCTGTGATGACTGTAGCCTCGGAGGCAGGACCGCGTCTGAAACATCGAGAAAGGGCAAAGTATACAGCCGCAATATACGATGCACCAAAAAAGCGTTTTTTAAACGTGTATAGAGTCCCGAACTGAGCCGTATCACCAAGGGTTACAGCTTGTTCACAGGCTACGAGACCCGTTGGGAAGGTACCCCGGACACCTCAGGAAGAGTATTTCACAGAGTTAAATTACAACGTATAAATGGACGGCCTTGCGGGTGCGTGGAATTTTACGTCAGCACCGCGGAAATCCGAAACCAAAACATCAGGGCTGGCGGTTCGGACGGGGATTTCCGGCTTCGAATGCTTATACCCCTTAAAAGCTGGCCTTTAATGGAATTGCAAATGTTGGAGCTGTTGGACGCTCTGTTTGTACAGAGCCAAAAGCGCCAGAGCATTGTACGGATAAAGAAGTGCATAATATATACGAATCCTGAGGATTACGACTCAAAGCAACCCCAAGAAGATACAACGTCAGGAGAGGCAGCCCCAAAGAAAGCGAGGTAAGCTGTGTTGTTAACCCCGCCCAGATACCCCGAGGGTTGGTTCAAGAATAAAAAGGCTGGTTCTTAAAACCTACAGTTCTTAACCTACGCATTGACCATGGATATTCCTAACGCATACCCGAACTCCGAAACGGCCTGGGCTCCCGACACTAAGGATTGTATGCCTCGCAGCCCTCCATTCTACTCCCCCTGGCAAGACCCTCGACACCCCTACCTGTACACAACCTGAGGACGTGTTTGATGGGGTGGTCAGTACTATTTTTGTTGACACAATCAAGGCCTCAGTAGCCGCGCTTTTAGACGTGGTGATTGGAGAATATATACGAGAAAAATGCATCGGTTGTGAGATTAATCACCCCAGCCAGCGAAGGCACCCCTGCCTATACGATCCCCCAAGATACTACTTCTTCAACAATTTTGAGGCGCTGGTGAAAAGACTTTGGTCCCGCCGGTTTATACCATCGCTGGTCAGAGCCTTGGAGGCTATGGGCCTTGTGCCGTCTATCCCCAGAGTTTACGGGGTAACCGAAGCATTCCTACACGAGCTAAAGGAGGCAATTCACATACACCAGAAACTCAAAGAAATCCGACACCCTGGTGGAGGATAACAAATACAGGGAGGCTGTGGTGTCGGATGTGTTGGCTTTCTGGCTCAATAAACCCCAAGAGCCCGAGTGACATTTTTGTTATTTAGATGTAGAGCAATGGGTAACTATATGTATACGATGTTAGATAGAATAAATACATTTTTTATTTTGAGAGAACTTACAAGTGTTATGCATCAAATTATTGAAAATAAAGTGAACAATGTCTCGTTCTACAAAACCCCCAATTCCGGGGGTAATGTAGAGCGTGTTTTGAAAATGGACCAAATCATGACTCATGTACGCCATGCTGGCGAGGTTCTACAATGGACACAAATGGTAACCCGGCTTGGTGGTGATTCTGAAGAACTAGAAACAACCTTGTCTAAGATTTTACTTTATTTGTTTGAAACACCCTTTAATTGTACCATGTATCATATTTGTTGTTTATATACTTTTATAGCGGATGTGTCTGTTGTAAAAATTCAACGAAACAAACCTGTTAATCTAACCCAAATATACAAGGTTTTACATGATTTGATCATAGAGAAAGGGGGGGCATGTATCCTGCAACGAATTAGGGATTGTCTGTATACGTAATACCTAATGTTTTCATGAAAATAAAAATCCCAAAAATGAAAATGAAATGTTGTTGTTATTTGAAAGTGGCTCATTAACATTATTGTACCTCAGAGAGGCAAGAAGGATGGCAGAGCAGATTTTGAAAAACATTTATTATAATCCCTCTAACCCGGGGTCTTATGGTGGTAAGGAGCGTTTACAGCGCGCTTTAGCCGAAGAAACAGGTCACAGGTTAAGCGATGCTAAAGTCACTGAGTGGCTATCTGAACAAGATGCGCACACTCTACATAAACCGGTGAGAAAACATTTTCCTAGAAATAGAGTTTTTTCTACACACCCATTGTCCCAATTTCAGGCGGATCTATGTGACATGCAGGCCCTTGCAGATAAAAATGAAGGAAACCGCTACATGCTAACGGTCATAGATATTTTCTCTAAAATAGCTTTTGTCCGGGTCTTAAAGAATAAGAGCGGCGCTGAGGTGACCAGGGCATTTGCCTCTATCTTGAAGGAAGGAGGCGCCCCCAAGAAAGTGCAGACCGATGGCGGAAAATAATTTTTTAATAAGACCTTTCAGAAACTAATGAAAAAGCACAATATAGTACATTTTGCTACAGGATCGGATTTGAAAGCTTCTGTGGTTGAACGCTTTAACAGGACTCTGAAGGAGAGGATGTGGCGCTATTTTACAGCGCACAACACGCATAGATATATAGATATAGTTCAAGATTTAGTAATTGCGTATAACAATAGTTATCATAAAAGTATAAGGATGAAACCCTCCGAAGTCTCTTCGGAAAACTCTTTTCAAGTCTTTAAAAATCTGTATGGTTTGCTCCCTCTTCGCCGTAAGAAAAAAATACATTTTAAATTTATTGTGGGGGACTTGGTTCGTATATCCAAGTTGAGGGGTGTTTTCGATAAAAAATACGTGCAAGGATACAGTGATGAGCTTTTCACGGTTACAGAATGTCTGCCGCGCATACCCCCGGTCTACATATTAAAAGATTATGACGGGGAACTTATAACGGGATCTTTTTATGAGCAGGAATTACAGAAGGTAACGGTTGGTAAAGACAAGGTGTTTCACGTAGAGGAGATTCTAGATCAAAAGAGAGAGAAAGGTCAAAAATGGGTGCTGGTCCGCTGGAAAAACTGGCCGCTAAAATTCAACAGCTGGGTATTAGAGAAGGATGTAGTGGAGGCATCAGGGGTTAATTTAAACCCCCATGCATGATAAAATACATCCTCATTCGGGTGTACACCGGAGGGCATAATGGAACACAGCGGCTTCTACCTGACTCTCCCCAGTAATGCGTCAGCACACATATATCGTAATAATCAAGAGTTCTAATTATACAACCAATTTTCCAAAGCCTATAGAGTTATCAGAGGCCTGGGAAGTAGGGCTCAGCGAGATTACATACCCCCATAGCTGGTATAATATCAAAGATAAGGACCGGGAATTTTATTTCAAAAATTTAACGGAACCTGCTAAATTTATTAAGGTTAAAAAAGGGTTCTATAGAACCGTCGAAAGGCTCGTCTCCGAGTTGAATGAACGGCTATCGCAGAACAGTATGGAAATATTCCTGATGTACAACCCTATAAATAAAAGGGTACAAATCTCAGGAGATGCTTCCGGGGGGATAAAGACCAGTGGTAATTTAGCCTACATGTTAGGGATGGGGCCCAATACATGGACGTATGTGAGAGATAAATTATTCCCATTCCCGCGGATATACATGCAGGATTTTACAACATATTTGTGTATACCGACATCATATCATATCAAAGGGTCGGAGACAGCTGTGTGCCACTCCTGAGAACGGTTCATATAGATGGAAAGGATGGGGACATCGTCACTGTTACCTACGACAAGCCACACTACGTACCTGTAAGCAAGAAATATATTGAAAACATTCTTGTTGAGCTTAAAACGGATCAGAACGAAAACATTGAATTTACTTATGGTAAAACGATTGTAAACTCCACTTTAGACCCACCAAAACCTCTCTACATATATAATATTAGTATTATATATTTTATATACATAATACATCTAAATTAAAATTATGGAACACCGACATCTCGACCCTAACCGGTATGTCACATACTATGTGGATCAAGTGGGTAATGGGTTACCAGGATATTATGGATCGCCCACCATGTATGGTTCGGGGATCGGAGGGATATTTCGTAATCTCTTTAGGATGGTTTTACCGTTTATGAAGAGAGGCTTCAGCATAGCCAAACCGCATTTAAAATCAGCAGCAAAAAAATATAGTAAGTGAGGTTGTCGCCAATGCGATAACCAGAAGGGCGTCACCAGATGTCGAGAGTCAAGAAGGCTCGGGGTTGATGATGTTGTCTCGAAGACCGAAAAAGAGACCGCCAGGTATAAGGCGAAGACTTGAGCCTAAAAAACGGAGGTTAACGGTTAAAAGAAACTCAGTTAGTCAAAGACGGGGTAAAGTGAGGAGGTCTGGACCAAAAACGGTAAAAAGAATACTCGGAAGTATTTTCTAAAAGAACAAGCACCATGGCTCTTTTACACCGCATGTCCTCTGAAGCTATAAAAACAGAGCTCGATCTTTTCACGGCCCCCTTAACCCAACATTCAGTTTGTGGGGGTGAAAGTTCATCCCCACAAACGGATTCATTGTTTTGATTCAGCTAGCGTTGCATTGCATATTTATGTGCTTAGAGACCACCCGATTGATAGCTTCCATAGGAACAGCCGTTGTTGAGTGATGCCTATATAGCTAGACGGATCCGTTGTGTTGTCCGAAAGACGAACAAAAACAATGTCTCTGGAACGATATTATAGCATAGCTAGCGAACTGGCTAACCTGACCTTTCGCAACAACAACATGGGAACGCTATTACAACGGAGCTGATCAATAATTTGTCGCCACTGGTCAATTAACGTTACTTAGTACAGACAAATTCATGCTTACTTACACTTTGCTAACATTTTGAAGAGTTTGACTTCCTAACCCAGCCCTGGACTATGAGGTCATAAATGTAACCCTTCATCTCCTGATACAGTGGCCTGGGCACTGACATGTATGTGCGCTTTACTGGTTCAGAGTCCTTTAGAGAAATAGTCATTTTCAATCGTTCAATGCAGCCAATGTCATTGTCTGATCTGGAGAAGGAGTGACACTCTTCTCTAAGCATTTTCCTAACAACCTCTCTCTGTTCTTCGGTTAGGTGAGTTAAACCTACTGGTGGATCCCACTGTTCAGTATCAGTACATGGGGTTCGAACGCTGGTGTGATTCACTGTGGCTGAGGTGACAGTTTTTTCATAGACTTGGGCAGGTAACACAGTCATAATGGTTTGTACTGTACCGATGATTGTGCGTCCTAGCAGGGCAATGTCGTGGTCAGTGGGGTTAGAGACATCAAGCAGGATAACTGGAAAAACACCTTTACTGACTCTGACTAGTGTGTCAAAGAACTCAAGGTCATCTGGCCACTGCGGGTTCAGGTCTGGCTGGAAAAGCATTGTCATGTCATCTTTGAAAGGCTGGGAAACTACACGGCACTCAATCTGAATGCTACTGTGTTTTGGTACAGCAACCTTCTCTTTCTTGGTTTTCACTGCGTATTCATCTGTCTGTTCTGCGCTAACAGCCTGTATAAAAGCCCTCACCTTGTTTCTTTTGAGGCTTGGGAAAGCTGTTTTTACTGTACTGTATAGTTTAGTCTTTTCGGTCATTGTCAGGATGTGCTCGATAACATTGAAACCTATGATGGGATGAGATAGGTGACAGCCTTTCATTACCAGCACTGGGATGATCAGTTCCTTTGTTTGGTCAGTTTCAGAGGCTAGACGAAAAGTTGTTTCAATCCATCCCAGGTACGGCATTTCAGTCCCATTTGCTGCAGTCAACCTTAGATCATCAGGTGAGTCCAGGATTTCTGAAACATCTCTCAGCCTTGCGTTTGGGAGAGATTCCTCTTTCCATCGTTCATCAATGACCGATACCTGAGAGCCTGTGTCCCATAAAGCTTGGAGGTGGTGGCGATTCAGGTGACACTCAATAAGGCACTGTCTGCCGACTAGCGAGGTGACCTTACGGGGGTGGCAACCTTGAGCTAGGGATGGTAAGGAGTGGGCATTTTCCTCTGTGCAGGAAAACCTTTCACTGGTAGAGTCACTTTTCAGGTGAGTGCATTTTTCCTTATGTTTAGTCCAATGTTGGTTTTGACATACTTTGGAACAGTACAGTGTCTCTTTACATGATGAACATTGTTTCAGGTTCTCAAATGACTCTTCTCTGGCACAATTTGCACATTTCTGGGACTTTTTGGTAGCTACGGTTAACACTCGTCCCTCAGCGGTAACCAGTTTCTGTTTAAAGGGGCCTCCTTTGATGGTCTGGCTTCCTCGGATTTTACATCCAGCTTGAAAATGTTCTCCACTCCCACATCGGAAGCAGTGTGTGCAGCGTGCATCTGTTCTGGCCTGCTGGCAGACAAAACACCTCCTTGGAGCTTGAGCAGAGTGGTTGGTATACCGGTTAGGTGCATATTGATGCTGTGCAGGGTCAAGTGCTTGGGACCGACTGTAGTTGCTGTAATACTGCTGCTGGGAAACAGGTGGCTGGGGGTCCCTATCTGGCCTCCTAACTGGGGGTGGGGCATAGGCACAAGGCTGTGACTGAAACATAGGCTGCTGTAATGTCTCCTTAATCTGAGCAATCTCTGCACTGAGACCTTTTAGAGAAGCTATACCTGTCTTAAGTTCAGCTAACTCTGTTAACAGTTCTGCGGGTATCGTAGCTTTGGCTTCCTTCACAGGACACTTTGCAGATGGCATATCCTCTAACTGGACTACACTTACAGTTGTAGCAGGCTGTGGGGCATTAAACCGCTTTTTGTTTCGTCTTTCTCTCTCATTAGCACAAGCAATGTTAAGCTTCTCTAGCAAAACCTCATCTGATGTTTCGCTCTCTAGCAGGAGAGGCTGCATGTCTATCCTGATACTGTCACTCTGGAGACCCGTAAGGACTGTGTGTAAACACATGCTCTGGACTAGAGCAGGGTCATACTTAAGCCCTGATTCTGACTCCTGGGATGCAAACAGTACTTTTGCCTCAAATCTAAAACGCGCATCAGGAAGCTTTGAGGGGTCTCCTTGCTATGCTGTGCTTCTGAAGCTAGCTGTTTGTAAAGCTCTGTTGCACTCTTCTCTTGGAAGTGGGAACGCAGGATACATCTAAGTGTGGGAAGAGTTAGCTGGGGTTTACCTTCCAAGTAGCTGCGTAGCTGTGAGCCTGGAGAAATAGCCCAGACTACTGCGTCTACTATTTCTACCTCAGGATATCCTCTGTTAAGTCCATTTTTAATCTGATGGGCAAGGCTGGAAAAAATCTGTTTTTCTTTTTGGCCCGGTTCACCTATCTGACCAGAAATTTTAAACTCTTTGCGCCAGTATGAGCTGGGCTGTGCATTGGGTGAGAGCGGCACGCTCCCCTGAAGATTGGCATGGTGTTGGGGCTGACGCAGAGAATCACTGACTTTGGCTGCAGTAATCTGCTCAGTTCCCGCCCCTTGTTGTGGGGTTACAGTTCTCAGTTCCTCTATTCTGTGATGTGTTCCAGCTGGTTCAATATCATGGTCAATTTGCCCTGTTTTGTTATCTCTGCCACTGATCATCTCTGTCATTTCGTCTTTAAGTAGCAACAATTCCGACATGCCGCCATCTTCTAACTCTGTGACTTCCTCTCTTCCAAGGAACATCATAATGCGAGTCATTAATGATATGCGGGATTTATCTTTAACATCTCTTCCCTGTTCGCCTGATATTTCAAGGAAATCACATATCTCTAGTAATTTGTCTTTAGTCAGGGTGTGCAATTCTCCTACTACCTCTTCCTGTAGTTCTTCCAAGGCGCTTGTCATGTTGACAGAACAGGAGGAACTTTTACTGTGCAGGAGTTGACTCTGAATTAGATGGTCCTTACTGTCTCTGATGGTCGATCAATGGCCTCAGTTGACACGTACTTAACCACTAACTTCCAACTTCCTCCAAACAGCAACACTTTCCTCACTGCAGCCTGCCTGAGTTGTTATGTGGAGATTTAGCTGGCTCGGAATTCAGCGACCAGGGTGTGGAAACTGGACATCTGAGCAGCAATCTCAGCGGAGCCTCCAAAAAATGTTACGCCCCTGAAAACAGGGGAGAAATAATCACGAGAGTGATACGGTGTTGTATTCTCAAGTCAACATTTAGTTCAATGAGAAAAAGACCGCGAATTTCCCCAGGAATATGGGTGGAGACCAGAGCAATCGATCTCCGGCTCATAGATTAAAAGCATTTCGTAGATCACAGATTAACACTTTTAGGCACCACAAAATAAAGTAATCAATATAACGTTTACACATTACTCTCACAATTCGTACCCTTTGACAGATTTGGACTTTAACACAATTATATGAATGTTATCAATCTCTATCAACTAATACTGAATGCATATTTTAACCTTAGATGTTTTAAGATCCTCACATACTATGAACTTACTAATACTTTTCAATGTATAACAGGCTATGAATATGTCCTTTAACCTGTCACATAGAGAGGTCCAGTTATGTGGAGATAGCCCCACTCTCTGCCATTACAGACAACGGCCCCATAGAGTTTTTCATACCAGGCCACGGTGACAACTATCTGGACCTCAACAACACCTTGGTGCATTTGCGTCTAAAAGTAACCAAAAGAGATGGTACTGATATTGCAAACGATGCCAAAGTGAGTCTCATTAATTACCCAGTGGCCACCATCTTCTCCCAAGTGGATGTGACTTTGGGGGAACGGCTAATCAGTCAAAGCAGTGCCACATACCCCTACCGTGCCATCATGGAATGCTTACTCAACTACTCTGAAGACACTCTCAAGACCCAATTCAGAGCAGGGCTTTTTAGTAAGGATACTGCAGGAGGCTCTATGGAATCGACAGACCCATCCACAGGTGCAAATAAAGGCCTGGCCGCCCGGGCTCGCTACTGTGCAGAATCTCGAGAGTTTCATCTGCTAGGCCCTATACACTCTGACATTTTCTTTCAAGAACGTTGACTCTTAAATGCGGTTGATTTAAGACTAAAATTAACCAGGGCCAAGGATGAGTTTTGCCTAATGTCTGCAACGGATGGGGACTTTAGCTTAAAAGTTTTGGGGGCCACGCTTTTTATTAAAAAAGTATCGGTATCTCCGGCAGTTCGTCTGGGTCACTCACAGGCTTTGCTGAAATGAAATGCCCTTTACCCTCTCCAAAGAATTACCATGAAAACCTTTAGCATACCTGTGGGCAGCAGAATCTGCAGTCAAGAAAACCTATTTCTAGGCCATTTACCGCGATACGTAGTTATAGGTTTGGTTGATTACGCCTCCAATACGGGCAGCTTAAATAAAAAAAACTTTAATTTTCAACACTTCAATGCAGAGTATGTCGCTCTGTGTCAGGACGGACGTCAGGTCCCTGCTAAGGCTTTCCAACTGCAATTTAATAACAACATATCTGTGCGAGAATTTTACAATCTATTCCTGGCTACCGGGAGGCATCTAAAAGATCTCTCTTTACCTATTGACAGAAATGATTTTGCCGAGGGTTACACAATGTATGCTTTCAATTTATCCCCAGATGATGACACCTCAGGAAATCTTTCTGTGGTGTCCCAAGGTAACCTCAGGCTGGAAATGCGTTTCCGTACACCTTTAGCCTGTACGGTTAGCATGATTGTTTATGCCTGCTCTGATTCAATCTTGGAGGTGAATAGCCGAAGACAGGTTTTAGTAGATTATTATTAAGGATCGTTGAGCAAAAGACATGAATACCCAAGAGTTGGAAGGGCTGATGAGCCGACTGATTGGAAAACATTTTTGCGGAGTGTTGGCTTGTGATGAATTACCTATGGAGAAATGGAAGGTGCGGCCTGCAATGTTTATTGTCAATACCCATCCTAAAAACATGCCGGGTGGACATTGGCTAGCTGTGACCTTAGAAGAGGAAGGAGGAAGAAAAATCTCAACTTTTTTTGATTCCTATGGTTTCCCACCCGGTTTTTCACATTTCCCCAAATCTATTAAAGAATTTCTGACCAAAAATGGCTCAAAGATATACTACAATATCAAACAGGTGCAAGATACCCTTTCAACGACATGCGGTCAACACTGTGTATTCTACCTATGCCAAAGAGCCCGGGGGAGTTTCTTTTGAAGATGTTATGTCTCTTTATAAGGATGATTTAAGAAGTAATGATAAAGTTGTAGCTTGTTTTGTTAGAAAATATCAAAAGTGTTCAAATGTGTATCCTCTAAGAACGTGTAATCAAGGCGTATGCTCACGCCAAATGTTTCAAGAATGCCACAAATGTTAAATTGCTTATTTTTCAAATAAAATTTATTGAATTTAATCATAGTCATTCAAAAGTCATTCAAAAGGCTAACCACCCAGAGAGATCGGGATTAGGGAAAGGTCCAGAGGCGTTCAGGGGGTAAATGGGTTATCATCATTCATTTCATAAGGATGCGAGGGTTTTGAGGCATCTTTAGGGGGTGCTGTATCTCGGTGACGGTTTGTGTTTTAAAGAGTGAATCTGTTGCCGAATCTTATAGTTGGGTACACCCGAGAGGGGTATGTTGAGGATGGCCAGGGCCTTAAGAAACTGAAGCCACCCTGGAGGTCTTCGGTCATCAGCCACCTTGTGGGCAGATGTGGTACTTTTAAGCAAGTCAAGTATATGTGAACCCTTGACAACAGCCCCCTGAAGGATAAACTCTCCTTTGTCATTCCAAGTAGCTGCCCCATTTGAGTCTTTTAGCTTGTTCATAATGTAGCCAACATTTTTCCTGTTACGTGCCGGAACATGGGTTAACAATTCATGCATAACTTTATCTTCAACAGGCATTTGATCTTCAGATGGTAAGCTCGCAGGTACAGGCCTTACAGGGGCGTGGCTCTCGCGAGGCTCGTCATCTTTTAAAGGGTCCTGTAGGGAAATAGTTAAATGGCCTGTCTCTCTCTCCCCTTGTTTCACCAAGGACAAATACCTTTGCAAGAGGTTTGTGTATTTTTGGACCTTATCATAGGGGTTCAATCCTTTTTGATTCAAAATATCCTTCATGGCCGTATCCAAATCATTTTCCGCTGTTTGTCTGATATTTTCGGGGGCCCCTGCATTTGTTTTTTTAAGTCTATCCAACTCTTGTTGTGGCACCAGATACATTTTATTGGCCATCACCCTATGTGTTCAACCACCACGTCGGGCTGCAATAAGGCTGGTGATGAAGGGCACGGCTATACTTAGTAAAGGTAGAATAAAACCGCCCGACTGTTGTATGCTATGTCGTTTCTTTTGAAGACTGACCCTTTTATTGGCAAAGAGCTTGATCGAGGTCTTTTGTCTCTTTAATTTTTTTCAATTGTGTCAGGGTGAGTGGAATGCGTCCTTTGAGAAGATTCAAAGCAATCTCACATAGGGATAATATGAGATCTGAAGAACAGTGACCCAAGATGGCCTTCCGTTCATTAGATGTAGCCCCAACTAGGCTTCTCAAGAGGGGCAAGTTTCTTTTTAAACGCAGAGACATAGCGGCTACTTTTTTTTAGGAATGTACACAGCCGGCCACTCCCACGGGAACAGACCGGTTCGTAGCCTCAGGTGTTCTGGAGTATTTGCTTTTAAATCCACGATTAAATAAGAAAATGGCGCTTGGGTTGCGTCCTCGTAGCTCTCCATAAAGTAGGATTTGCTTCCCGGGTACATCTGCTGAGCTAGAGTGTTAATTTGTAGTTTGTCTCTAGGATTTTTGAACAAAACCATGTAATTGGCGTTCAAACTGATGGTGCGGCTATTTTTACCTTGGTGAAACACATTCTGCACCAAGTAAAGCACGGACAGGTTTCTATGATGAGTATATTGGGTAAACGCTCGGGCAATTTCGGGATGTTCGCTACCTGCAAATAGCATATCGTCCAAAACCAACAGATTGTTTTTATGAGGAGGTAAAGTTCATCATCAGACAGGGTATCAGGTATTCCTTCAACAAACTTGATTTTTATTGTCTTCAACAATTCATCATACAGAGGTTGATAACATGAATAACACCACACAACATTATCAGGCTTTTGAGATAACACATGTTCAGAATTCTCTAAAATACTTTTTACAAAACAAGTTTTACCACTATTCGAAGGCCCTGCGATTAAGGCCGAAAATGGTAGTTGCAACCGGGGGTCAAAACCTTCTACAGCAGTCATTATATCTTAAGCTTTAAGACCCCTGTAGCTTGTAGCATAAGTCAACAACCAAAGGGGTAATGTGGTCCAGTCAGGCAAAAGCAGTCTCTTGTCATAGACAACCCTGAATCTTTTAGTAAGTGGGGCCTTCCTCAGATGGAAGCCCTTTATTATACACAACAATCTTTTTGTAGGAGCTCAAAATCTCAAAGTCACTATTCCTGTCATTTAGGAACCACCCCTCAAACAAACGTGTGATTGATTCCTAGTTTTTACACGAGGTGTATTTTTTTCATCGTTTTGAGTCACGCCTGACACACTGCGGCCTGTAGCATAAGTCAGTAGCCATAGGGCAATGTAGTCCCGTCAGGCAAAGCACTCTCTTGTCATAGACAACCCTGAATCTTTTAATGAGTGGGGCATTCCTCAGATGGAAGCCCTTTTTATCCCTAACAATCTTTTTGTAGGAGCTCAAAATCTCCAAGTCACTATTCCTGTCATTTAGGAACCCCTCGACCAAGCGTGTGATTGATTCCAAGTTTACACGCTGGGCATTTTCATAGTTTTGAGTCACTCCTGTGGCTTTCAATACCACGTGATTCTTTAGCGTTCTAAAAGCATAGCTTTTGGGCCCACAGGATGACCATTCTGTGATATGGTCACCCTCTGCGAGTTCGCTCGTTAAGCCACCCAGATAGTTGCTGAGTGGGGGCTCCAATCCCCTGGTTTGCTTACATAGACCACAGAGTCTGTGTCGTGGTAAAGTACCCGCCTCTGAAGCTGCTCCATGAGCTTGTACAGTTCAAGTCGGCCATAGGCCGTGGTAAATGCTGCAAGAAACACATTTACATTACCCGGGGTAGAACCCACTTCTTGTTACGTCGCCATTGCACCAAGGCAATGTCTTGACTCAAGAATGAAAAATGTGAAATTTCGTATTGGTCCGAAAAAATGAATTCCAAAATTCTTCAGGGTCTTTAATAATCGACGTTGTCAACATATTACACCTCTGCGCTAATTTGCCCCAAAGCGAATTTAGGTACAATTTCGACACATTTCGTTTGGTTTTGTTGACCTCTATTCTGTCAGGGTCAAGAAGGATGCCTTCTCTGTCATGATAGTCTTGAATGTACCTGTCTTTACTTTCTTGATCTGTGACCGATGCAGGATAGCCTGAAGCCATTTGCTTACATCTCAAGAAGGTCTTGATGTACTCTTTAAAAAGAGTGTCTGATTTCTTTGGAAAGTTCCATACTTCAAAGATTTTGGCCACACGATACCCCATCTCTAAAGCCT
Source organism: Oncorhynchus nerka (assembly GCF_034236695.1). Taxonomy (NCBI): domain Eukaryota; kingdom Metazoa; phylum Chordata; class Actinopteri; order Salmoniformes; family Salmonidae; genus Oncorhynchus; species Oncorhynchus nerka. Next base: position 73,355,689 of record NC_088398.1, on the reverse strand, counting down.
TAGAGAATTCAGCTGTGACCCATACACCTGTCAGTGCTCTTTCTTGATCGGTGTGATCACATGGGGTTTGTTGTATGTTTTCACTGCAGGTGCGACAAAGGGGAAAGAAAAGTTTTCCTTGAGGGCCCCTGTAAGGCAACACAGGTATAAACAAACCCCTTGGAGGGTAGACTGTTGCTTTGATCAGACCAAAATAGTTTTGAGGTAAGTCAAAATCACGATGAATAATTTCAGGATGACCTATAGGATAGCATGAGGAACTCATTACATGCGGATAAAGGGATGTAAAATCCACATAGCCTATTGTCTCGTCGGGTTGCGCTACATACCTCAATGTCAAAGCATTGGTACGGCCGCCATACAAGGCCTGTCTTGGCTCCAGAGGTTCTGGGATGTCAAAGCTGGAAAGGAATGCTTGAACATGAGGATCAGACTTTTTGAGGGCTGTCCATTCGTGCTCCCACAAAACAACCACTTTTAGACCGTAAGTAGCCTGTAACGAATCAACTTTGTCTTGAAACTCTTCGTACATTTCCCCAAAGTCTTTTGGGTTAGGACACATATGTTCTGGGGCACAAAGCAAGATTTGCAACCATGGAAGAAACAACCGTTGTACTCATACACGGTCTCAACCCCGTCAATCTTGGTGTAGCCATCTACACGGTAAGAGCCAAACGCCTTCTCCCCTCGATTCAAAGCATGTTGAATAAAAATGTCTTTATCCTGGGCCATATACTCTAGCCATTGAATGGACCCACTAGAGTAGGCCTTGAACTGGCGTCGGTAGTTGTCAGGCGAGGGATCGCTATAAAGGATGTCGGCATATAGTGTGTACGGTATGTTTTCATGCATGCCGATGCAATCGTTGTACAACTCCAAGGGTCAATACCTGCATCTTTGATTACCTCTTCTCTGAATCTGAGGCATCCTTCACGAAGTATAACCACATCATTGTCACAGTATGATTCCATCTCTTTATGGAAATCAAAGGTGCCATGTCTTACTGTCTCATACCAAGTCATGAATCTCTCTCGCTCTTTGGGAGACATTTGATCACACCCATACATTTCTGGGCTGGGATATGATCCTATATAGTGTAGATTCTCCTCAGATGTGAAGAAGTGGGGGAACCAGCCTTTCACAGAGTTTTCAAAACCCAAGGCCTCTGGCATTTGAGCCAATCTCATGGGTAAGAAGCTTAAACTGTCAATGTATCTCTGGTTGAAGGCGGGATCTACAAAACACAGGATTTTACTCCCCTTGCGCTAGGACCCTCGGCGCTATGCCTTGCTTTATCAAGGGGTTCAGAAGAAGGTACGAGTCGTAGGCTCTAGCATTGTGCGCTATGAACGTAAAGTTTCGGTACTGTGGTTTTCTAAAATGTTTTAGAAAGAGTAGTGCACAATTGGATCCTTCTGCAGACCACTTTTCCCCGTGAATGTCATGGTAGATACAAAAATAGGCAAATGATCCCCGATTGTTGATTTGTCTCAAAATCATAGAACACATATTTCTCTGAAGGTTCATCTTCAGCCAAGGGCTGAATATAATACTCGTGTGGCACTTCTTGAACCACTTCAGCATTTCTGCTTTTCAGACCCCCTTTACAGATTGGACACTGTAGGATTCCACAAACATGTGGTTTAGGGCTATCTATTTTAAGGCTGTAATTGCAATGACATTTTGGGCATTTCTTGTTAATGGCACAAATGCTTACAGATTTACAGGCCTTAGGGTGCCATGTTTCAATTTTGTGTTTATCGTAACAGTAGGTCGAACGACATGTGCGATGGCAATCCTCACATGGTGTCAAGTTTAGGGTCTGCATAGGGCACTCGGCATCCTGACATACAGAACAGTTATAACGGCACGAGTGCCCCCTTTCGGCTGTAGCCGGTATGGCAGGATCTACACACATAGGTTGCCCCTAGGAACGCCGTGACGTTTGTAACGGCATAGTAATGTTCGTTTTGCACATAAAAGTACAGAATCTGGGGGTGCGGTTGGGGGTGTTTTGGAACTTCAAGAGAGCTGCATTAGCTCTACTGTGGTACAAAACCACAATCTTGATATTCAGAAGGTTTTCAAATTTGACAATGTCTGAGAATGCCACGCCTTCATGGATCCCGAGACCCACCGCCGTTTGGATCTCTCTAGCCTTTTGCAATGCCGTCAGATCAGTACATCCGGGGTTAAGTAAATGCGCTAGGCCTATTGCAAAACATAGCTTATTATCGGGATTGTGAACGTTTATGAGGTAGGCCCTTTTATTGCTTATGATTTCTGACTGCATTAGGCTATCAAGCTTCCTTCTCTGCCCACCGCCCCCCTGTGGTTGACGTATTATTTGCACTACAAGCTCTAGGGTTCGATCGGCTATGATGGCTAAATTTGACTGAACAAGGCGTTCTACCAGCGCTGTAAATTGTTCAAGATCTGCTTCGCCATTGGGTAAAATAAGAGATACTGAATTATGCAGGCTATCTCCACATATTTCCAACTGTAAGACATCACGAGGTTCACCATAATCTCTTGCTGTTTCTAATAGGTCATTCAGAGTGTCCATTATCATCATGTAAAATACAGCATAGTCAAGATTCTGATTCACACATAGGAAATTGAAAAACTGTCGAATCTCTGTATTGTTGAATTTATTCCTGTACACAACCCTGACACGTCTATCATGAACATCTGCTGCCAGATTTATTAGATAATTGTCCAATTCCCCAAAAACATCTTGTGGCGTTTCAGACTCTACGGACCTAGGCGTTACGGGTTGTTCTACCGCTGTCGGGGTTGTCGGGGCCGAAATTGTCTGACTCTCGTTCATACGATTAATTAAGGTTATGAGGGGTTCGGGAATCTGGGATAACATGTTTTCCTCAACCCCCCCTGACTGGTTCATACGATTAATCATTTCTAAGAGTTCGGCTGGAATCTGTGTTAATATGCTTTCATCTAACGTTCCTGAATCGTTCATACGTCTTATAACTTCTAGGAGTTCGTCTGGAATCTGGGATAAGAGGCTTTCAACTGTCTCCCCGTGTTGCGTTAGTTCTGCCATTTTTGGATAATTAAGAGTGTTCGTTTTTTTTTCTTTCTGTAATGGTTGGTGTTACCTGTATGATTTTAGCGTCTGTATTTGCGTTTTTTTAATGGGGTTGCTGTTTAACATGCGTGGAATTGTTCTATGCCAGAATAACATATCGTCTCTGTACTGTCTCTCAATTAAATCCCCCAGTCGTTTGTATAGCAAAACATTCCTCGATTTCAAAGCCCTGGAAAATAATGTGAAAAACCTTTCTTGTTCGGCTGCAGGTATTGAGGCCGTAGAATTGACTGGGTCTATAAGGTTGGCCGCATCACAGAATAGCTGGTCATCAACATCTGACATGTCATTAAAAACAGGTCTCTTGGGTGTTTCATTCGGAATGCTCGGGCGCCGGAATCCCCAGCTCTAGATTTATGTGGTCGTCTGTGCCGTTTTTCGCCGGTGCGGAGTCTGAATGAAAATAATACATACATAATTACGTTATTAGATATAAAAATATATATGTTAGCTACATACAAATGTCAAATACCTTTCCGTTATAATAATATATATTAACAGTACATAGTTAAAATACCTCGGCTTTTTTGGCGCTTGTTGTGACGAATCGCCGAAACCGGGGGTGTGTGACTTTTCCCTCTAGCGTTCCAGATTCTGCTGGGTCTGTCTCCGGGCAGTCAGAAAAAACATTATTTGTCCTTGTTTTAACATAGGCTATCAACAGATCTATAACTAATAAAAAGGCTGATAACTAATAACAAAACTGTATAATGGTCCCATACCTTGTCCCTGGAGCGCCGGCTCGTGAAGCAGCAAGTTCCCGGCCCAACAGTAGTTTTCGGGTGGGCTTGATTCTGAGCAGTGTACTTGGGCCACAGTTGATCGTTGCCTGTTGGGGTCTGGAATATGTCGGGAGAGGGTCGATGTTCCCTGGATTCGCGGTGAGTTTGAAAAAGCGCTCGTACAGAACGGTAGAATTGCATCAAAGTCCTGCGTGTCAGCTGTCCATAACGCATCCTTTATCATAAAGGGCTGTATGTCGGCTGTAAATACATAAAATAGTTTTAAAAAATAGTACAACCTATCTTTAAAATGTTTATATATAAATATTTCTTGGGTATGTGTTTAATTATAAGGACTTACAACGAAAAAAGGCCGTTGGTGATTGTCTGCCAGACTTTTGCTCCTGCGAACCCCCATCATGTTCCAGATCAGGTAAATCGCGTAAAAGCTGCGTAAATGTTGGGGATCCTAGATTCCATTAGACAATGTTAACAGTTATACGCTATATCTACACTTTTTTTAAAGTATTGTAAAATTGTAGATTTTGTAGATATACACCTATATTGGGCTTTTGGCCTGAAATACCCAAATAACTAGGGTTTAATATTCCAATAATATTCAAACAAATCTTAAAATGTGTTTTTTTTCATTTACTCACCTCCAGAAATATCCATTATGCGAGATTCCCTTATTCCGAATATTATTATTATTATTTTAATCTGTCCGTGCAGCTCAATATTTGGGCCTTTATGTTTGCGCTAAAGCAATGCTGACAACGTTAAAAAATAGTTCTGTCCCTAACTATCTAAAAGTTCGGAATGAGTTTTTTTGAGAGATGTATGCTACACCCCAACCCGTGTATGTCTGGTTTAGAGAACACAGGCTGTGAATTCAAACAACAGGAGGGGATGTCGTGACATTCGGTCTGCAAACGGGGTGTGTGGGGGCCGCAGATTAGAGATATCTATGTTTAACCCCCGCTGTTCGGCTGATATCTCGACATGCCTTATGCATGATAGTGCACACCTTGGTTTCAAACGGTTCTCTACAGATAAGAGTTCTGGGACCCCCCAACCTTAGGATTTATGTTACACACACAACCAACCACACACACACACACACACACACACACACACACACACACACACACACACGCCTGTTGCTCCGCCTCAAGACCCCTCCCCACACACACACAAACACTCTGATTCTATTTTACTTCGCGACAGAGCTGGAAGACGTTGTTAAATAGGGTTTTCCTATAGTTAAAGGGTGAGATACCGTTTTTAAACATTCCTTTTATTGAATTCCAAAATATTTCGTACAACCTTTAATAAGACATGTTTGAATGAAGTAACCCATTTGAATAATATTTAAACATGCAGCACACGTGTTTTATGTAAAAATAAAAAAAACCTTGGATGCAGGTCTTTGTACATTATTACAAACTTTAATAAAACGTAATGTTCATAACATACCCAATGTAGGAATAGACTATAAAATAATACATGTTTTTTTTCAGATCTTACAGTTGTCTGCGCCAGACCCTAGCTTGAGAGAAAAGAGCGCTTAGTTAAATGGGGGGGTATACATTTTCAAAAATTAACACCTACATTTTAACACACGTTATAATTCAACATTTATTTTAACTATTTCTTACAGATATATGGGGTCCTGTTAGCCCTGAACATTATCCGTTTCCAATTCCCCATCACAAAGTCTTTTCCGCGCTCCGTCGAAGCTCTGTCCACTTTCCTGCCAGGGAAAGATCCGCCTTCGAACTTGTTGTTGTTCCGGGGTATGTCTCAACGATAACCTAGGCCATCGCCGTAATTGTTCACGATTTTCGAAAAGACTGTCCAGCTTATTCATCAGGGTTCGGAAAATGTGGTAATCGCGCCATTTAAAACTGAACATTATTTGAAAAAAATTTACATCCTTGCATGCTTTGGAGGATACATATGGAATGACCGTTTTCGTAGCATTTGACCTGACAAATTGTTCACATGCTAAAATTGTCACTCTGGAGTCCGGGGTATACCCCATGGATGTGACTCTCAGGGCCATTAGATCCTGACGTCCACAGACTTGTTCTTCCAACGCATATCCTGGCAGCCTTGAAGCACTCATGGCACGTTCCATTTGACACAAAGCTAGCCTTATTTTAAGCCATTCTCGCATCCTTAGCGCTAGAGAAAAAGGCTCGGGTTCTGCACGATAAAAGGGTTGGGACACGCTGTCTGTGAATATCTTAACCGTAGATTCCTCCGGGTTGAATATGTACGAAATATGGCCCTTGCTTGTACACAGAAATCCGTTAAAACATTCGGGAGCCTCTACCAAAATATCCTCCAAGCTTTTGGCGTTGGGTTCGTGACATGAGCTACAGAGCACTCCGAGAATTCCCCTTGTAGACATATTTTTAGATGCTTAATATTCAGGTCTTAAAAAATGGCTTGTTCTGGACATTTATAATGCTGAGGCCCCAGCGCTATCTATACCCCCAGACATTCCTGCTTCATAGATAACAACCATAAGGGAGATAAAACTGGGGGGGGGGCATGGGCCCCAAAAGTTCAAACACCCTCTAACACATGACCACACGAACAGGGGGGGGGCGGGGCGGGGGCACATATTCAGTACATGTCATCAGGTCATAAGGTCAGCAATCAATCAATTTTGACACATGCCGTATCCTATTACTCTCTCTCCCACTCCAATAACCTATTTGGAGTAACTGTTATCCCTTGTTTACATATATTTCCATTTTATATGTAGAATGAACAAAGCACATTTTGTATTTACCCAAAGACCATAACCCCAGGGAACTGATATTTTCTCCTATAACCCCATGTTAAATAAAAATAAACCTATTTGAATAACTAGTCAATTCAAGATTACAACTCTTCATCTTTTTCCCAAGGAAATAATGGAATTTCAAAGTGATGGTACATTTTGAATAGAGACTGGTGTTTCTCAATCATTTTACAATTAAATCCCACCTGTTCCAACCATTTCTAGTGAAGTTGATCAGTCTTCACGGGAAATTCTTAGGGTTCAGGGCATTTGACACCATTATAATGTTTTCACTCTCTTTTCTTTAGAACAGCTTAAATACATTTTCAAAAACATTTCCATCCTTCTGCATACCCAATTTGAAACTGAACTGAAAAAACCCTTCCAAAGGAAATCCACTATCTCATATAGGCCAAGAACACACATAAGCTGGCCTCACTTATCCGGAACTCCAGTTATAGCCTTAACCAGATACTAAGACTTTTAAAGTGACCGAATATCTCTAACTGCTTTCCTCAGTACCAAAGTCTCCAATGACATTTTGACCAGAGAAAATGTAACCCTTTTTTTTTCCTGGAAAATAAATGTACATTTCGTTAACATTCACCATGCCACCCTCTAAATCAGCAAGCCAACAGTACCACACATACTAAAATCCCCTCACTTTTCCTGAGCATGCGACAGAAGCTCCAGCCATGCACAGAACGCACAATTCCTCCCTGCTCGGCCATCTGTATCCTACCCTTAGAAATTGAAAACACCCATACACTACAATTTGCTTTTCTTCTAAATTTTTCATATACGTTTATTTTCCGTATTTTGACGCTAATAACAACTTCTCCACACATTTTATCAACACTGAAACCGCCGTTTCAATGCAAAACAACTCACAAGTGGGGCTATTTTGTAAATTACATCGGTACCTTACTAGAAGTTAGGTAAAACGTGATCTAGTACGTATTTCATCACATATGATGTACTCTCTATGAACCACTTATTGATCAATCAGAGACTATACACCGCTTGGTGAAAATTCCATTCGTACTAACCTTAGAACGATTAGCTGTTGCTCTTTTGATAAGGGTGTAAATTCCTGTATAGCAGCATTCTCTGCTACCGCACTAAGTTCTTACACTCATTTTCCCCCACACTAGTTAGCCCTGATCTACAACTTCTTACGCTTCCCCCATTGTAATGTATTTCTGATGATAGAATGTTAATTAACATTAAAACGCTGGTAAGTTAAGCTTTTTGTTATGGTTTTATGTGATTGTTCCAATTCATTATTTTATTTATCCTGTTTACCGGGTAATGTTGCCCTACATTATACGGGTTGCTCCTTCATATTCAAATTGAATTGGTAGAATTAACGTGCGCGTCTTTCAGCGTCTCTATGGCTTTATTAAATTTCGCTATCTCTATATTCCAGGGAGAAACAGTCCGTTTGTTTCCATGCCACTATTTATTTTCCCTAAACACTCCCATCGCATTATACACTTTATTTACTATTTTCCAAGGTAGATCTACCCTACTTTCTCAAATAATAATTTATTAGTCACATCACTTAATACCTCCTATTAAAACCTATTCTATAATGTCTACAACTGTATTACTGAATTCTACAGAAGCCTTAATGTCTTATTCTAGTACAGCACCTCAAATATCACTGTGTTTTTATCTTTGCTTATACTATTACTTTAACTTTATTCAGTGTATTAAATCCTATTTCATATAATTTTCCTTCTAATTCAGCTTATTTATAATGTCTGCACTTTCTTATCTCTTTATTTATCCGCTTGCTATATTCTCTCTTAGCCTATTTTACTGTTTAATTCCTGAGGCTATTTTTAAATTGCAGCCTCCTATTTCGTTTACGGGGCTCGTGATATTTTTTTAAAATATGTGTTCTAGACTTCTATTTTCATGCAGTTTTCTCACTTTATTCTAGACCGCCTAGATTTATTTTAACCAGTATATTTTAGTTTATCTGTATATTTTTAAGTTATTTCTTCCTACTTCGCATCCGTTATATACTATCCATGCCTTGTTTAATACCTCTTTTTGACACCTATTGTAACTTTTACAATGGTCTTTTAACTCATTATCCAGTCAATGTTTTATCCTTATGTATAACTTATCTTGCCCAATATTTATCGATTTCGTTCCTCTTCCCAGTGAGAGTTAAATGCGCTCTCTTTCTCAAATTACACTGTTAACTGTTAGAGAGGCCTGCGCATTCCCAGTTGGTCACAGACACACAGCCTGTTCTTCCTCTTCTTTCTAATCTGCTCATTCATCACAAAGAATTGTCATTCATTCGTTTATTTTCATTCATTCAATTTCTTTATTCACATTCGTTTCACATACACCCTTCGTTTTTACCTAAAAACGACCTATAGTTTCTTACCTAACTTAATTCTCTCCCTCTACATAAGCTGGTATTATCCTATAGGATTTTTCACGAATACCCTTCGTTTTTACCTAAAAACGACCTATAATTTCTTTATTGACTTAATTCACTTCCTCAACATAAATCTAGATTATAGGATTTCTTTTTGCAGTTGAACGTCGCACAATCAGGCCAGCATTCTTCCTTTTTTCTACATATTCACCCGTACAGTCCTTCTTTGAAGCGGTAACCGTGAATATTTCCCTATCTACTTATCAATAAAGTAGCCTACCCATTCAGTCCTTCAGCTAAATATTTTGAAGCGGTATCGCAGGATTTCTATAACTACTTATTTTATTCAAACCTTATAAGCAGGTAGCTGTAGCCCTGCACCCAACCCCAGCCCCAACATGCCGAATAACACACCAGCAAAGTTCACAGCCCCGCCTACTTATTCACTAGACATGCATGCACATTCGTATTTGCTATACAATTCCCAAGATTACACACACATGCAAATTCATTGAATTTCAAAAAGTTATTTCGTTTCTATAGTTTTTAGGAAATTTGAGAGAGAGACCTACTTGACGTTCCTCTTGCTGAGGCAGGATCTCTGAAGCGATCTACGCAAACATTTCACTGTTGTAAGTACTTTGCTTACCTTTTAATAGCTGGGTGGCCACCCTTGTTTGCCTAGATTGTCCAAAGACCCCGCCGTCAGCCAGGACGCCTCGGCCCCTGTCACTCCTGGAAAAGCTCGCCAAATATGTGGTAGAAAATCGGTTCAAATATGACACAATCAAGAACTTTGTGAAAATCAATAGGCTTTTAATAAGAAGGTATCGCAAGCCGGAGTGGTCCGCGGAACACACCCCTTTTCCAGAGCCCTGGCTCCAGTATTTATCCACATATTGCATATGAGCCCATCCCACATGCAAATTAAGTTACATTCCAATACGTGCATCCTGCTTCTTCAGCTCAATAACGCCCATACCTGCTTTCCGTCAGATTATAATGATGACAAGACCCTTGCTTTGTTCCTGCACTTAGCTAAATGCATTCTTTTGTTTGTGTATTATCTAGGATCAGCAGACTATGTGTTTCCTCAGTTTCTAGCATGTCCAGCTATACTAAAAATACTATACAATCCTCTATTTTACAGCCCTATGCTTTGGCTCTGCACTTAGCTCAATATGTTCCTTTGTATGTGTATCTTTATCTCAGAGCAACAGACTATGTGTCTCCTCTGTCATTCCTTCTGCATCTCTACGTCCTAAAAATATGCGAACTATGTCTATTGGTCATCAGTTAGTCATTTGACTAACCCCCTCCTTTGTATATCCCTCTGGCCTTGGTATGTCCAGCTATCCTGGCACCTATGTGTCACCTTCCCTTCATGTAGTCTGTTTTTAGTGTTCAGCTATTCTATACATCTTATGCATTTGTCTATGTGTTATATTTGCTCCCACAACAGCACAAGGAACTTTGATCGTAATAAATTCAGCATCAAATGCTTACTAGAAAGCAGTGTTAATGATGAAATAATGCAAGAGCACACCCTAGTGGACAAAAAGCTTGCAGCACCTGGTAT